>NW_008348785.1:1004007-1048254 GCF_000622305.1 Nannospalax galili
CCTAACTTTTACATCCTTAGTGCTGAGATTACAGGTGTGGACCATCATATCCAGTCTCAGTCTCCCCCCCCCTCCCCCTCCCCCTCTTCCTCCAGCCCTCTTCATAAACTGATGAGGAGGTTCCTAGTTCTGTAATGTGATGGCAGCACAGTGCTGCTGTTGAGACTGCTCTTGTCATTATTTTTGTCAACATGCCCACAAATGCTAACCATAAGGACAGGTAAGGACAAGTGCCCATTTAAACTGTGCTGGACTCAGCAGCTGAGAAGACTCGACCTGCCTTGGATGACTAGAGTCAGCCAGAAGCCAGTCACACCTTGGAGAACCATAGTGTTACAAGCAGCTCCACATCAACAGTCCCTGGTTGCGCACCCCACTGATAGCACAAAGGCAAACCCCACAAAACTCTTTAATGAAAGCTCTCCGCTATCAAAGGGGATCATCGCCTTGACCCTCCCCCCTAGTTTCCATGGCTATGGTAGGTGCACTCTGCACCAGGCGAGCTACCAGGGGCTGCTTCCTCCCATTTTAGTATGTGTTATAAGCTACCCTGTCATTTCAGCTGAAGCCTGCAGGAACTGCATGCAGGGACTCCAGCAACTCCTGTGACCTCCCAGAGTTCTGCACGGGTGCTGCTCCTCACTGCCCAGCCAATGTGTACCTACATGATGGGCACCCGTGTCAGGGAGTGGATGGTTACTGCTACAATGGCATCTGCCAGACCCACGAGCAGCAGTGTGTCACGCTCTGGGGACCAGGTACGTGGTTGTCCCCAGCTCTATGCTGGACGCTGGGGAAGCATGCTCTGTGTCCACGAGTCCTTGATACTACATGCTTCATCCACAGTGTTCATTCTGTTTTACAGAGAAGCTCAAACTCACGAGACAGGAAGTCAGTTTCCCAGAATACATAGCTGGGATTTGAACTAGGATACTGTGACCCAGCATCTGCATATAACTCTCATAGGGCACAGTCAGCCCCTGTGAGCAAATGAGACCTTGGTCTAAAGTCCCACCAAGCTCGCCAAGTAAATAGAAGCTCTGGGCAGAACTGTGGCCTTGTATGTGTCTCTCCACTCTAAGATCAGATCCAGGGCCTCATAGGGCACCAGAGTCTTATCATTCCAGAGCCTCATGGCCTAAGGCCGCACAGCCCCAGGGCCTCAACACCCCAGACTTCAACACCCCAAGTCTCAACTCTGGGGCCTCATCACCTGGAAACTATTCAGCTCCTAGGATTCTGTCCGAAAATCCCACCAGGATGTTTTCTAAGTACATTGAGTTCTCTCTCTCCCTTACTGCTTGGCTGAGGCCTTGCTTAAGGCGAGGGATGACCTCAGACCTGGCCAGAGGCCCCAGCACCACCAAGGCCACTGTGGTCAGCCAGGCTCAGGCCCAGAGCTGAGTCAGCAGAGAAGGAAACTTAAAACTTTTCTGCGGGGTTCTGATTTCCAGAGGGCAGGGGAAGTATACCAGGACAGGAAATGATAAACACAGAAGCCTGCTTTTAACTGCCACTTGGGTCAACACCCAAGCATAGAAGGTGTCTCTTGGAGTTGGTCTTGCCGTGAGCCCACAGGCCAGTAAAGATGTCCCCTGCACCTGGAGCTTTCTGAGGGAGAGGTTCCCATACATAGATGTACCTGGGCAGGTGGAACAGAGGCTAAGGTTCCTGGCCTTTCATGCTTCCTCTCCAGAGCCTCAGCACTGGCCTCAGAAGGAGGTCCTCAGGAGAAGGGTAGGGTACTGTTGTTGCAGTGACAGACAGTAGAAAGACACCCACTACACCCATGCCAAATGTCTGGAGGTTCTGAATGGCTGCGAGACCCCAGATAACTTTTAGCCAAGCAAGGTTGGTTTGGGACAGAGGCTCCTGCAGAAGGCCAGATCCTCAGGGCCTCCACATCTCTAGTGGCCATTGCACTTCCAGCAGGAAGCTCCCTCCTAGAGTTACAGTGGCTGCTGGGCCATCCCTTCCTGGGAGCGGTCCTTGGCCAGAGCTCACCCAGCCCTCGGGGCTTTTTCGTGCTATGAGGCCTGGCTCCAGCTCCGGAATGAGCTCAGATGGAACACCACAGTGCTCCTGAGCCACTGTGCTGGGTGACTCAGCTGGCTGTCGTGGTGGCCAAGGACAGTGTCAGAAAAAAAGGAGGAGAGGATGGGAGCTGGGAGATGACCCAGTCAGTACACTGCTTGCTGTGTGAGTGAGGGCCTGAGTCGAGATCCCCAGCATCTGTGTAAAAAGCCAGGAATCACAGCAGTCATCCCAGTGCAGGGACTGTAGAGACAGGAAGATCATGGAGCTCGCTAGACAGTCTACCCAGTCAGGTTCAAGGTTCAGCCAGAGAAGCTTATGGCATCCATGGGGGGGGGGGGCAGGGGGAGAGAGAGAGAGAATATATATACCAGATGTACATAAAACATTCTGACAAACGAGCTTCTCAAAAGCAAGAGAAAGAAGGAAACTGCTGGACCATCCCCATCCTGATGGCCAAGGCTGAGGCCTGGCTGCTGGTGAGCTCATCCTCTTCCTGAGGAGGGGCATCTCCAGGAACACTCTCCTCCTTAGCTCTCTTCTCTCCTGCCCACCCTCACACTGGCAGCCAGGGAGGCCTTGCCACAGGTACAGTACGGGTGCTGGGAATGGTTCCTTGCATAGAGCACTAAAGAAATCATGGGGACCAGGTCTGGGGAGCCACCTTAGATGGTGACTCCTGGGTTTCAATGTGCCCCTGCCAGGCCTTGCTCAGCACAAATCAAGAATGAACTCCCTATCAGAGAGGGACTATTAGAGGGCTTCTAGCTTTGGCTGTGGCTTAGACTGAACATCCACTCCCTTTGCAGTACAGCATGGCTCTTTCCTACCCCATCCGTGGGACTGCCTAGTTTTCCAGTTGAAGGCACTGTGAGTTCCCTGTGGCCACAACCTTAGTGGCTTACAACAGGAGAAGTCATAGCTTACAACCCTGGAAATCAGAATCCTTCTATCCAGGTGTGAACCGGGTGTGTCCAGAGGTTCTGGGGAGAAATCGTTTTCCTCACTTTCCTGGCTTTCAGATGTGGCCTGCAGTCCTCAGCTCATGGCCCCTTCTCTCTCTTAAGGCCGACAGTACATCTTCAAGTGCCTGTCTCTCTCTGACCTCTGTTTCTGTGGCCACATTTCACTCTGCCCCTCCCATCTTCCTTTTAAGGACCATGTGATTATATTGAACCCACCCTGGGTCCCCTCTCCTCATCTCAAGATCTCCTAACTTAATCACATCTGCAAAGCTCCTCTTTTATGTAAGGCAATGTATCAACATGTTCCAGATTGGGGAGGGTGAACAGATAACTTGGTGTTGCTGACTGGCTCCAACAGAACTCTGAACCTTGCCGTGGCTCAGTTCTGAAATGGTGTTAGTAGTTTGCCTGCCCCATGGGGGTAGTGCTGCTCTAACGTAGTCAGTGATCTAATCTAATATGGCAGATGGCACTAAGGATCAGTCCAGCTACATGGTGCCTGGTAAATCTAAACTCATCAATGTAGCACAAGTGTGCTCTCAAAAGGTCCTGCGTCCTCCAGTCTTAGAGGCCCACAGAAAGGGCTCTGAGAGGACAGAAGGGGGGGGGGCACTATGCAGTGAGGAGAGGAAAGAAGGATTGGATTGAGGGGAAAAGCAGCCCATGTGGAGGCCTCAGAGCCAGGCTGTCCTGGAGCAGCCATCTGCCATGGGGGAAGAGGAAGGGGCAGGATGAGATTGAACAGGCAGGAACTCTGGTAGTTCTGTTTGTACAGAGCTGTAACTTGGAGAGGAGTGGAGACCTCACCCCTCACCCCTTTGCTGATGTCCTGCTGGGTAGAAGATGCTGACTCAAAAGCCTGTTCATGCCAGAGGATCGTACTTCCTGCAGTCCATGCATGCCTTTGTGTGGAGTCAGGATGTGACTCCCTCAATGTCCCATCCTCCCCACCCCCACCCCCCATGCCCTGTCCCTGGTCACATTAGCCTTGAGGGCAGAGGTGACTTCCTCTGCCAGATGGTGCTGGGTTGGGAGCATTGTAATGCTCTGTGACCGGTAGCTTTTCACAGTTGAGAAAGGAAGTCATGGTCCAGGATGCATGTGTGGTGTCTCATCCGCAGCAAGAGCCCAGATCTGGACCATGTTGGTGCGGAGCCAGGGAAGGCCTCCAGGGAAGTGGTCACTCAGAACGCCAGGACTTACAAGTGCTCGCTTTCATGGTCAAGCCCTCTAACCCTGCCAAGTGGTTGAGTCACACAGAATTCTCCAGGAACATCCGGGATGTCCGTTACTCATTTCAGAGCTGGCTACCCAAGGGTGACCGGACAAAGCCTTTCCTTCCGGCTAACTATTCCCTTTTGGAAATGAACTTTTCTCAGCCCAGCATTACATTTCAATAAAAGAACCCTGCTTCCAAGTCTTCTACAAATGAAGCAATAGAAAATTCAAACCATATGCCTGCAATTCCCAAGTGGTGAGGTGACACACTTTCAGAATACTTCTGTGGAGGTTACTTGTTTTTTAATTAATTGTTACTAGTGATGTTGATGGCCTTCCTGTTAGATCTCAAGGGTATGTGGTGTATGTGGTGTGTGTGAATGTATTTGTATGTGTGGTATGTAAGTATGTGTGTACATGTGTGTGGTATACGTGTGTGTTCTTATGGGTATGTACACGTTGTGTACAGGCACACGTGGAGGCTGGAGGTTGATGTTGGGTCTCTTCCTCAATCTCTCACCTCATTTTCTAAGACGGGGTTTCCCACTGACCCTGGAGCTCTCTTATTTAGCCTATTGGCTGGCCAGCAAGCTCTAGGGATCCTCCTGTCTCTGTCTCCCCAGTGCTTGGCTTACAGGCACATACTTCCATGCCCATTTTTACATGGGTGCTGAGGATCTGAACTCAGGTCCCCAGGCTTGCACTGCAAATTCTTTGCCTGCTGAGCTGTCTCCCTAGCCCTACATCTCAAAGTTTTAGATGGTGGTTACAGCAGCATAAATGCAGTTCAAACAGAAGGACTGAGCTCTTTGACCCAGTTTAGTCTTTTTATCCATGGCGATTTTCAGTTGGTGTGACATACCCCTTACTCCCGCCAAAATGGAGCTACAGATTTTCCTTAGGCAGCAGATTTACTTGTGGCAGTGTGGCTTGTCAGAACCACTAGCCTGGTGACCGAGAACAGTAGCTGGCAGCTGCTCTCATCGGTAACTCACACGGTAACTACATGCCAAACACATGCTGTTTGCCTGGGGGACGTCCCAAAACACGTCCGTGTTCTGTGTTTGCACTTTCCAGAGTCTCTTGTCATTTGATTTATGCTGTATCAGCTGGTCTGACAAGTTTTATGGGATGGTAAATACTCGGCGTTTATCTGCAAGACTGGTTTAAACGAGTTTGGTTTACTGAAATCCACCTGGGCCCTGCGTGGGCTGATCACCTACAACACTGACCGCTATAGAGGGGAAAAGAGGTTTTTGCCAAGAGGTGGATTGTTAGGGAATTGGGAAACTCCTGACTCGTTGTGTGAGAAGGAAATGGTAAGATGTGGTCATTTGGACTTCATTTCTTGATAAACACAAATGATTCGGAGAGAAGAGACGGGGTGAACCTCACTTGCCTGTATCAGTGCCTTTATGAGTTTAAGTACATGAATTAGAAGTGTGTTTGCAGACAAAGCCCATCCAGGAAAGGCTTAACCTGTGCCAGCCAGGTGTTCCCCTCCATCAGAGGTAGTCTTCTTCATTTGCTTTCAGTGACATTGAGAGCTTCCAGTCCACAGCTACAAATGTAAAGTCCATCATTCTGAAGCTAAAGATGGTGATTAAAATGCAGACTGGTGTGAAGATTCCCTCCAAACAGCAAAACTGTATCTCCCAACAGTGGCTGGGCCCTGAGTGTTCCCTTGTTAGGAACTCGGGCTTGAACTGATGGAATGCAGAAGCAAAAAACAGCCGCCACTCTTTCCAAGAGTCACACGTGAAATCACTCCCCTTCCTGAAGACACAAAGACCAGAATCTTTGAGCGCCGCAACTTTGAACCTTCACCTCTGCCTTTACCATGTCTTACAAGTGGATGGGAGTCACGTTCACTTTTAAGTTCTTGACCATTCTGCCTCTAAGATAAATGCCTGCTGGCACATAATATCCATGTGAAACAAACACTCTGGGACTTCTGCACTGTCCTAAGGGGAATCGGGGAGGTTGGAGAGCCAGCCGCTCAGGAGGTCATCTGTGACAGATTCCCTTTCCTTCGCAATGAGTCCTTTGCATGTCAAGCTGCATCCCCTCTTGCGGCTCCCCTCCTGACTTGACTTAAACTCTGGGGGAACAGCTTCCCATGTGTGACAAAGGGGCAACATAGCAGTACTTGATTTGATGCCAAGAAAATGTAAAATCCAGTGCTGCAGAAAAGATCACCAAGGAGATGAGTCCATGACCCGGTACTTCATTGGCAGAGAGCAGATGGCTACCTCTGGAAACACTAGAGGCAGGATGGGCTGGCCCGATGGACTTACACTCATTCATTCCCTCATGAGAGTCCTGCTCTGTGCAGGGGGAGGGAGCATCTTTGCCCACAGGGGTTTACATTCAGGTAGGAAGGAGCGTGGAGTATCCCAAGAACAGAAGCATCCGTAGTAAATACAAGGAGCTATTTGTGAGAGTAAGAAAGCAGTGAGGGTCACCCCTTGCCTCCGTGGGGCAGAAGAGATGGAAGGAGGCACTGAGGGGCCCGGCAGCTCTAGATCCATAAAAGACACTGGTTTCGACCAGCACATCAATGCTGTGCCTAGCATTGATGCCATTATGTAACCTGTGGGATGGGCTGCTCTGGCCAGAACAGAATCTTTTTTTTAGGTGTGAGTGTATTGCCTACATGTTAGTGCACCTGTGTTATGCAGTGCCTGAAGAGGTCATGGGGGGGGGGGCGGGGTCTCCTTACACCTTAGAGACACCAGGTCAGAACCACCGTTGCAAACAGAGCCCCATCCTTCCACACACTCTGTCTGCTCCCTCACATCTCCCTGCCTGTCCAGTTGAAACATCAGCTTCAGGGTGTTGATGAAAATTGCTAAGTCCCTGAGTGCTGGAGGACAGAGAAGGTGAAATGCCCATCAAGGGTGTCCATGAGTGACATCATAGCCTTACACTCATTCCTTTGGCTCTCCAGAGACAGGCACACAGAAAGGATATGGAGTTTGGGTACATATCGGTCTTTGGTCCCACTGTTAGATGACTCTATCCTGTCATGGAGTTTAATAGAGGATGAGGTCATGGCCAGTTCCCACCCACATGTCAGTTTCCTTTGCCTCATCCCATGTTATTGCTGTGTCCCAGAGACAGGTCTTGACCATGCAGATATCAATAGTAAACTGGGACATAGCATCTCCTGCACCCCCATGCATTAAGTGGCCCCTCTCACCTTCCTGGTAGAGACACAAAGCTAACCTCAGAACCTTGAACTGTTCAAGCTACTGTGATGATTTTATTGGCCGGATTCTACCAAGCTTTGCTATTTTGGGAGCTGATTTCTCTTTACAAGTCATATGTTTAGTGCTATACATACGTGTATATGTGCACATGTGTGTATATAGGCCAGGTTGCAAGATACCAGGTATCATCCACTTTATTTTCTGAGATGATCCCTCATTGAATCTAAAGTTTACTGATTTGGCTAGGAGACTGTAAGAGGGAGACAGTACCATGCCAGATCTAAGCTGATTATGGTTCTAGCTTTAATGAGTGACTCCTAACTTGGCCATTTGGGTTCCAATGTTTGCCAAGTAGGTAAAACTCAGTCTTGGTGTTAAAATCTATGAAATGCAGGCATGTACCATGTCATTTTAGAGAGGGGCTGGGAAGATGGCTCAGTTGGTAAAGTGCTTTGCAGGACCTGAGTTTTGGATCCCCAGCATCCATATAAAAAGCCAGGCATAGCGGATGTGGCTATAATCAGCACTGGAGAGGCAGAGGCAGGAGGATCCCTGGGGCTCACTGGCCAGCCAGTCTAGCCAATGAGTGAGCTGCTTACATACCAGGCTTTGTAAAGGGGGTTGAGACCTACCTTGCAGGTCTCTAGCTGGTTAAGTGATGGGGTCCAGCTTGTGGCTTCTTAAGAAGTTTTCCTCTGACCAGCCTGCCTTAAAGCAATGAGGCCCCTTTAATTCTGTTTGTGTCCTACCACACAAACCACTGGACTCAGTGTGCCATATCCATTTCTTTGCTTTCAGTTTCTCTTGTAATTTATAAGCGAGGCTGTTTGTAGAATTGAGTCACCACCGTACCCCCAGTGCCTGGCAGACTCCAAGTATACAGTAGATACGTGTGTGTGGCTAAGGTCCCAATGCAGTGTTGGAAGGAAGCAAGGAAAGAAACAAGTTTGGATGGTTGGAAGGGAGCCAGAGCCAGATGGGCAAGTGATACACAGAGTCCCTGCAAAGGCACGAGTGGCCATTTCATTGTCAGTAATCCCTGTGCCTGGGAGCCAAACTGCACAGATCAATTGAGTCTAAGCACTTTGATTAAAAGCTTCCATCACAGAGGATTGATTAAAGTACAAAGTTCACCAAGACCCTCCTTCCCCCCATCCATCCCTTTCCGGTAGGTGGGTGAAAATGAATCAGAGGGCAGAATTCAGAAGAATTAGGTCGATACTAGGCAGAAGCCAAGGCTGTCTGAGGTGTACGCGCTGTGAGTGAAGATGAGTCAGCCATAGGATGGGAAGGCGACACTGAAGAGACAGAGTCCTCAATTTTTTCTGTAACGGGGTTGGTTGCAGCTTGGGCTAGTACGAAAGGAGCTTGAGGAGGCCTATTGAAAAGTATTTGGTCTGGACTGTGGAGGCTAGGGCAGAGGTCACAGCTAGGTGCACTGCCCCTCTTGCATGGAGCTAGGGTCACAGTGGTGAGTCATGGCTATGTTTGCTGTCGAATGAGGTGGTCCTTTCTGCTAGTAGCTAATAAGAACCAGGATAGGCTGAAGAAGACCAGGTGGAGTTGAAGAGGAGGGGAGCCTTGCCCATCCACCAAGTCTGATGGGACTCTAGGTTACACTGTTACCTGGGAAGGTCAATGAACCCTCACTGGAGTTGGGAGTAGAGAAGGGCACTTTTCAGACTCTGAAAAGTCATGTCCTGGTCATCAGAAGTGATGTGAGAGGAAGTGCCCGAAGCCAGTGTTGGTGTGGAAGAGAAGGCAGGCCAAGACCACATGGCCAGGCACAGTTGGATCTGCCAGTCTCCCTACTTCCTCACAGTCATCAGCAGAAATCCCTGTGTCCAGGATACAAGAGCCCTCCAAAGCCTTAACACTACAGCTCCCAAGCATGGGCTCTCTTTCCCTGGAGAGAAAATGCACTTTTTTAAATGGCCATTTCCTGAGCTCTCTGGCTGCTGTAACCCTCTCTGCCAGGTCCTGTCCTGCTGTGCACAGTGGCTATTGGGTTCTAGGGTGCTGTGACCTGTGTGCGTCATCGCTGCCTTACAGAAATTGGCCTTGGTTGAAGCCGGTGCTTATTCCTAAAGGGAGCTTTCTGGGACTGAAAGTAAAAGATTTCTGCATAGTTCATTTGTGATTTCTGTGTCTCTGTCTCTGTCTCTATCAGAGAGAGAGAGAGAGAGAGAGAGCGCTTTTCCATGTCAATCATTACTACTCCTAGGAGCCGGCCCTAGCTCGCCTTTCGCACTGGAATTGTGTGGGATGTTGCTAAAAGAGAAAGCTTCCCCTCTGTAGCTAGCCAGACAGCTCCTTCCTGTTCTGAACTAGATCTGATTGCATAGCCAGGCCTAATCTCTTGAGAGGCTGCACATACTTTAGGTCCTGGATCCAGGCCTCCAAAACAGAATGAGTGGGCTTACCCTGAGTTGGGCTGGGAGAGAATGCTAGCTGTTGATCCTCCAGGCTTCCACCAGCCAGCTCCCATCCTGAGTCAGCTGGGTATCACTTCCCTAGACACGTATCGCCCCTTAACCCCAGAGCCCAGTGCTGTTCAGAGAGGAAGGCGCCGGTGTGTTCTGCCACAGGTGCTAAACCAGCCCCGGGGATCTGCTTTGAAAGAGTGAACTCTGCAGGAGACCCTTACGGCAACTGCGGCAAAGACGCCAAGAGCTCCTTCACCAGATGTGAGATGAGGTATGAGCCCGCACACCCGACCGCCCATTGCTGAGCCTTCTCTCAGGGCTTAGGCCTGCTTCCAGCAGCCCCTCCCTTGAGCTTGTTTCCTCTTACCTTTCCAGAGATGCAAAGTGTGGAAAAATCCAGTGTCAAGGAGGTGCCAGCCGGCCAGTCATTGGTACCAATGCCGTTTCCATAGAAACGAATATCCCACTACAGGAAGGGGGTCGGATTCTGTGCCGGGGCACCCACGTGTACTTGGGTGATGACATGCCAGACCCAGGACTCGTGCTTTCAGGAACAAAGTGTGAAGAAGGAAAGGTAAGACCCAATTCTCACTTGCATCCTATCGTAAATCTGGGACAGAGCCTCCTGAAAGATGGCCTGGTCAAGAACTGGGGAATGAGTTCGGTCTGTTTTCTTAAAGCTGCCTCTCAGAACATGGTCTCTGGAATCCAGTTCTTTGCACCAGAAGAAAAAGTCATTAAGGCCAAGCTTTGAGTGTGACCATTGAGGGGCAGATCTGGAAACATGAGTTGTCCTCTCCCTTTAGTGTAAGTCATTTTTACACCCTGCGCATCGTGAGGGCTACCTACCAGGAAATTACTTTGGAGAGAAGCACGACAACTGAGTAGATTGCTTTTGGAAATGTAATGTGGTAATTGGCACAGAGAGATAAGAGATGGTTTATTACAGAGTCAAATATGAGTGACCATGACCCAGAAACATAGATTTTAGTTATTAATTCCATGTTCCAGTATAGAAACAGAGTTTTTATAGAAACAGAACAAAGCCATAATCCAGGCACTTTTTAAATACGTCGGTGGGAGGTGATTTACAGCAAAGCAGATAGACCTCTGCTGGAGACATCAGATGTTATCTGATGACACTGTTAGCTTTTGGGTGGTTGGAAGTGAGTGGTCTGCTAAGTTAAAACCTTCCACAGGAAAATGGTTACTCTATTTGCACATTCCAAAAGATTTGCCTAATGGTCACAAAGTTGTTAGGTCATGTACAGAGGACGGCTTAGATGGCTATCAGCGGGTTAAGGTGCCCAAGATGATTTAGCTCTGGGCTTGTAACATTCCAAACTCCCTTTTCATTGATGTTCTAATAATCAGCCTTACGGAAGATTCAGTTTGAAGTTGAAGATTCTGGGAACTTTAGTCCACCATAGGGTGTGGGTTTGTACATACATGTACATGCATGTATGGGGTGTGCATGCATGAGCATGCATATGGCAACCAGAGGACAATCTTAGGTTTCATTCCTCCAACCCCATCTACTTTGTTTTTTGAGACGGTCTCTTAGCATCTTGAAACTTTCCAGGTGGACCAGGCTGGCCACGCGGTGAGCCCCAAGGTCCCTTCTGACTTCAGCTCCCCAGCACTGGGATAACAAGCTTGTGCCACCGCACGTGCAGCTTTTTAATGTGGGTTCTGGGACTAACTCAGCCCTTCTGATTACAAGGCAAGCACTTTACCAACTGAGCCATCTCCCAGCCCCCTAGCAGAAATGTGACATCTCAGTGAGCAGGATCAGGGGTGCACACCTTGCTCTCTGTGAGCTGTTGGGGTCAGATGGTGAACCCAGAAAAGTTTTACTTGATTAGAATGCTGCTGTGTACTAAACCACAAGCACCTCTCCCTTGTAACCATGTGGGAGAGAAAGCTGCTGAGTGCCGGGTCTGGAGCTTGTAGCACACTGCTGAAGAGACAGACTCTTCCAACCAGCCAAGGCCATGGAGCAAATCCCTGCCTCTGCAGCAGCTGGATACACAGAGGAGCTGCTTCCTACCATCGGAGCCTTCTACAGAGGCTTTATGTCATTGATGGTCCCACAACACCTATAGACATTATGCAAAAATCTGTTCTAATTTCTCATCTCCAATAAAGCCACCTGAAATGCCATTAAATATCAAAACTCACTATTGTTCATGGTGGACTTTGTCTCAGGTCAGACACCAGCAGCCATATGTGAGGCAGACAGAAAGCACACTGTTATGCTGCATCTGTGCTAACTGAAGAATTGTTCTCCAAGCTTCCCTTGCTTTATCTCTTGTGTGATCATAGGACTGCAGGTGTGTGCGTGTTGTGTGCATTCGTGTGGAAGCCAGAGGTCAGCCTTGGATGTCGTTGTCAGGTGCCACCCACCTTGTTTTTTGAGACAGTGTCTCTCATTGGCTAGGGCTCACCATTAAGTTAGGCTATCTGGCCATCAGGCTTCAGAGCACTACCTCTTTCCATAAGAACACACTGTCACATCTGGGTTTTGTCCAAGGGTTCTAGGATTTGAACTCAGCTCCTCAGGCTTGCAGAGCAAGCACTTTATGCACCGAGCCATCTCTCCACCCCCTGCCTCCTCTCTCATGCCCATGTGTGAGGGAAGGAAGCAGGGTGCTCAGGTGTGTGCTGTGTCTCTCCTGCAGATCTGCCTCAATCGTCAATGTCAGAACATCAGCATCTTCGGCGTTCACGAGTGTACAATGCAGTGCCACGGGCGAGGGGTAAGTAGGCTCAGCGGCCTCTCCCAGCCAAGCGAGACCATTGTTCTGCAAAGGTTCTCGCCGTCCGCAGCTCTTAAAGAGAACAGTAGTCAGTATTTTCTTCCAGAGGTGTCAGACATTCTTTGACCTTTACATAGCAGGAGAAATGTCACTTTCATTTAACAAAGGAAACCGGATTGAGTGGTAATTATCTTTTGAATTAACATTCTGTGATGTAAAGAAAGAATTTTGTCACCTTCAAAGTAATTTCCGAGCTAACCTTGATTCGTGTAGGGTCCTCATTAGCATTTCAAGCAGGTCTGTCCCTCCTGCTTACAATGTTCCAAATGTGTCTTCACCAAAATACTTGCAAGAGGGATTAAAACAGAAGACAGCCTATTCCCCAGCCAGGGGTTCTTGGACTCCCCAGCAGGCCTTTGACTACCACACACTGCTTTAGCGAAGCAAGGGAATGTAATTGTTTAGACTATAATTAATTTTTCCTGATGTGCTTAATTTTTTCCAATGGGATTATATTAATCTTGATTAGCCCCACCAGTGATGCATTTGTCTTCCTGATGCCTTTCGACAGAAATCATACTCTAAATTCTGTTTTTAGACTTGCTAGACACTTGGGATTATGGGAGTTTTTTTTAACCATGATGGATTGCTGGGCTGCCTCAGACTGACTTGATGTTGCGTTTAGCTGACTCTCATGATTTCTTTCTACACGCCATAGATGAACTAGTCTGGCCCTTTTGTTTTAGTGATGAGACCAAGGCCCATGTGGCAGCAATGGTGTGTCCCCAGTAACTGGCTGGTTCAAGCCGGCGAGGCCAATGCCTCTCCTCCCAAACTCTCTGGGTCTCATGAGCATGCTGGCAAGCCAAGGCCCTTCCTTTCTGGAACAGCTAGCTATGACTTAGTGTGATAGTTAATCCCAGTTGTCAATTTGATGGGAGCCAGAATCTCCTGGAAGACAGGTTGTACCTGAGTAAATATTCAGCCTGACTTTTAGCATTAGTTTAAGGCCAACAGTGGACCCTAACTCTGAGGCTCCCGTTCCTCCTGGTGTCTCACAGAACTGTGCTCTCAAGCTGGACTTCATCCATACTTTTATCAAAGCTGTCTTTCCAGCAATAACTTGAGAAGTAGAAGCTAGGGTCCACCCTGTCTTATCAGAGGATCAGGGCTTTATCCCTTGGTCTAAAATAGCTCACACACAGTATCAGGTAGACTTCTCACTGTTTTCAATGAGAACAGCATGCCAGCACACTGCTTTCAGTGTTTAGATATGTTCATATGTCAAGCACACCCACATTCAGTCACTATCTTAGGTGGAGGGTAAAGTCCCTCAGGACCCCACTTTGCCCTCCACCTAAGATAAAGGAAGGAAGGAAAGAGGGAGGGAGGGAGGGAGGGAGGGAGTTCTAGTCTTCTCATAATCCATTGGTTCATGTCTAGCTCAATAAACGATTTAGGTATCCATAGGGAATCCAAGCAGAAAAGCCACCATGAGTGACTCTTGGCAAGGAGGCGAACAGGCTCCTGGGCCCCTCATGGAGATACTGGTCTCCCATCAGAGTGCTTATGGAAGAACAGCAGTCTCAAAGCCCTCCTCTCCTGCCTCCAAGGCATCCCTTTCTTGCCCTACCAGCACCATCTTCACAAGTTAGAGTTCACCCCTGATAGGGAGGCAGAGAATGGCCACAGGAGGGAAGAGAGCTAGCATTTCAGGGGATGAGCTAGGAGAGAGGCTACAGAGGTGTCAGCAGATTCCCTGTGTCACCATCCCTGCCTGCTGGGGCCTCCCTGGACCACCCATCTGAAGAAGACAGGGTTGTGCCACAGCCATCTCATTCCGGGTCCCTAAGCGGGTCCCTCTTCACCAGAGACGCAACACCACCACGTTCCTGGGTTTAAAAAGAAGGGACCTGTGATGTGAGGCTCTCTGTGGCAGGCTGTGGTGCTCCCCTTGCCTCAGTCTCTGCCTCCCGTGTGGTGCTGTTTTAGGCTGGTTCTCAGGGTCTCACACTTACTGATCTAGATGTGTTGGTGAGGGACTCTGGCCACAGCACCCTTGCTTTTGTTATGACGTTTCATTTGGGCTCAAAGACATTGCAGCCCACCCAATAGGCATGTGCTAACCCTGTCCCTTCTGGGCATTTGTCTCCATTCCTGTCCCCAAAGGTGTGTAACAACAGGAAGAACTGCCACTGTGAGGCACACTGGGCCCCTCCCTTCTGTGACAGGTTTGGCTTTGGAGGAAGCACAGACAGTGGTCCCATCCGACAAGCAGGTGAGTGAGGCCCCAGCATCCCTGGGAATGGATGCTGAGCTGCCAGGCCGGGGCATCTGATGGCAGTCTTCCTCACCTTGAGTGGCACTGGGGCATCTGATGGCAGTCTTCCTCACCCTGAGTGGCGCTGAAGTTTCTCTCAGGTTCTAAATGTTTTTGTTCTTGCCTGATCTTGCCTGCAGCTCCCGGTTCTCTGCTGTGGCTGAGACATGAAGTTAGCCACTTCCTCTGCTCGTGACACTTTACTCTCGACTAAGGCGGTGTCCACAGGGAACTGCCAAATGAGTACAAGTGTCACTGACATATCAGAGGACTTTGTAAAGGCCAGCTTATGTGTGCTGCCATTCCAAGCTCGAAAGGCTGATACCTTTTAAAACACTGACCTGCTCACACACAGAGACACACACACAGACACACACACACACACCCTATATACCAATAACAACAAAAAAACTATGAACAGAAAGCCACCTCTTAATAAAGAGGATGGTCACTGCAGCTGAGCTAGGGAGATGACCTTTGCAGTAAAGTGCTTAACCACAGCAAGCATGAAGGCGTGGTGGTACAAGCCTTTAGTTCCAGCACTAGGGGAGGCAGAGGCAGGTGGATCTCTGTGAGTTCAAGGCCAGCTTGGTCTACATAGTTCCAGGCCAACTGGGGCTACAGGGAGACCCTAAAAGACCAAAAAAAAAAAAAAAGTTGAGCATAGTGGTACATGCTTATAATCCCAGTACTCAGTAAGCAGTGATGGGAACATTCCCTGGGGATTGTTGCTAGCCAGTCTAGCAAAATCAGTGGCTCCAATGTTCAGGGAAATACCCTGTCTTAAAAAAAAAAAAAAGCTAGAGAATAATTGAGGAAGAGATACTCTGTGTTGACCTCTGACCTCCACAAACACCACACACAGGAAAGGCAATGGTTGTAGGAGGCACAGCACTCACGGTGGGCATCTGCACTAAGCAGCGAGTTCTGTGAGGACATCGTGCTAATTAGTGTGCACTGTACCACCTGCTCCCTCTACGGTTCAGAAACGGCATCATGATTAAAGGGCTGAAGGCGGCAGGAAGGTTAAGTAACTGCTCAAAATCCTACAACTATGTCCCCAAAGAAGCCCTGGGTAGCAGGTGGGCCTTCCCTTCATTCACGTCTCCAAAGAAAACCTTTAGAAGTTATCTCTTACTGTGTTCTCTGAGTAGTGGTCAAGAAATTAAAAGGCAGGTCTGAAAAACCCAGCACAGAACTGAGGACAGGCAGCAGGCCCCAACCTTAGCCGAGGAAACTATTGGACAGCTGATCATGGCTGAGTGAGGGAGAGCTGATCTTCTTTAAGGGAGTGACTCTAGATAGGCTGAGTGGACCCCAGTGGATGAACTTGCACAGAGGGACAACTTGACTCGATAGGCCTTAACATGTATGATAGAATACATGAAATCCAATGGGGGGGGCTATAAGGGATACAGATGGGAGAGGGGGTCTAGATGTGTGAAATGCAGGGCTGGAGAGATGGCTCAGCAGTTAAGAACACTGGTTGTTCTTGCAGAAGACCTGGGTTCAAATCCCGGCACCCGCCCCCATGTCGACTAAGTTCCAGGAGACTATGAACATCTCTCAAAATGTCTTTGAACTGTGGTGTCAGGCCTTGGGAGATTGCTCAATGGTTAAGAATACTGCTTGTTGTTGCAGAAGACCCAGGTTTGAATCCCAGCACCCACATGGAAGCTATCAACTGTCTGAAACTCCAGTCCCAGGGGATCCGACAGCCTCTTCTGACCTCTGCAGGCATTGCATGACATGAGTGCACTTACCTACATGCAGGCAATACAACATACACATAAAATAAATAAAATATAAAAAATGTATGAAATGCACAAAAAATCATTAAGAATATACATTTTTAAAAGATAAAAGGCAGGTCTGAAGGATGTCCCTTTAGAAGGAAAAGAAGTTCCGCAAAGAGGCAGGCCACCAGCAGGGGGCGCAGCGGGGGCTGGAGCAGATGACGATGGCTGAGCTGGTCTGGATCCTTGGCATTCTTTACTCCTGGTGACGCTCAGACCAGGGCTAATGGTGCAGCAGAGGAGATCACATGTCCCCAAGCCTGTTGTGACTGGCAGTGCTGACTGTGTGGCTCTGCCATTGTTTCCATGACAACAGACACAACACCATTCTGAAGGCCAGCAGGCCTCAGGAGGGGAGGACCAGCCTAGAGGGCATGTGTGCCAAATCTGCCCGAGGGATGACAGGGAATTCCTGGTCACTCTTCCCCTAGGAACAGTGAGTAGAAAGTCCTGACTGTTAGTGAGCAGCCCTTGCAGTGGTTGGGGGCGGGGCAGTATCCTCTGGTGTCCTCTTTCCTTGATGACATCTCAGCCTTGACAACTGTTTCTTGCTGCATCAATCCTGTAATAGAACTTCCAAGTGTCTATTATACAAAAATGCTATTTATTGTTTAATCCATCAAGGACCCCACCACCCATCCTGTCTCTGTTCCGGTAAGCCCAGTGTCACCCAAGTTCCTATAGATGACCAGCATGCTCTTTCTGTCTCCAGGGTGGGCATGCATAACCAGTACACACAGACTTTAGGGTGTCCCCAAAGCTGAGGAACACACAGAGCCCCCATGTTCCACAGTATTGAGTAGGAGTTGACTCTACCCTCCACTGCATCATGTGATAGAAGTAGGCATTGCAAATCCTGCCCCTCAAACATGCACTGCAGAGGGGTCAGCATGAACCAGTGTCTGGGCCTCACTGTCCCACAGTTTGATACTCAACATCCTGACCATGGCTCATCCATTAAGTCAGCATGGACCAACACATGTTGGTACTCTTCTGATCCTAGAGAGGCATTAAGGAGATGACGTGGCATGACAAATGCCAAGGTAGGGGCAGAAAGGGTACTGTGGGCAGACAGCAGCCCCCCATACATAGAACAGTGTTGGAAGGATAGCAGGGACCTTGTGTTGAGATTTGCGGGAAGGGCTACGGTGTAGCTCAGTCAGAGAGTACTTGCCTCTGATACATGAAACCCTGGGTTCAATCCCTAATACAGTATAAATCAAGCATGATCATGCACATCCCAGCACTAGGGAGGCAGAGACAGGAGGATCAGGAGCTCAAGACCATCCTAGGCTACATGAGAAGTTCCTGGCCATCCTGGGTTCTATGAGACCCTTTCTCAAAAAAAGAGAGCTCCACAGGGTGTGGGAAGAGTTCAGGTACGGAGGACTGACCACGCCAAGGTCTAGATTCAGGGTGAGGCAGGCTGGTGTGACAGCCGCAGAGGGAGGGGATGCAAGTGGCCAGTCCACAGGCTACAGACAGGAGCAGAGGAATCTCAGCTGCCTAGATGCATGGAGTGGGCAGCTAATGCAGGAGGTGGCTTTTTCACTCATGGAGACGGACGACCTGCTAAGGAACTAATTATGAGACCCTTTCTCAAAAAAAGAGAGCTCCGCAGGGTGTGGGAAGAGTTCAAGTACAGAGGACTGACCACGCCAAGGTCTAGATTCAGGGTGAGGCAGGCTGGTGTGACAGCCGCAGAGGGAGGGGATGCAAGTGGCCAGTCCACAGGCTACAGACAGGAGCAGGAGCAGAGGAATCTCAGCTGCCTAGATGCATGGAGTGGGCAGCTAACGCAGGAGGTGGCTTTTTCACTCATGGAGACGGACGACCTGCTAAGGAACTAAAAATTACAGTTTAAGACATTTTTCTGCTCACCGTTCAAATTTGTTATGAGGCAACAGAACTGTAGCTGAAGCCCCAGATTCTACTAAGAATCTAGAAACAAATGGCATTTGACCAGGAGACTACAAGCTCTTCCACTGAGGCACGGCCATCATGGTAGCCCCCATGGGCCACATCAGCTGAGGGCCAAGTTCAGAGACAGGGGGATACAAGGTACTACTCCAAGATTCAGGGCAGTTACTGCTCTGATGGCCAGCCCCTGAGTGCTGACAGGAGGTGGGGGAGGGGGAGCCTGGGTCCCAACAGCCTGCAAGGACTGTAGGCACCTACTATATGTAGCCCGAACACACCTAGGGTAAACAGGCTAGTTGAGATCCCTGTTCTCCAGGACTTGGCAAGCTGTACACCATCACAAAGAAACCTCCCATAATTCCTGGTGTCTCCTCAGAACATCTCCAGCCATCACTGCCCTCAGAAGCTAGGGTGAGAGTTTGCTGTTCATTTTTTAAGCCCTTGACAAGACCCTTCAGTGTGCTAAATTAAAGGGCATCAAGTTACAACAGGAAAAAGTTCTTTTTAAAAAAAAAAAAATCCTAGGATGCCTTCAAACTCACTATGGGGCCAAACAAATGACCTCAAACTTCTGATCCTCCTGTCTCTGCCTGGCAAGTGGTGGGGTCACAGGCATGTACCGCCACACCCGCTTGGTTGGTTTATAGGGTGCTGAGGCTCGAACCCAAGACTTTGTGCATGCTAGCCATGCACTCTACCAGCTGAACTCTACCACTCAGCCCTACAGTTTCATAGGGAATTTGCACAACATTCTCCCAACAGTGAGGACCTTGCCCCCAAAGTCTGCATTGTTAAGTCCCTAACATAACGAATCCAAACACGGGGTCACTTCATTTAAGCTGCTGGGTTTTTTTACTCTGTAATTTGAGATGTTTAGAAATTGAGTAGCATTTTTAAGAAAATAAAAGCAAATAACTATAGCACACGGAGCGGGCTGTCACAGAGCAGGCTGGAAGATGACAGTTTCGAGTCTCCCATCCCAATAAATAGTCCCCTGGTACTTTGTGTGGCTACACAGCTCGTTCGGCTGTTGCTGTGCCTGGGGGAGTCTGTGTGGTCCAGCCAGGGTCCCACCTACCAGACCAAGTTCCTGCACTAGCAAGTTCCAGAGCTGTCACACATGAATGATGGCGACATAGACTGGGACCTCAAACACGACCTTTGAAGTAAGACTAATTTAATAGGATGCCATTCGGGGATTTACTCCTCCGTCTCTGTTCCTTCAAAGTTCACTCTGCCATAAATGTCACGGTGTGATGTCTCCTGTATTTTATTGGAACCACCTCCTCCCCTGAGTCAACTGTGTTTTGTTTCAGATAACCAAGGCCTGACTATAGGAATCCTGGTGAGCGTCCTGTGCCTGCTGGCTGCTGGTTTTGTGGTTTATCTCAAAAGGAAGACCTTGATCCGGCTGCTCTTTGCACATAAGAAAACCACCATGGAGAAGCTAAGGTGTCTCATCTGTCTGAGAAATGGTGTAGCAAGAGTGTCCAACAGAGAAAGGCAGAATGTCTGGATCGTAACACTGGGTCTTTAGGGTTTATTTTATTTTCATTTTGGTAGATTTCTGCCAGGCCAGCTGTCTCTTGAAGTCTCCCTTCAAACTATGTTCTGTCCGTTACATAAATAAGCAGGGTGTTGGTGAATTCTGCTTGGAAGCTTCCTTCATTCTTGCATTAATTATTATAAGACACACAGACACCGAAATGTTTTGGGCCCAGATATGCTTAGAGACACTACTACTAAAATGCCAGCCTCATATGAAACATCCCCCACATGTCCAAAGAATGCAAACTTTCTTATGGGTTTCAAGAACTAATTTGACAGAATAATGGCTGGGTGTAGGGGCAGAAAAATCAATATTTTTCATCTCATAAATGTGTTAGATAATTTTTTCCTCTGAATGTTTAATCTTATAGAGTTAAAATAAATACCATTCTAAGCATCACCACGAAGAATATATGAAAATTAAGGTAAAGAGAAAGGGTAAGCCCCGCGGTCAGCTTGTGCTGGTGCCTTCCAGGTGTGTGCGCCCTTCCCGGACACCCAATGGCTCTCCCCCAGGCCAGGCTCACCCCACCCATCTCGGAAAAGGCCTTCTGACAAGCAGACCACTACAGTCCAGCATTCCCAAGGTAAGAAACAAGCCCATGAAGATGTGAGCTTTATAATACAAGATTGCATGGGGATGTGGCTTTCTATGATGCTGTGAAATGCTGAGCCATCGCCGTCAGTTCAAGCAGGATGTACTGAACCCATCCCTGAGATGGTCAGGGCTTGGAGAGAGGCCCCAGAGTAACATCTCGAGATCCCTACCAGATTCTGAGGAGGCAGTGTCCTCGCATGGCATGCGGTGTGGATATTACAAGTACGATCCCTCCCTGCAGTATCTCAACCTACCTTGTTCCCAGGAGGTCCCATTGGGAATGCACTGGGGAGCAGACTCGTGACATAGGTGACCCCTGTGTTTCCAAAGGCCATCAGCTGGGTCTGGGTGAGCTCTCTGGCCAGTGTCTAAATTCTACTGAGCCTCAGTTTTGCCAGCGCTGTGAAGGCTCTGTTTGCTCTATTATTTCAAAGAACTGTGTCCTTAACCCAAAGTATCCCACACTTCCCCACTGTCTCAATTTTTTGTTGTTTATCCCCAAGAATTCTTAAATACTGAATTCTCTAATGGTTTGAGTATGAAATGCCCTCCATGGGCCCTAGCCAAGAGGTGCTCTTTGGAGAGGTGAAGGTAAACATTAGGAAATACAGCCTAGTCCAAGGACGCAGATCCCTGGGGGGGGGGGGGCACTGTGTTTGAAGACTATACCTGCTCCCTGTTACTTCCTCCCTCCCTTTTTCCTATCCGTCACAAGGTTCTACCACACACTTTTGCCAAGCTGTTCTATCCAAGGGCTCAGGGCCAAGCAACCACAGGCTGCACCTCTGAAGCCATGAGCTTTAATAAATCTTTTCTTCCTCAAGCTGTTTATCAGGAGTTTGGTAATAGCGATGCATTGTCTGACCAGCACAAACTCGTTCAATGAAAGAGCAAATTATAATAGGGAACAAGACAGATATCAAGGAGTAAATGATTGGGGGGCTAGAGAGATGATTCAGCAGGTAAGAGTACTGGCTACCCTTGCAGAGGACCCAGGTTCGACTCCCAGCACCCACATGGCAGCTAACAACCATCCTTAACTTTAGTTCCAGGGGAATTCGCCCCCTTTTGACTTATGACATTGCATGACCCGGGTGCAGGCAATGTACTCATACATATAAAAATAACAGGTTTTAAGTGATTGGGAAGAATATTAGTCACATATTCAGGAGGCAGTATGCTGATTTACTGCCCTTGATTCAAAAATAGAGAGTGGGCTTGAATAGAGGAATTACTCTTGGTATTCTTCACCTCTGTTCATCTCTGAACATAGACCCACCAGCTAGAATGGTGTGCTTTAATGAGGGCTAAAAGCAAGAGCCAAACCTGGAAATGACCCAAATGTCCGTCAACAGGTAAAAGGGTTCAACATAGTGGGTTACTATGCAACAGTAAGAAGGGATCAGCCGCTGGCATACATAACATCAGGGGTAAAGCTCAAAGCGGTCATTCCGAGCAAAAGTAACCAAACAGAGTGTATCCTCAATGGTCCCATTTATGTACAACTTTATGCAAGCTAATTTACCATGATGCAAAGTGGGTCAGTGGGTGCCAGCGTCCAAGGGAGGGAGACGGAGGGAAGGTACGGGTGACAAGGAAACTCTTTGAGGTGATGGGCACATTGTCATGGTCACTCTGATAGCTTCATGGGTGTAAACATCAGTCAAGCCAGAGATAGTGGCACATGCCTACTATCCCAGTACATGGCGAGGCTCGGGCAGGAGGAGCTCTGGTTGAAGGCCAGCCTGGGCTACATAGTAAGAGCTTGTCACAAAACATAGATGCAGAAAAGGTCAAAATACTAAATTGTGCATATTAAGTACATGCAGTTAATCATGTATCAGTTATACCTCAATGAAGTTTGTTTTCAAATGGAAAGTGAGGGGCTGGAGAGATGGCTCAGCAGTTAAGAGCACTGGCTGCTCTTGCAGAGAGCCTGGGTTTGGTTCCCAGCACCCATATAAAGGCTAGCAACCATCTGTAACTCTAGGTCCAGGAGATCTGACACCCTCTTCTGACATCCATGGGCATTGCATGACACGGGCACACTTACATACATGCAGGCAATACACTCAAACACATAGAAAATATTTCTTAAAAAATAGAAAGCAAAAAAAAAAAAAGAAAGAAAGAAAGGGAGTAAGAGGTAGGAACCTAAAAATCAGGCATCGTCGCACCTGCTCTGGTCCTCCCTCTAAACACAAGGGAAGCTCGTCCAGAGACCAGGCCCTCGTTCCTCAGGCCATGCTCAGCCTTGTCTGCAGTGTCCTTGTGATCCAGCCAGTGTCTTGGACTTGGTACTTCCTCACCTATTTGTTAATTAAAACAGTTTGATTGGCTAATAGAGACGGGTCTACGTACATAGCAGATGCTAGCTTTATACTGAGTCATGCTCCAGCCTTCAAGGTGGTAAGCATTTTGGTTTTGCTATTTCTTTTAATCTACATAATAATGCATCTCTCTCTTCCAGCTTTGGGGGCGGAGGGGTGCTGCTTTTACAAGTATGAGATGTCACGCAGTCAGCTGTTACAGATGCACCAGCACTGCCCTTTGCTCAGGGGCTCCTGAAGTGGTGAAATGCTCACAGTGTGACTCTCTGCTTTGCCCCTGCAGGATGGGAGGTCCCCACAGCGCCAAAGCATTGACATCAGCAGACCCCTCCACACAGGAGCCCTCCCTCAGGCCCAGTCGCCTCAGCGAGTGCTCCCACCTCTCCACCATGCCCTGCGTGCACCTAGCGGGCCAGCCAGGCCCCTGCCCTCCAACCCTGCACTCAGGCAGGCCCAGGTACACCTCCAATGCTGACCAAATGGGATGTAGTTCAAATTCAGGTTCTGCTACTTGCTAATGTGTGTTTGGCCAAGTTGCTCAACTTAGTGCCTGTGTAAAATGGAATAATTCAGTTATTCAGATGGTTAACTGAGATAAATCACACACAGTGCTTAGAGCAAGACTGTGATATAACATTTTGAATATTTTAGTAACTTTTAAAATATTGAGAGTAGTTTCCATGCCAATGGAATTTATCATTTAAACTAGGGCTTCTGAAAATAATTTTCCACTTGGAAGTCATTTTTACCTGAGAATATTTTTTTTTCATAAATTTTTTATTGAATTTTTATGTATTTCATACAGAACATCTTAATCTTCTTTAAATCTCCTTCCCCACTGTGAGACTCCTATAGCCCCCCCCAACTGGAATTTATGCGTTTTTGTCATTTGTGTTAAGGCCTATCATGTCACGTTAGTGTCCCCAGACATCCTTCAATGCAAGTTCATCCACTGAGGTCTAGTCAACCTATCTGGAATCCTCCCTTTAAGAAGATCAGCTCTTCCTCACCCAGCAGTAATCAGCTGCCAATAGTTCTTCAGCTAAGATTGGGGCCTGCTGCCCATTTCCCCAGTCCTATGCTGGGTTTTTGTCTGAGTTTGCATGGGTCTTGTGCGTGCTGACACCATTGCTGTAGGTTCATATGAGCAGGTCCCAGGAGCCTATAGGACTCTATTTCCATATGGTCATGCACCTCCTCCCTGGCTCTTACAGTCTTTCCGCCCCCTCTTCCACAGTAACTCTGAGCCCTGGGTGGGTGGGTCCTGTCCAAGGACCCATACTCGGCAGACTCTGATTCTCCCCACTTTGGCCATTTGTGGCCTTTTGTGTTCCTGGCCCTCTGTTGTATGAGGGAGCTTCATTGATGAAAATTAGAGATGCATGAGTGTCCTCTTTAGCCCTTGTTCTATGTTCCATGAGCCTTAGGTGTAGAGATTGCATCCTAGATGTGTCACTTAGGCTTGGGCAATTCACAGACAATCTCTGTGTGTGACCAGTTGTAGAACTCTGTAATAATCTCTGTCTGTTGAAAAAGAAGCTTCTTTGATGAGTGGTGACTGGGATACTTGTCCATAAATTTAAGGATTTATATTTTGAACTTAGGAAGAAATTACATTTGTCTAGGAATGTGAAAGCCTTGGGGTTTTCTCTAAGATCTGTGACCTCTCCAGCCATGTGTATTTGGCTATGTTTACAGTACTACACATGAATTTCCTTCCACTGAGTGGGCTTTAAGTCTGATTAAGTCACAGTTGATTACCCCCAAGATGAAAGTGCCATTATTGTCCCCAATATAGTTTGCTGTGCCACTCATTGAGTGATTCTAAGGCCTTGAAGCTGGAGTTGAACCATCTGTTGATGTTCTCCCTTAGCTGCTTGCGTAGTGTTCTCCAAAGCTGTGAGAGTTTACCTTCAGGGGGCAGCTTCCAGGTCAGCTCCAGCTCCACTGCTCCAAATCTTGTCTTCAGCAATAGGGTCTTATCTTCAAGTTCTGGGAGGCAATCAAGGTCTAAGGAAATAGCCTGTGTAATTTGGGGAGCCTCTTGGACTACCTTGACCAACAATTCAAAGGGAGGTTCCCCCTGCCTGGTACTGTTCCTTGTTAAGTAGCCTTCAGTGTACACATGGACTCATGTAGAGATAGTGTATGTGTAATTTTTCAATAGGTTTTTGTACTAATATGATTCCCTCTTTTTTTTTACACTAGCTAGGCCTTATTTATGTCTCTTCTCTCTCTCCTCCCTGTCTAACCCTCCTTCCACACTCTCCCCAGTAAAGTATCCCCATTTTCCCCATTTCTTCCTTGATAAGAACTATTCTTATGGTCCTCCCTCTTCTGAGCTCCTCTTTCCCTTTACCCCCATAGAAATTTTAATAGGACCCTGCACACACACACACACACACACACACACACACACACACACATATATATATATATATATATATATACACATATACATATAAAAGCTAGTAATAATAGGTCATAAATTTTTTTTAATTCTTTGGCCAACATATAATTTCACCTTTTGTTATAGATGGCAGCAAAGTTGCCCACTGAGACAGATGGGCTTATTTTTATATAAGAGCTAAAGTTTGTCTGAATATTTGATACTATAGAAGATAGGATCTCATCAATGTTTGTCAGATTTGATCAATATTTTGACCTTTATAATTAATTGTCAATGCTCAGACTGCCTCCTTGTGCACATTCTTGGAACAAAATGGGCAAAGATATGTTTAGGGCCATTTCAGAAATTATTGGAAATTCTGTCTTAATCCCAAACCAAAATTCATTGAATGACTTTACAAAACTCAAGTCAACAACTTAAACAATTTTTTCTTAAATTTTTTAATGTTTGTGTATTGTGTATGAGTGTGTACAAATGCAAGTGTGCATGCTGTGGCATGAGTATGGCGCTCAGAAGACAACTTGCAGGAATTGGCTCTCTCCCAGTGTATGAGTTCCAGGGATTGAACTCAGGTCATCAGGTTTGGCAGTAAGTGCCATTACCTGCTGAGCCATCTTGCTAACCCTCAAGCAATTTTTTAATTTAAATTTTTTATTACTTTTGAGAACTTCATGCAAGAGTATGGTATTCCTATCACTTCTATCCCTGCACTCCTCAATTTCCTGACCTCCTCTTTATCATTGTTCTGTGTGTGTATGCGTGTGTGTGTGTGTGTGTGTGCACACGCATGCAATCTAGTGAGTCCATTTAATGGTACTAGTAGGTGCATGTGTTTATGGATGACCTCTGGGATTGAGTAACTTCTCAGGCAGCTCTTGGTATCGTCTGTTATGTAGGTCTTGTTAGGCAGCCATACTGTGGAGATTTCCTGGATGTGGCCTCCCTGTCATGTCTAGAAGACACTACCTAGCTGCAGGCGTCCTGGTCCTCTGGCTCTTACCTTTCTGGCCCCTCTTCCATGATGTTCCCTGAGCCTTGGGTGTAGGGTTTGCATTGCACATGTATCAATTGGGGCTGAGCAGCCCATGGTCACTTATTCTTTGCAACTTGACCAATTGTGTATCTTTATGATCATAAAGATATCTTTATCTGTTCCAAAAGGAAGCTTCTTTGATGACCGAGGAGAACTACACTTATTTTTATAGATTCTAAAGTCAAACATTCTAATCCAACACAAAGATATAATTTCATACTTATATGGAAAAGAAACCAAGATAGGAAAATAGCTAAAGTCTGTTTTCTGTAATTAAACCTTTGTTTCTGTAAGAGCATAAACTCTTTTCTGTACCTTAAAAGCACTACAACTCACAACAAAGACTCGAATCTGAGCTGAATTGTCTCAGGCAGCATTTACTGGTGGCATGTGGTATGACAGCATGCACATTGTGTTCTGACCCAAAGCTACGGCGAAGTCACATGATGCAATCCAGGCACGTGCTGCTTGAAACACCACAGATTACATTTGACTTTGAATTAGATCTGGTTACTGCTTGCTGAGTTACATGACCTATCATTTAAAATGTTGGGATTTAGGACTGGAGAGATGGCTCAGAGGTTAACACTGACTGCTCTTGCAGAGGACCTGTCTTCAATTCCCAGCACCTGCATGGTAGCTAACACCATCCATAAGTCCAGTTCTGGGGAATCCAGCAACCTCTTCTGGCCTCCTCAGGTTTACACATATGGGTGTACTTCGATAACGTGACGGCAAAACACCCAGGCACATAAAAGTAAATAGGACACTGGGATTTAAACCATGACACTTTAAGAATGATGTGGGTGTTGTCAGCAGCCTGGGCAATAAAATAATTTTTAGTGTTACTGCTTTATTTTCTTCTAGCATTTATACACATTTATAATTGTATCTTTAACGTAATTGGTGTTCTCCTGTAGGTGCACAGCTTTATGTTCTGTGGTTCTGCCTTAAGATTGTTTCCAAGTGCCTTGGCATTACGGAGCTTATAAAATGTTCTCTTACCAGCAGTACTCAGCAGGGGTACAGAATACTCGTTGAAGTACCTGCCAATTAGTGGGCAAGTTTGACAGCTATGATTTTCACTTCATGAACAGCTCTTGTTAGGAAAATCTAGACAGATAAATTTTGAACTTCTTTATGTCTTTAGAAGAGATTCCAAGTGAAATATGGGATTGAAAAAATAGTCTAGCAATGGGTGTGATAGGGCATGCCTTTAATCCCAGCACTAGGGAGGCAGAGGCAGGCGGATCTCTATGAGATTGAGGCTAGCCTGGTCTATAAAGCGAGTTCCAGGTGAGCTGAGGCTACAGAGAGACCCTGTCTCAAAAAAGAAAAACAGTCGGGTATGTTAAATGTTTGTTCCAAGTACTGCATGTCTTTGGATCCTCCGACTAGCCACCTTGATAGTATCAAATACTGATATTTCACAGCTTTGCTAATTTGATAGGTAAAACGTAACATCTCCATTTTCTTTCTATCAAGTAGTTTACTCAGTACCCGAGAGGGGGTGGTTGAAGTGTCCCAGGATAAGTGTGCCTCTGTCCATTCGTTTCTGCTTTGGGTATGTTGAAGTTTTGTTGGTTTTCCATGTGTCGTCTTGCATGGGAAGGTCCTTTTATCATCGTGAACTTGACCGTCTTCAGCTTGGCTCATCTTTGGTCTGAAGTCTTCTTCCTCTGGTATTACGCCCACATTAGCTTTCTCTTAACTAGTGTTTGCAAAATATGTCTTTTTCCAGTCTTTTTCTTTTTACCTGCTTATGCCATTATATTTGTAGAGTTTTTTGTAGACAACATATAGTTGGGCCATGCATTCGCTTTACTCATTGTGCCAGTCACATCTCTTAATGACTCAGACCCTTTACATTGGATGGAGTTGTTTACGTTGAGACTCCAGGGCCTCACATTTGTTGGTCCTGAGTTTCACTGCTTCTCTCTTTCCTGCATTTCTGTGATTTGAACATTTTTTAGTATTTGAGGTTGATTGACCTACGATGCTGTCATTTATAGTTTTATCTGTGACTCCACTGCATTTTGCCATCTGGGCCTGGCTAACTGCTGTGTGGGATTTCCATGTGCATTGTGGGAGGTTCAGCAACCTCGACATCTATCAATAGACAATGGCACTTGTAACAGTTGTAATTATATTTCAAAATATTGATAACTGTCTCCTGGGGGAAAAAATCACCTCGATGGGGGGAAAAAACCACCTCTGGAAACATGTTCATCACAGCACGTCAGTATTCTGTAACTTCGGGGGGAATGTGGAAACTCAGCTCTTTAGATCTCTTTTCCCTGTTGTTATAACAAATGTCTTGAAAACACTGCCTTTATGTACACTGAGAATCACTTCAGCTGATTCTTTTTTAAAATTGAATTTTTGAAAATGTCATGCAATGTATTTTGACAGTATTTAGATCCCCTCCCATATCTGCACCTCGCCCCTTACTGTCCCCTGCCCAATTTCATGTACTCTATTATAAAGGCCTATAGAGTCAAATTTGTGTCTCCAAACGTCCTTCAGTATGGGTCCATCCACTGGAGCCTGGTTAATCTACCAAGAGTCACACCCTTAAAAGAGACTTCCTCTGCCCTTCCCAGCAGCCATTGCTCCTCAGGTAGGGTTGGGCTATTTTACCCAGTTCCCCATGTCTATGCTGGGATTTTGTCTGGCTCGAACTTACATGGGGCTTGTGCATGCCGTCACCATTGCTGAGTTCATATGAGTAACTTCCCAGCTGCTGGTCATCCACTACCTCTGGCTGTTAGAATCTTTCCCCCACCTCTTCCACAATGATCCCTGAGTCTTTGGAGGGAAAATTTTGATGTAGGTATCCAATTCAGGGATAAGCGCTCTGCGGTCTCTTGTTCTCTGCTCATTGGCCAGTGTGGGTTTCTGTGTTAATCCCCATCTGCTGCATAAGGAAGCTTCTCTGGTGAAAGTTGAGAGATGCAGTAATCTACAACAGTAATTCATTGAGTTGTTTCAATGCTATATCTATTAGCAGAATAATATGCTCTCCCTTATGACCCGTGTCCTGTCTACCCACATGTTCCTAGGCCTGATATCAATGTCAGATATGGGCTCCATCCTATGAAGTGGACCTAAATCCAATTAGAAAGTGATTGATTACTCCTATAACATTCAAACCAGTATTGTACCCAAGGCCATATCTTGCCAAGTCAATTGTTGAAGCACACAGGATTTACAACTGGGTAAGGTTAATGGTTAGTTTATTTCTTCCAGTAGCATGCATAGATATAGGGACCAAAACTTCAAAATACTAAACATCAATAAAACAAACAACCCAATTTAAAAATGAGGCAAGGAGCTGAACAGGGAGTTCTCAAAAGATGAAGCACAAATGGCTTGAAAAATACTTAAGAAAGTGTTCAACATCTTTAGTCGTCAGGGAAATGCAAACTAAAACCACTTTGAGATGTTATGTTATCCCATTCGGAATGGCTAAGAGCCAAAAAACAAGCCAGGACAAACACTGGCGATGATGTGGGGAGAGGGAACTCTTATCCCGCTGCTGATGAAACACAAACTGATGCAGCTACCATAGAAACCAGTGTGGAGATTCCGCACTAGAAATCGACCTACCATATGATCCAGCCACACCACTCTTCGGCATCTGCCCAAAGGACGCTATATCCTACTGCAAAAATACCTGTTCAATTTTCATATTCCCATCACTTGTTTCATGAACTTTTTGTTGTAGTTAGCAGGAGGAATAGGGTCAGATACATTCTGGAAGATTGTAAGAGCCAGGGAGGAGGTGCATGACCATATGGAAACAGAGCCCTATCGGCTCCTGAGACCCTTCTGATATGAACCTACAGCAATGGTGTCAGCATAAGTCCTATACAAACTCAAGCAGACAAAAACCCAGCACGGAACTGGGGAAATGGGCAGCAGGCCCCAATCTTAGCTGAAGACCCATTGGCAGCTGATTACTGCTGGGCGAGGAAGAGCTGATCTTCTTAAAGGGAGGATTCCAGATAGGCTGACTAGACCTCAGTGAATGGACAAGTAGTGAGGGACATCTGGGGACATGATAGGCCTTAACATAAATGACAGAACGTATGAAATCCAGTCAGGGGAGAGGGGCATAAAGTGCATTAGGATGTTCAGTATGGAATACGCAAATTCAGCAACAAAATTTTTCAAAATAGATGCGCATTCTGTCCTGTCCCAGCCTCACTGCTTTTGGTATGTGTCACATTGCAGGTACCTCTGAGCTACTACTTTGTATCTAGCAGCCGGTAGTGAACTGGTAAACATTTATTTAAAAAAAAAAAAAAAAAAAAAAAAAGGCCCTCCTTTCAGCAAGTTTCTCTGCTCTAAAACCTTGTACCATGACTGGCTTCATGCTATTAATGTGACATCAGTACATATGTACCAGCCAGCTCCGCAGAGCAATACCACTAACTGCGCATGTCTGTGCGTTGTCTATTCCCATTCCTTTTGTTTTCAGGGGAGTTTTCTTTGCTGATATGGAAGTTACTTTTGTAAAGGAATTTCCATGATTAATTATTCTGTCTTGATTTTTTGGCAAGTCAGAACTCTGGTTTTCAATATTATGACAATTAACCTTTCCTTTCATGAGTTCTCTCGCGTCTTGCACGCCTGTGACTCCCTCTCCCTCTGTGTCTTCAGTTGGACCTGTGGACTGCTGACAGTTCTGTCATTTCTCTTTGTTTTTCTAACCTGCCTTGGTTTACCTTGCTGCAAAGCAACAGGCACATCCTAAACTTGTCTGGATTGTGGACTCCAAGACTGACAGGCTGTGTGAGCCCTGGGAAACACACCAACACTCAGCATCATGCACACACGTCTCAGGTGCTCCCAGTCTGTAGGCACCACCCTGCACATTTCCTCACATCGAGCCATTTTATTCCTCCCTTTACACAGCCCACCTGTGCACACAGCCAAACTGGTACCAACAGTATGGTCAGAACAGAGTCCTCCAGTCACCAGTGCCTAAAGACTCGGCTCTTTCAAAGCAGGCCGCCCAATGGCCTTCTGATTTGTAAAACTACAAGAATCTTCCCTTTGAACCACTTGTCACTGAGAACTCCACATTGTTCACTGTGATTTTTCTCCCACCACACAAAGGGACCTGGATCAATTCCACCCAAGTGGGGCAAGTATCTGGAGGTGACTCTTGCTTGGCAGCATGAACTGAGTTCACTGACTCGTTACACTGAATTCACCAATGCTTGCTCCATGCTCCACTCCCATGGCATGACATGCACATACCTCCACAGCTAACCCTGCTTCACCTGTGCAAATTTACTATGTAAACATTCCAGGGGGGAAGAAAACACTATCATAAACATAAAGTTGTTTAGCCTTCCATTTAAAGGGCAAGCTGTTTCTTTCTAGAAAGCATTTTATCTTTCATAAAATGTTGTTTGATCTTTAAAAATTAGGACAGTAGGGGCTGGAGAGATGGCTCAGCGGTTAAGAATACTGGTTGTTCTTGCAGAAGACATGGGTTTGAATCCCAGCACCCACATGGCACCTAACAGCTGTCTGTAACTCCAGTCCCAGGGGATCCGACAGCCTCTTCTGACCTCCGCAGGCATTGCATGACATGGGTGCACTGACCTACATGCAGGCAATACACACATACACATAAAATAAAAATATTTTTTTTAAATTAGGACAGTTGAACCAACTCAACATGTTCTCTTTCCTGTTGTGACAGAGTGTCACTTGGAATTCAGGCTTTGTTGTGTGTATACACACACGTGCCACATGCATGTGTAGAGGTCAGAGAACAATCTTGTCCCAGCTTGTTGTGGGAGCACTATGGTTACAGATATGCACCACTGTGTCAAGATTTTTTTACATGGGTTTCAGGAATTGAACCCAGGTCATCAGGTTTGCCTCACAAGCTTTTACCTGGCAAGAACCTTTACCCTCTGAGCCATCTCACTGGTCCCAGCCGCTCGGTCTTGATAAAGGAAACAGCTTTAATTCCCTTTCCTTTTCCTCGTGACAGCTATTTTTGAGGATAGTAACTTACTATGGTCAACTAACAAAGCCCAGCTACCGCCAAGCTCATAAAACCAGAGGTTGAATGTGGGGAGAAGGGTTTGAGGGGGCATCTGGCATCTGCAGCTCTGTGCCAGAGCAGAAAGCATGGATGAATAGTTCTCTACTGGGTGTTGAATCTGCCTGGGCCCTGACTTGCACCTTAGGTCCGCACTCTGCCAGGAGCGTGCACCTGATGAGTGGAGATGAGACAAGGCAAGCATGCTCCTATCTTTTGTGACCCTTTGAAGCATCAGGGGGATCTTCTGCAGCTAGTGCTGCTGGCTAGAGCTCATTACTGACTCTCGAAGGGGGAAAGAAGGGAAGAAAATAAGGTTGGAGGAAGGTCTACGTGTGGACCTGAGCAGAGCTTCCAGGGATTCCCCTGCCCCCACCTCCCCTCTCCTCCTAGGAGTACTGGGATTATGGATGTGCACACTACGGTGTTCAGCTATATATGGGTTCAGGTCCTCACGCTTCAGTGAGAAGTACTGTACCCACTGAGCCCACAGTGTGCCTCACTTTGTTCCTGGAGGTAGGGAAGTAGGGACATGGCCTACAGGGTTCCCTGGACTCAAGACACCCTAACTGAAATGCGGTGTTCAGTTGATTCCCATTTACTGGGTTAATTGATTCACTTATACTTTAAACAAAAACATCTCAGTGTCCCAGCTGAGAAATAAATTGCTCAGCTCACAGAAAATTATGTCTAGAGGAGACAGGGCTAGGATGCAGCAGATCGAAACACAATTTTCCACTGTCAGACTCGATGTGCTTGGGCCCTAAAGAGGATGTCAGTGGGGCCTTCAGTTCATTAGCAGCCATTCTGATAAGCAGAGCCTCGCCCGTGCCACTGGTCCAGTGTGCTCCTATTTGCTTCTCTAATCATCTGTTCCATAAAGTGGCATTTCAATGACACCTGCTAAAATGCAGACATACTTGATTTGGGTTTTTTTTTTAATTTCTATTTTATGAGTGTTTTTCCTGCATGTATGTCAGTGTGCCCATGAAAGCCAGAAGAGGGCATTGAAGCCCCTAGAACTGGAGTTATAGACTGTTGTTGGCTGCCATGTGGGTGCTGGAAACTGAACCCAGGTCCTCTGCAAGAGCAGTTAGAGCTCTTAACCATCTCTCTGGCCCCTGGTTTTTGTTTTTTTAAGCCTCTTGCTTTCCTGGAAAATGTTAGGAAGTAAAGTCTCTGGTGAATTACAGAACTAATCTAAGCTAAGATTATTTTCCCAGTTGCATTAGACTATTGGAAAATTTTAAAACTGAATCCATCTCTTGGGAAAACTGTTTTTTTTTTGCTAAATCCTGGCCCTTTCTGGAAATTGCTGATTGACCCAAGAGATTATTCATCCTCCTGCTTGGACACCATATGTCTACATGGCAGGAATTACAGCGAAACAGCAATAGCAGGATTTTAGACTTATAACCAAATTTTGTGTGTGTGTGTGTGTATGCGCGCACGCGCGCATGTTTTGATACAAGAAGCTTCTGGTTGTGTTTTGAATGATTCTAAAACCATTAAAAATGGGCCAGGTGTGGTGGCGCACACTTTTAACCCCAGCACTCAGAAGGCAGAGACAGGCGGATCTTTGTGAGTTCGAGGCCACCCTGGTCTATCTACATAGTGAGCTCTAGGGCAGCTGGGGCTACAAGGAGACCGTCTCAAAAAGACAAAAAAAAATTAAAAATAAGCAAATCTTTATGGAATACCACATACATGCCAGGTACCGCAGGGCTGAGTGCTTGGCAGATGTTTCTACCCTGAGCAGAGAGAAGACGCTATGCTCCCATGTACGGGAGGAGCAAGGCGCAGTAATGTCACACATTCCATCAGCATAGAGCCTCTGTTTGTATGGAAAGTTGTGCAGTGCTCTTTTCTTTTGTTCCTAGTATGACCCAGCCAGTCATTCCTAAGCCCCTGATGAGCACAGCCACAGTAGGAAGGGCCCTGTGGTGCCACAGCACTTCCAGTGACGGCAATCTGGTCTCTTCTGTGGGGGGCAGATCTTCAGCCCCATGTTTTAACAGACACTTCTGATCAACATACCCGTGACTATACATCATTCACAGCATACAGTATGTGTAAAATGAGGCCGGCTGGGCTGGGACAGGCTCTTCCAGGAAAAGCCGGCTGAGTTAGAACTTCACTGGAGTAGTTGCGGGGGCAGCAGTGGAGAGCTACCAGGAGACCCACACCTCCCCTTCCCCTTCAAGCAGGGCTGTTACTGGGAAGCAACAGCCAATTGCCGTAACTACTTTGAACGGAGTAGTTACGGGGGCAGCAGTGGAGAGCTACCAGGAGACCCACACCTCCCCTTCCCCTTGAAGCAGGGCTGTTACTGGGAAGCAACAGCCAATTGCCGTAACTACTTTGAAAGGGTGGTATAACCACCAAGCAAAGTAATTCAAAGCCTGATTTTAGGACCATCAGGTAAATGGCCAGTTCACTCCAACCCAACCCACACCTCCAAACTGTTCAACACAGTGAATTCAGCTTGGAATGGATGGAGGAGTGCACCCTTCTGGCCCATGTGGTCAGCTGAGATGTGATAATTGAGGTCTTTGCTCATCAGAAATGCCAATTATGTAATAAGGTCATTCATTCATCAATATGCATTCCTGCGGAGGATGCGATAGAAAGGACGTAGTCTCATTAGAAAGGACGTAGTCTCATTCCCTCAGGCAAACCACAGGCTGACAGTGGGGAGTGCTCCTGGAGGGTACCTTTGGGGGTCTACTCCGGCTTTCCAGGTCTTGGCCTTGCATCTGAGACCCTTCTCCAAAGGTGTCTCTTTCCTGCCTTTTCCAGTCCTCCCACGAGGTCCCCTTGCCTGACTGCCTGAGCCTACAGCTGCCTGTGCATCTCTGCTCCATTCAGAAAGCCCTGTGCGTCTCTGCTCCATTCAGAAAGCCCTGTGACTGTGACTATTGTCTGCATGTGTGTAAGTTCACCTGTATCATGCATTGCCCACAGAGGTCAGAAGGTGGCATTGGATCCCCTGGAACTGGAGTTCCAGATGACCATTAGCCACCATGTGGGTGCTGGGAATCGAACCCAGGTCCTCTGCAAGAGAAGTTGGTGCTCTTAACTGCTGAGCCATCTCTCCAACCTGGCCCTGTGGCTCTTTATGTTGGGCACACCACTCTCTAACCTGCTGAATACAGTAGGTATGTAGCAAGTAGGCTGGTGTGGGCTTTAGACAGTTGAAACTGGTCTTGTTATGAGTTGGTTACTCCCTATGGGCCAGCACACTCAAGGAGTCACAGATAACAGAAATCTGAGTGCATTGCTCCTATAAATCTAAGACGTCACTACGGAGATCATAGGCTCTGGCCAACCTCTCCTTGCCAACTGCCCAGTGTGTCAGAAGCTGACTCAACTGTCCTTGGTTCCATGTCTCACACTAATGTCATGTGACAGAGCCACCAGCTGTCTTTTAAAAAAGCACTCACTGCAGTGGATGTCCCTGTGACTCTCTGGAAAGAAAGAAAATGCCAGAGAATGCATATTGCCAGGGAAGTCTTTCAAGGGAGAGAGAAGGCAGGGGCATGTTCCCCCCTTTCTGTTGCTGTGAATGTGGAAATTTGCATGCACAGTGGTGCTGGGTATTTTGGCCTTTGCTTTTGTAGTAGGTGATTTGTGTGGCTGTAATTCAGCATCTCTGCAGTGTAAAAGGTTGTACAGAACGCAGTCTGCCTGTCTCGAGGCTCTCTTACCGGAAGCACGTCTTTGAGCCTTATAAGGCAGTCTGGAGCACAGTGAGAAGTCTCGACCTCTCTCCACAGCCCCCCAGCAAACTCCTGTCTGATTTCAGCAGTTGTCACCTTGCCATTGCGTCACCTCATGACCTCTGGCAGCGTGTAATGTGCGTACTCAGTTCTGCTGAGGTTGCTCTGTACACCGTGAGGCGCAGCTGCCGTGTTTGCTCTGGTCGCACAGTATTTTATCGTAGGGCCATATTGTGCCTTAATCTGTCCCTGACCGATAGCAGTGTGGTTTGTTTCTAATGGCTTCCTTTTAAGCGGCCGTATTCTGGCCCCAGATGTCTGTAGGGTTTAAAATATAATTCACTACAAATTAGAACCAGTGAGCACAGGTGAGACAGTGCTTACAGAGAAATTCTTAGACAAAATGTTTATATAAAAGCATCAGTAAAAATGAAATAAGCTAAAGAAACAAATGGGGACATAGTTAAGATGGAAGGGTAGGTGGTAGGTCAGAAGTTCAGCAAAGGCTTACTACATGCCCTCTGTTACAAACCTGCATGTAACCATCCCAAGCCCGAGGGGCCAGGTGGTAGAATCTCAGATCTACAAGGGAGATTCAAGGGTTACCTGAGGCCACTGGTGCTGCCGGAGACAGTGCCGTGTCGGGCTGGATTCATCTGTGAAGTACTATTCCTACTAGCACGAAGCCTTCCAGGCCTCCAACCCATGTAAACCCAGGTGTGGCGACCTGTGTCTGTAATCCTGGCACTGGGGGAAAGGGAGGAGGATCCCTGGGGCTTGATGGTCAGCCAGCCCCTCCTACTTGGTGAGTTCCAGGCTAGAAAGAGACCCTGTCTTAAAAACAAGGTGGACAGCATCTGAGAAATAACACTTGAGGTTGTTCTCTGACCTCCAACATGTACATAGGCATGCATGTACACACACACAAAGCTGATTCTCTGATTGGATGGCAGAGCTGAGAAGTCAGATAATTGGACTAAAGAAAATATGGCCAATAAAGGATATAAGTACAGTGGGACTGGTGAGATGGCTCAATGGTTAACAGCACTGGCTGTCACAGAGGACCCAGGTTCAGTTCCCAGCTCCCAAATGGTGGCTAACAACCATCTATAACTCCAGTTCCAGGGGATCCAATGCCTTCTTCTGGCCTCTATGGGCACTGCACACATGTGGTGCACTTACATGCACGCAGGCAAAACATGCAAACACATAAAATAATTTCTAGCTGGTCATCTAGAAAAAAATAACTGCATTCCAATTTTATCAACTAAAAACTAGATCAAATATTTAAAATAGATAAATGTGACACAGACAGAAAACAGGTAAAGAAAAAGGAAAATCCCTCTTACCCAGTGTACAGACAACCTTACAGGAATGGATATTTTATTTTTTGGTCTAGAGGCTGGAAACATTTTCAATTTATAAAATACTTAGAATGCAACAAAGCTTTTAAAAGAACTTTGAATTGCCCACATTTATATCACACAGAAATAACCATTGTTCTGTTTTTCTGGATATGTGTCTAAATTTCAAAATTGCTTATACATCCCTCCCTGTTTTAAAAAAGGAAAACTTAAAGATTGCAATACTAGGATTTCTTTGGATCCCCACAGATACAATCACTGTCACAAGCATGTCATCAAATTAAGATCTATGTGATGAGTGTTTTGTCTGCACGTGCGTGTGCTCCACATGCGCATTCACTGCCTATGGAGACGAGGAAAAGGCACTGGATCCTGTGGAACTGGCGTTACAGATGGCTGGTAGCTGACGTGTGGGTGCTGGGAACTGAACCCAGGTCCTCTGTAAGAGCAGCCCATGCTGTTAGCCGCTGAGCCATCCCTCCAGCCCTTATTTTTATATATAGTATGTTTTTCAATTCAAACTGCATTTCATGGGACTTGTGCTTAGATTCGTTCCTGATCTGCTTTTTCCCCTTCTCGGTTCTCTTTGGCTGGGGACGTGCTGGCTCTTGTTTCTGCAGGCACAGTGAGAACATTTGTTATGGTTCCTGATCTGAAGTCTCTGGGTGCACTGCGGTGTCACCGTCGCCACCCCCTTTGCCTCCTGGGGTGTCCCTTTGTTCTTCATTTCTGGGAGTGGATCTGTGAGGTGCAGGAAGAAGCCGCCGCCTTCCTCTCGAGGACTTGTTTCTTCTCTACTGGGTGCCCAGGACAGCAGTGGTTTGGGGCCTACTGAATCACCCAGGTTCTTTTCCTGGTGCGGTGTGCCCCGCACCAAGGGAACACTCCTTGCAATCCGCTTGGGGTAGAAAGTAGTGTGCATTTATATCTAAACAGTCCTTAACCTGACACCCTCTTTTGAGAGCCAGCTTTATTGAACAGAGGTTAGGAAGAGCGTGTCATCCCATTAAACTAGGCCAGTTGGCTTCTACCCAAAGGTCCTGACTTTTGAATTCTGGATTCCTCACTGTGGAAGGGAGTCACAGCAGGACTCAGGTTTCCACAACCTGCCACGGGCCTATAGTCTCCCTACCCTCCTTTCCTCTCAAAGCTTCATCTTGCACATAGATTTTGGTTTGATATCTTACAGCTGTAAGATCTGACTCTTAAAATATTTTATTTTTATGAGTATATTGCTTGCATGTACGTAGATGCACCCGTGTCATGCAATGCCCATGGATATAAGAAGAGGGTGTCAAATCCCCTGGAACTGGAGTTATGGGCAGTTATTAGCTGCCATGTGAGCGTAGAGACTCAAACCTGGGTCCTTTGCAAAAGCAGCCAGTGCTCTTAACTGCTGAGCCATCTCTCCAGCCCCCAAGATCTGACTCTTACGAAAAATTGCAAGTATTCCTCTTATCTAATGATTGCAGTTGTTTTTAGAGAAAGGGAGGTTTTTGGCGACCAGGCCTGCTATGGTTCGGGCTGTGGAGGAGCCTCCTGTAATCAGCTCTGTGCCCTGGGTGCTGTGGTTGGTAACAGTTGTTTCTAGGGTCATAATGTCCACAATCTAAGCTAGAGACTGGATGACTGGGTACAGTGAGGGGTTTTTCTGCTGCCCTGGGTCCTGTGTGGCAGCTCTGACGTTCTGTGGCAATGGCTTCCAATCTTCCCACACGGGCCTCTCTGTAGCCACTGTAGAGGGTATGCAAGCTGATAACAGCAGAGAATTCCTTGGGATGACGGTCCAGGAAGCAGGCTGACCACTTCATTTTGGAATGTTTGTTTTCAAGGACCTGAGCTGTATTGCTACAACACAGGCAGAAAGAGGCTGGGACCCCAGTGGGTGTTCTCTGCAGAACCCGGGGGACGAGGGGTGATGTTTGAATTTGGTTTAAAACCCAGATAGATCTAAAGAAAATGTATCAAGTGTAAGCCAGCTGGAGTCCTCTAGCTCCCTGCAGAGGAGGCTGGGCTTCTCTGGAAAACCCAGGCTCCAGTTTTACAAAGACAGCAAGACAAGAGCACAGCAAGACAGAGCCTGAAAACGTACCTTCTACCCAGGCCAAAGCCAGGCAGGCAGCTGGGGTTTCTTGCCCCATGTTTCAGGGGTTCCAGGTCCCCACATCAGAGGTGAAAAGTGGGAGCTCACCTTCCTGGACCAACCCACTATTCCCTGGCCATTCTGTCTTCATCGGGCCTAACAGGAAGCCAGCATCTGACTCAGGTACCGTCTCTGTGTGTCGTTTGCTCCGTGTTTCCATTTAGAAACACATGGCTGCCCTGGCAATAGGGGACAGAGGAAGACTTTCGCTATGCCCAGGTCTCAAGGACTGGCAGTCAGCACGTGGGGTGCTGGAAGTTTGATCACTGTGGTAAACATAGTATTTGTCCTTAGCAGCTGAAAACCTAACGAGAAAACTTGATTAATAACAGGACAATACACATAAATTGGGAATATCTCAGGCGAGTCACCATGAACAGCCAACCTAAGTATTCTCTAAGATTCCATGATAAATCTGAATATCTTGTGATAGATCCTAACACACACTTCGCTTTTCCTCCAGCACACCAGCGAAAACCAACGTTATCTTTACTGTCCAGACTAGTCAGTCATACTCAGCAGCAAAATTCGTATTGCTTTGTGATGAATCTTTCACTCGCTTTTCCTCCAGCACACCAGCAAAAACCAACGTTATCTTTACTGTCCAGACTACAGTCAGTCATACTCAGCAGCAAAATTCGTATTGCTTTGTGATGAATCTTTCAGACCCTGTCTTTCCATGTTGTGTGTGCTTCCATTTTACATTGCACATGGCTGACTCGCTCGTCGTTCTGTTCTGTGATGAGAAACGGAAGTTCATTTGTGGTCCTTCTTCACTGCCCTGAGCTTGCTGGGTCAGGGTGCTCTGAGAGAGTGACATCACTGTCAGTCACAGCTGTAACTCAATAGCAGCTGCTAAGTCTCACTGGCTGGTGACTGCATGTCAGGCTCTGTGTGAAGAGGCTAAGTGGGTCGGGCCTGACTGGGTGCACAGGCTGTGCTCTCAGGCACACGATGAGCTCTTTATTCCTGCCTCAGGCATCTGCTGTCTTCCTGCCTCAGGCATCTGCTGTCTGTGTCCTTTGATGAGAGCTGACGTGGACGGGCCACCTATATCCTGCCCTCTCTTCAGTGGCTCCTTCCATGCCCAGTGGCATATTTCCCACACACCTGTGCTTTACAGATTTCTATAGTGACTCCTTCGCTTTGCAGAAAGATGTTTGATGGAGATTCTGTTTTATCTGTGAAGCTGCACTCTCTGTGGATGGGGAGATGTGATTTTAGTATAAGGACTGTAAAAGTCGAACAGAAGTAATGTTTGGGTCTTCCTGGATATGTGGGACAAGTCCTCGGACAGCACCCCTTTTTGTTCTGTTTTCGAGATGGGGTCATGCTGTTACCTCAGGCAGTCCTTAGTCACCTAAGTAGCTGGGACCACAAATGTGCCCCTCCCCAGCTGTGGACAATGGTACATCAGATCACTTAATTATCAGGACAGTCTGTCCCCCATTCTATTACCACCAAAGCTTAGAACACAGTGTCATAATGACCAGACATACCCTTTCCCAGGTAAAGAGCGAGCTTTGGTTTCTCCTGTTTCCATTAATTGTCTATGTGGTGGGAACTTTTAAAAATGTTTATTGATTTTTGAGAGTTTCTCACACAATGTATTTCAGTAACACTCAGACCTCCACCCCACTTTGTGTCCTCCATTTTTAAAAGTCCATTGATTCCAGTTTGTGTACCTGCATCCTTAAGTGTGGGTCCATGCTGATGTGTGGTACATCACACCATCAAAGAAAACTGACTCTCCCAGCAGCTATCAATTGCCTCCAGATCCCCAGCTGGGCTGCGGCTTCCTGTCTACATCCCCCTCCGTGCTGGGATTTTGGCTGGCTTAGACTTGGGCAGATCTTTTCTATGCTGCGACTACTGCTGTGGGTTCATATGTGCAAATGCTCTATTGTGTCAGGAAAACCTGGTTTCCTTGTATTCATCCACCACCTCTGGTTCTCACAATCTCCCCACCCCCTCTTCTGCAATGATCCCAGACCTTGGGAGGAGAGGGTGTGATATGGGTGCTCCATGATGGCTGAGCGGTCTCACTCACTGGATGTTGCCCACCATCTATTGTAAGACGTGTCTCTGGTGAGAGCTGAGACGGGCACTCACCTATGGGTGTAACAGTAAGTCATTAGAGTCAGTTTAATGGTGTGTCTATTTAGCAAAATAATAGTAGCAGGTTCTCCCCTAGAGCCTACAACATGTCCACCAGCAGGTTCTTTGCAATGATGATGGGTATAGGCTCCATTTGTGAAGGGGGCCTTAAATGCTGAAGAACTTCCTGGGCAGTTTTGTGTATGAGTGAATTGCCTACATGTATGTAAGTGCACCCGTGTCATGCAGTGCCCAAGGAGGTTAGAAGAGGGTATTGGATCCCCTGGAACTGGAGTTATGGACGGTTGTTAGGCACCATGTGGATACTGGAAATGAATTCAGGTCCTCTGGAAAAACATCCAGTGCTCTTAACGGCTGAGCCATCATCGCAGCCCTGAGATCAGACCTGTTTTCCCCCATTTCCAGAAAGGCCCACTTGTACAACTTTCAGAGCCGTGGTCTGTGGATATAACCCAGTGAGAGCTAACCCCCAAGTTCCTGCCCGCCTTCTGGCCTGTGATACATGTCCCCGTAGGCCTCAAATAGAACTTGACTTGTCCCACAGGCCCCAGTGTGGATCCTTCGAACAAACTAGTGCATGCGTTTGGGAGGAAGAGCTGCACAGCACTGTACAGAGCAGCGTCTCTGTGGGGACAGGCAAAGGGCAGTCGTCCTCTGGGCCGTGCATCTAATTGAACCATTCCAGACCTCTGTAAACTAAAAATCACCTGACAGCACCACAAATTTTAATCCATCCCCTGGGGCACTGGTAGAGAACACCCCCTAAGACACACATTTGAGTGTACCTATATGAGCCTATGGACATGTCTTTTGTTACAGAAAATTTCACAAGGCAGCTAGCAAAGGGCCTGTCTTGTACAGTGAGAGGATGATGCTCAGGAAGTGAAATCAGGGCTCTGCAGCAACTCACTGCTTTCCTGAACACAGCTTCTGGTCCCTGGGCTGAGGGGTTACATGTGATCTCTTATCTCTTGCAGGGGTCCCACAAGCCCAGCCCTCCTCAGAAGCCTCTGCCTGCTGATCCCTTGAACAGGACTTCACGGCTCTCCAGTGCCTTGGCGAGGACCCCTGGGCAGCAGGAGCCTGGGCTTCACCCAGCCCCTATCAGGTGGGTCTCCTCCTAAGGTATAGGACAGCTGAACGAATCACAATGTCATGCAGGCATCAGAGGCTAGGCCCTGCTTCCTGCCCACCCTCCAATTTGAGGAGGACAGGACAGAGGTGTAAAAATTACTAGGAAGCAATCCACACAAGCTATAGTCATGATCACCACTTCAGAGTTCTTAGCACAGGCCCACATCACCCAAGAGATCCTAACAAGATGAGGTAGGCCTAACACAGAACAGTGACCCAGGAAAGCTGGGCTCCTACAGACACAAAGAAGAAAGATGGGCTGGACCTTAGCCGCCTGCTATGTCCTTTGTGGTCACTTCCACCAGGGAAGAGGCACTGCTTATGTGGGGGCTGAGGACGAACCCCAGCTGTGCTGACACAGGCTCATGCTGTCAGTGAAGACTATCAAATGGAAGAACTTTGCAACCTAGCCAACATTAAAGATCAAGTTATGTAAACTTTCTACAATACAAGCTCCACTTAACGCTCAGGACATCTCTCCTAGACTAGAGTTCCATTTTGCTACTGAGGTTGCAGGGGTTCTCTCTCTCTCTCTGATGGAATCAGATAGCTTGCTGGTTTTTCTCAGAGATTGGAACATTGACAACATGAATATCAGCTCTCTTCCCTCAGTGGGATTTTTGCCTTGTTTTTCTCAGTCCTGGGGCTGGAACTGAAGCCCTTGACCATGCTAGGCAAGTGCTATATATCCCTACCCTTGGGTCACCTCATGTAGCCCAGGCTGGCCTCAAAATCTAAATCCTGAGGTTATAGATATGGGCCACCATGCCTGGTCAGCAGATTGTTATAGCCCCCAGACCCTTCTGACTCACCTGTTCCTTAGCAGGCTGCATGGCTCTTTGAGCTCCTAAGAACCAGTGGTGAGGCCCTGTGCTCAGTAACTCACAGCTCTTCAGGGAAAGGCACACTTCACTGATTCATTACAGCTCTTGGGAAGAATGTTTGGCCTAGGAAAGAAATGGCTGTCTAATAAATTTCTGAGATAAAGCTGGTCAAAGGGTCAAGGGAATGATTTAGTTCCCAACTTTGGGAATATAGAAAAATTGCATAGTATCCTACTTATCTCACTGTGGTTTGGGCACTGAGCTTGAAGCAATGTTTCTTATTCTGTTAGATAAAAACAGTACTTTACA
>NW_008348785.1:1048997-1096866 GCF_000622305.1 Nannospalax galili
CCGCAATGTCAATGCTCTCACAATACAGCTACTAAAAGTTAGCGATAGAAAGTGAGATTATAGCTCTGGAGAGATGGCTCGGTGGTTAAGAGCACGTACTGCTCTTTCAGAGGACCCGAATTCAGTTCCCAGCACCCACATCAGGCAGTTCACGACTGCAACTCCGGCTCAAGGCTAATCTGACGCCTTCTTCTGGCCTCCTTGGGCACCTACACGCAGATGACATACAAAGGCACACAAATTTTTATTAAGAAGAAAAACGTAGCATTACCTTCAGTAGTTCACATTCATTTTCTCGTGCATGGTAATGTTCTAGAATCAACTCATGGGAGTGAGATAGGGCTCTGGAAAGGAGTGATGGCCAGTCAGAAATCACCGGGAGTCCTGCAGCAAAGTCCCCGATGTGCGCTGTATCCCTTCCAAAACTAGCATGACCTCGAGCCTCATGTGGAAGGCAGTGGGCTCCAGCCTGGTAAAGCCACCAGGTGGAGGAGTAGACCTCTTCCACGCTCCTGTGTCAGCAGACCTAGTGCACATTCTAACTGCACATGTGTTTTCTCCCCTCTCGCCTACTCTTCAGACCTGCTCCTAGGCACCAAGTGCCAAGACCCACCCACAGCGCCTACATCAAGTGAGAAGCAAGCCGCTGCCTGTCGCCGCCATGAAGACAGAAGTTTGCACTATCCTCGGCTCCACTTGGAGCGGGGTTTGTTATGTACCAACTTTTAGAAATTCTTTTCATGTTTAGAACACCGTTATTTGCAGACCTTTCAGCTGCTGCCGTCAGTGCTGTGCCATGGTGCTTCGCCTACTTGCTCAGGTACTTGTAAGTTATTAATTTCTGCACGGTGCGCCGTGGTAGGCATTTTTACCATCACTGAGTTTTCCGGGGAAGGAAGGCTTCTTTTGCTTTTATTCCTTTAGTGAACTTGAAATCTCCTGCTTGGCAGGATTCCAGACAAGATGTTTACTTTCTGATCAAGGCCTATTGGAAAGCAGCTCCCCAGCTACCCAGGGCTGTGGTTGTGGTGCTAGACACAGCTCAGGAGACCCCAGGTCCAACCTGGAATGGTATTTTTTTTAATCGCTAGCTCAGGCTATACCCAGGGGCCTGCAAGTCCAGGCTGGGCTACACCTGCCTTTGAGAAGGCCCTGGGCCCCTGCAGGCCGACAGGCCCCCAGAAGATCTGAGACAACAATGTTGAGGTACGGCCACCCCAGGATGGAGACTGGAACACTAGGCCAGCACATGTGACCTTGAGCTAACTGGACACAAGCACATTTGGAGAGCGAAGAAATCTGTGGTGCTGCACTAAGGTTTTGCTTTATCTGGACATCGAGAGTGCCTCTCCGGCTGCCCTTTGTAGAGTGCTGGCGTGGGCACAGTGTTTACATTGGGAACAGTGGTGTTTCTACAAGGGCACTGCAGACCTCCATCCCGGCACTGTTTAGAGCCAAGCAAATGACCACATTGTCTTCTCGACTATAACACAATGACCCTGTGTTCAGACAGATAGATGAGGCTTTCTATGGAACCATAACGATTTTCAGATGTGAAATGGTAACCAGACCTAATTGACCAACTCTGTAGATAAAAATCTCCATTTTACCGCTAGGCTCAACTTATTAAAAATTAGGCAGAATCCTTATGCTTGCAAAAAGTATAACCAAATGGAACGCGCTCACTGGCTCAGCCGCACCTGCTCTCCTTTCCGTACACATTGGGCAGAGAATCCCAAGGTGTCTCTTTGGGCTTCTATTTTCTCAGCTGGGATGGTTGCAACAGAGTTGGTCTTTACCACACTTCTTTCCTACCTGTTGAGTACCACAGAACGTGGTAAGAAAATCACTTTCCCACCCCTGTAAGCTCATGAGAGGCAGATCAGAGCAAGCAACACTTTCATCTTTGACTTTTTCAGTGTCTGATTGGGAAGCCATTTTCAGAACATCAGTAAGATGCCTCAAGCTAATGGCATGCAAGACATTAAAAAAAGATAAGGCAAAATGGCATTAAGCCTTTGCTGTCTCTTGGTTGTGGGGGGTGGTATGGCTTCACCTTAGAAGGCAAGTGACAGCAGTTTTCTAAGTCATTCTGATGTAGTGTGATCCAGATTCTTCTGAGGTCACACTATGTCTTGAAGCAGAAAGAAACATACACTAAAGATCTTGGTTTGCTTTCCTGTAAGCAAAACTCCATTCAACTTCACTTGTGTTCCTCCCTGTGCCTCTCCGTGACTCTAGAGAACTGTATCCACATCACACATACATAGGTAGAGAACTGTATCCACATCACACATACATAGGAACTCAGCACAGTCAAGCTCCAATGGCCAACATCTGTCTGTCCCTTATACAGTTATTGCCTTAAAAATGGAAAGCTGTGTTAGATAGTGTTGCTACCAATGAGTTACATGCAGAATTTCTATAACTGATGTTACATTTGGTAGTTGTATTAAGGCCAAAACATATACAATTTAAAAGGTTTACTGAATTCCATGGTGCATCATGCAGGCACTGTCTTACTAGATGCCCAAAGCCTTAGATCTGGTTCTTGAGCCCCTCCTCTCAGTAGGAGGAAGAGGGAAGATGTGAACTGTTGGTTCTTGATTCTATAGTTCCTGTGCGTTTTTAAAAGAACCAGAAAACCAAAACTGTGATCTTACATCATCGGCAGCCACTTAGAGGATGCCGATCACACATTCTTAGCTCTGTAGTACCACGAGCTTTTATAGAGTCATGCAATCCATGTCTGAACAACATATTTAACCCTAATATTCCTTTACAGTACAGATAGTATTATTAAAGGAATACTTCTAAGATGCAGTATTTATCAAAGCATATTTAGCAATAACTTCAAGTCTAACATAACTTAGGAACCAATAGCCAGGACTATTTCCGAGGGAAGATGGTGCTTCCCTCCCTCTTTGTATCCTTTAAATGATGGAAACAAGGAGTAATATTTATGTTTCAGTGACCACCTGTCTATTTTCTATATTTTAATGTAGGCAAGACGAGAGCTGGTTTGAGTGTCATGACAGCACCACTGAGAAGGTCCAGTTGGCCTGTCCCTAGACACCAGGCAGGTCTGAGTGCTACTTCCTGCCTTCCTGTGCCCTTCCTACATGTAGGAATGGCAGTGGGTCATGTGAACCCACTTGAAAGGGAACTGGAAGGCCAATCTTCAGGCCACCCCTTACATGTTCACTCCTGCAAGTTCAGTCTGTTTTCCCAACACATGCAATAGATGTGTAGCAATGGGAAGGACAAAGCAGGGTTTCCATTTCAGAGTGCGCACGAAGGGTCACACTTCCAGTGTGTTTCCTACTCACATGTGGGATGACATCACAGAAACCACAAAAGCAACAAATTAAACTGTATGAGAAGAAATACTCCTGACTGGTCTCCAAGGAGACATTTTCATGCCTTCTTAACTTTATTAGGAATTCTCAGGCTGAAACTATAGGCCATTGTTCCCCAGCCAATCCATGCAACACATCAATGCATTCCCTAAACCTGCCAAAACCTTCATCTGTGTGTGAATGTTCTTAGGAGCCTGTGATTCCCCCCGTGGTGCTACAAAGAGCCTGGAGCTGGGCCAGTGAGAAGGCCTGAGTATCCTCCTGCCTCTCAGACCATGTTTACTAAGCACTCTGAGCCAGTGCCACCCTGACAAGAGGGCATGACGCCTGGGCAGTAGGATGCCTGTCCACTCACAGCCTTTCCTGAAGCTCGCCTCACATTGTAATTCTTAGGTAGGGCTCCAGCCCAGAAACACTGGGTCTACACATCCTCCCTCGCTGCTCTCAAATGACCCCGTCATACACCAGTGACCCAGCAAAGAGATACCGCAGCACCCAGAGCTGGGACTTGTGGGCTTTATGACTGGCTGGGGAGGACACTGCTGGTACCATCTTTTCTCCTTCCCCAACTCCATGCTAGAAGCCAGTCCTCAGCAGCAGCTCCATTATACAAGCACACAGGGAGCAGAGGTAAGATGTCTGCCTTCCACAGTCACCAGTTCCAAGTGCCTTATTCAATCCAGACCCAATGCCGGCACCTCTCTCATCCCTAAGAGCCAAAACTATACTTTTATCAGTACTATAAACCAAAGTGGTAACTGCTGCAGGGTGTGGCTTACAGGTCCACCTACTGGACTGCACAGAGCAGCCCAGCCAGTGCACACCAGCCTTGAGCCCATCCCATGGGCACATCAACCACAGAGACCTTCTTCCCATCACCTCGCTCTGATTAGCACTGACGGCAAAATGCTCTCCACTCAACCTGAACTTCCCACCGGCATCTAGGGTTTTCCAATCCCAGTGGCGAAATAAGCGGCTTTCCCAGGTCTGTCAGCCCCAAACTCCGAACCCTTCCAGGGGCCCTTTGAAAACACACCTGTGCTATTTCTGTGCCTTTTGTAAAGAGCAAAAACCACACACAACTTAGAGACGTGAGAGCAGCTTACTCTCCAGACATCACAAGCTTGTTTCATAGGAGAGGATCCAGGAAAAACACTGCACAGGAAAGTGTTCAAGTACTTGAACATGGAAAATGGTGTGGCTGCCACCCACCTGAGCGTCTCCATCGTCTAAAAGCACATTCTAGGCTCCCTGTAATCCTCCAAGGAAAGAGCATTTCAGCCCTTAATGTAGAAGATGTAAATCCAGACATCCAGACAGAATAATAAATGTCAGGTGATTATCTTAGTTTTACAAAAAAAAAAAAGTTGAAACCTAGTTTATGTTCATGGCCTGTAAGCTGGTATTTCACCAGGAAAAACACATCTGTGACTCCAGGGCAGGACAAGGAGAGCAAAACTAGTTCCCTTAGCTCATCCTGGCAGGTGGTTGGGAATCTGGTCTTCTGAATGTTTGTGGCAACTGTCAGTGTAACTCCCTGGCCACAGGCTAAGCACTGAAATGACAGCCGCGTGAACCAGCAAACTTCACTGCCATTCTGCGACCTTCCTCCTTTCTCAATGCTTTCCTTAGCTGTTTTTATGTTACATGCTGTTACTTCTGTATACATTCCCCTATTGGGGATCTGCAGGTAAACACAGCCTGCTACATTGTAGAAAATGTCATTGTTAAGAGTATTTTATCCAATAAATGGCAAACTGATAAATATGAATGTCTCATTTGTTTTAGAAAACAGTTACCAATATAAAAATAAGAAGGCCGTGTGTAGAAAACCGGACCTGGCTTCTCATAAGAAAATTTCCAAGTCCGTGAAACTGAGAAGAGTGGGGAAAGGCAGGCTTGCTCCCCGTCCTGGGTAATGGGAAGGGGGGCAGTGGGAGGACGACAGAGCGGCCCCATGCCCTAGAAACATGGCCATTCTTCAAAGAGGTATAGTCTGCTAGAAATAGCAACTCTAACCCTGGAATAGCATACGCTCTGGATGTTTCTCAAACTTTCCAATTAGAAAAACTCACCTGTTCTTGTTAAAATCCATTCCTATGTCCTCTTCCTGGATATTCCAATTCAGAGGGTTTGCCCACAAAAGTAGTTAACAAGGACCTCCAATTACATCTTGGGACCAGGAAGGTTTAGAAAAAATTTTCTAAGCCGGGCGTGGTGGTGCACGCCTTTAGTCCCAGCACTCCGGAGGCAGAGGCAGGCAGATCTCTGTGAGTTCAAGACCTGCCTGGTCTACATAGTGAGTTCCAGGTGAGCTGGGGCTACAGCGAGACCCTGTCTTAAAAAGACCAGAAAAACAACCTCCTAAAGGTAATACAATTAAAGAAACACAGAAGGGAAAATTCACAGCCAAACACAAACAGTGAAATGAGTGAACTTAGTATCTGTAATGGGAACTTATAAAGAAACAAAATAAACTTAGGTAAAAACACAAAAACAGAATTTGTAAAAATAGTGTAAGTTGCCAGGCGTGGTGGTGCACACCTTTAATCCCAGCACTTGGGAGGCAGAGGCAGGCAGATCTTTGTGAGTTCAAGGCCAGCCTGGTCTACATAGCAAGTTCCAGGACAGCTGGGGCTACAAGGAGATCCTGTCTCAAAAAGACAAAAGAAAAAAAAATAGTGTAAGTTGATGAATCAGAAAAATAGAATTATGGGGCTGGAGAGGTGGATCAGCTGGATCAGTGGATCACTGGCTACTCTTGTAGAAGACCTGGGTTCAAGTCTCAGCACCCACATGGCAGCTAACAACCATCTGTAACTCCAGTTCTAGGGGATCCTACACCCTCTTCTGACCTCTTTAGTCATTGCATGACACATTTACATTTACAATTGTAAAATTGTACACATACAATTAAAGTAAAATTAAAAAATATAGAGAGTTGTGAGTTACTCTGAGGAAAAATTAAACAGGATACAAACTATAGTTTCACTCTTTAAGCAAAAAGGGAATAGACAGGCATTGCTCTGAGCTTGCAGACCCAGCGACCCACCAGAACCCAGTAAGACCATCTCAGGAAGGCAAGGGTGGTTCTGTGCTGAGTCCAGAGAACCAACATCTTCACCAGGCTTGATGCTAGCAAGAAGGGACTGAGGAGCACTCCTTCCGTAGGGTGGCTGGTGAGTACCATCTGCAACAGACAGAGAGGACATTAAGGTGGGTGTCAACATTGATCATGAGGAGGGGGGATATGCACGTAATCAAAGGGTATCATGCCAATGTAATGTCTACACACAGGATTACATACAGCCCACAGATCCAGTTCCTTAAGTGAATAGTCTGAATTCTGTAGAAGGTGAAGACTGTCAACATCAATCTGACCATGTGCATTTTCTCTCCGCCTTTCCCCAAAAGCACTGGAGCTCTTGATTCCCTTTTAATTGGTCCTTCCCTCGTGAGAAAACGCCAGTCTTGTGTGGACCTTTGTAGCTGCTTTGCTTGCAGTCCAAGCGAATGAGTTTGTCTCTGGAGATGCAAAATGTGGTCTGCTAGGTTCTTTGCAGATGTTTAAGATTTGGGGAGCTAAAGCTTCCCATGTTTCCATCATTAAGCTCCTAACCTTGTCCTAACCAGACAAGGAGGTTAACCCCTCCTTGTCTACAAATTGCATGATCAGCCTCAAAAATCTTGTCTACTCTGAAAACTCAATTTCATATGCTCCTCATTGGGGAGGCCATCCAGTCACTGTGGAGGCAAGCACATGCAAACACACACACACAGATGGGCCTGTTCTGCCAACACTGACCCTTGACCGAACACTGCTAACACAACAGCACAGGTCTTCTGACACGTATTTTGAGCTTTGATGTGAGGCCAAGAGCCTACGAGAAAACTCCTGGGTGCTTAGGAGGAGTCCACCGCGGGAGGCAACGGCAGCCTGGCAGCCGCCTGGCCTGCAGTAGGGCGGGCTCGGATAATAAGAAACACATGAGGGGACGGGCCTGGAGCGGCTTGAGGACAACTCGGAGGCAGGAGGCAGAACGGGGCACCTGTGCGTGTTTATGTAGCTCCAGTGCATAAATATTTTGTTTCATGTCTGACTCTAAAGGCACACGGGAAAGAGAACATCCCTGTTCTAGAGACGCCCAGTGACGAGACCACATACGCACGTGCTTAGGTAAAAAGATGCATTTCAATGTGGGAACAGTTGCCTGTTACATAAAAGTCCCTGTGAATTTCCAACTAAATAAACCTTCAGCCCTCAGAGACACACGTGTGGTATGTCCAGCCCAGCAGGCACGGTTTGGTTCTGCTCAGGCATTGCAGAAGGGCGGTGCTCTGGTCAATGGACAGAGGACTTCCTGGGCGGTTTTCTTTTCCTTTCTTCTAGTAAGAAGAGTACATTCTAGAAAAACACAATAAACAGGTGGATGTCCTTCAAGGTTTGGGTGGGTTCTGCAAATCTGAAAGAGGCACAAAATCAGCTTTGATAGAAAGAAAGTCCCTACCTGTCTGTCAAAAACTCTGGCCATTTCTAGGACTCCTTTGCCAAACTGAAGGAGGGAACAAAAATTGTTGGACCGCAAATCAGAAAACATAATTTCATACATTTCTTTCTCCTCTAAAGGAAATCTTCCAATAAATATTCGGTGACTTACCTCATTTTTCACACCTGCATCTGCCCCTTTGTCGAGGAGTAACTGGACTAAGTGTTCGTGATTATTTAGCACAGCCACCTGAAAACACAAGAGCAGTGTGAAGAGCGCGTCCCTCCAGCAGGGGGCGCAGGCGGCCTGAGGCACCCCCTAGAGGCAGAGCCAGCCCTGGCCAGCTCAGGCCTGTGTCCTGCTGGCTGTGAGACCCCAGCAGGTGTCACACTAAATGCCCACACTAAATGACACAGGAAAGGCCAGGCCAGGCCAGACAGGCAGCGTGTTCACTGTTTGGACAGATCTGTTTTGATCCTAAAACAGTCCTGGGAACTGGGGTTAACAGTGTCTAAAAGGGTCGGTGTGAAAACAACACAGTATTACAGTGCTGGGCCCAGGAACATGCACCTGTGATCCCAGCTACTCAGAGGCCAAAGGGGAGGATCTCAGGAGTCCAAGAGTTTGAGGCCAGCAAGAGCAACCACAGTAAGACTCATTTCAGATAGACACTGCAGTGACCTTGTGCTTATTAGGAATACTCTGTGTCACAAGGAGTACTATGCAGCCCAAACCCAGAGCTCAGGTGCCCATGACTGAACTCACAGGGATGTCTAGTTGTAGCAAAGTTGAGACCCTGTGGAGAAGGGCGTACCATGAGAGGCGTCTTCCCAGTTTTGTCCCTCACGTTCACGTCTGCCCCAGCCTCGATGAGGAGTGATGCCACCTTCTGGCTTCCCGTCACAGCAGAGACTCTCATGAGCGGTGTCCACCCCGAACCAGCGTCCACAACATCCACCTGTGGTGCCAGAGGAACAGCTGCCTCAGTCCAGCCACCTTCCTGTGGACATAAAAGGATCAAGTGCCCTCCCAGGGCTGCCAGATTCTCTAGACATGGTAGAGTCAACTGGATGGAGCTTGCCCAGTGCATGTCTGTGTGCAGTGAGGGGACATGCTGGGGTCTCATGAGCCTCCCCCAACCACCACTGAGACACCCCAGGGACTCCTCACTGGGAAGCTCATCTTCACTGTTAAAGTGGAAACAAGACAGGTCAGGAAGAGACCCAGGCCTATGCATTCCTCACTTCTCTCAGCTGTTTTCTGTTTTCCTTGTTAACTTTCCCAGTGCTTGAAATTCTGTCTGCAATGGGATGGTGATGACACAGACCCAAGCTTGTCCTTCACAATGCTTATCAACTTGGGGAAGGAGACCTGCAGTAAACCCAAAGGACCAAACCTACCACACAACTAACCAAGGAGTTCACACCTGACACCAGAAGAGCCATCACACAACTAACCAAGGAGTTCACACCTACACCAGGAAGAGCCATCACACAGACCTACCAGGAGTTCACACCTGACACCAGGAAGAGCCATCACACAACTAACCAAGGAGTTCACACCTACACCAGGAAGAGCCATCACACACTCTAACCAGGAGTTCACACCTGACACCAGGAAGAGCCATCACACAGACTAACCAGGAGTTCATACCTGGTGCCAGAACCATAACACAAACTAACTGCTTCACACCCAAATATGTAGTGTCCAGTAGTGAGATGGTTTTTGCCTAATAACCAACTCTACAACCAACTCCCTCAATTTAGTGGTTTTTTTTAAAGTGTAGATTAAGAAAATGTGGGGCTGGAGAGAAGGCTCAGCAGTTAAGAGCACTGGCTGCTCTTGCAGAGGACCTGAATTCGATTCCCAGTACCTACATGAGCTAGCAACCATCCATATCTCCAGGTCCAAGGGATCTGACACCCTCCTCTGACCTCTGTAGGCACTGCACAGCACAGGTACACTTGCATACATACAGGCAATACACTCATACACACAAAATTTTAAAAAATAGGGAAATGTGAACAGCACATGTCCCAAGTCTAGTGAAGGCCTGCACAGACCATGAGGAACAGAACTCAGTGAAGATGAACATGGTGAGAGTGCATGCACACACGCATGCACACACTCTGAACAGATGCACACACAATTCTTCACAGATGACCCACTGCTGCATTGAACCAGCAGAACAGAGTGCCAGGGGCCAGCACGTCCTGGTTATTTACCACTCTTCTTCATGCAGATAATCCACCTACGAGCAGAAGCTCCGCTGTGTTGGAATAACAGTAAAATAATCACCCACTACTGCAAGAGGCTTTATAGTTTCCAAAACACTTCCACATTCATTTCCTGTTCAGTCCTGAGGGTTAAGGAGGAGTGTGTATTTTTATTCAAGCATACATTTTTATTACCAGTTTAGAAATGCTCAGACCAAATCTCACCCAGCAGTCCAGTACCTTTCCCCAGACCACATGACTCATCAAATGCACAGATAGCTCCCCATTAAGGGAAATATGTCACCCTCAGCACAAGATTCTTACATCTGGGAAGAGGGTGGTAGTATCTGCCTGGCTTCTCAGGGTCTTCAAAAGTGCTAGGTGAGCCATCTCCTAGCAACATAGTCAGTTACCATCATCCGTACCCACAGTAAGCCACACAGCCATCATCAGGAGACCCACACATGTTATGGGTCTGTCCTCTGCAACCTGGCCCCTGGGCTACAGATGAAGGTGGAATTTATCCTAAATGGTTCCATTTCCATCTGAAGCCCAGGGCACTCACACTTCAAAATTCGAGAGTTCACTGTTCATATCAGAGACCTGCCTGATTACACACACTTTTAGTGCCCTGGAAGCCCCACACAGCTCTCCCCGTGAGCCCACTGACCTCTCACACATCTCTCAGACATAAGGAAACAAGAAATGCAGTAAAATGGAATTATCTTAACGACTGGGAATTTGTCCTTCAAGTTTACACCTCTCTGTTCTCAGAGCAGCGGGAGCCAGTCTGGTCTATGGAAGAAGTCGTGTTTTCCATTCTCTCACACTTCAGAGATGACACACACCTACTGACATCTTCTGGGAGACCTGACTGTCCTCAGTGTGACTGACGAGCCCAGTTATTGGTCTGACATCCTAAGACTGGACTGCCTCGCAACCACAGCTCAGCCTGTGGTCCTTCACGTCTGTATCTTGAAACTTTTAGTCTAAGACTTTGAAAAACTTAGTTTTCAAAGTTTTCCACAGTTAAAATAATTTAACCAATTGTAATTAACTTTCTTCAACACAAGTCCAAACAACCAGACTTCTACATGCAAGCCAGAATTGTACTACCCAGTGTCACAAAAAGCAAAGCAGCTCTGCCTACCTGGTTCTTGGGAGACAGCTACACCTGTCAGCCCTGTGGAAACGCCTCCTGATTCCGACTCAAAGCAAGCCAAGAAAAGGGACTGAAGGGGTAGCTCAACTGCTCAGCATGAGAAGTCGAGCTTGAGCCCCAGCACCACGTGAAAGCCAGGTCAGCAGTGTGTGCCTATAATCCCAATGTTGGGGAGCCCAAGATGGGGGAGCCCCAGGGCCCGCTGGCCAGCCATGCTAGTCGAACCAGTGAGCTCCAGGTTCAAAAACTAAGGTAGCGAGCAATGAGGAAGACACTGGACACCAACCTCCAGCCTCCACATCCACACACATGCACACACATACATGACACACAGCATCAAACACACATGTACACATGCATCTGCACACACATGAACGTGTGCACACACACACACACACACCAAGAATGAAAATAATCTAACTTTAAAAGTAACAAGAAACCATAAGACCTGTGTGCATCTCTGTGGCTCTAGCCCTTTGCAGATGCTCAGTAAGGCTTCGATGACAAACTAAACTGACCCAGACCCAGGCCAGGAAATGAAGAAACAGGGAAGGGCGGTGGTTTGAATGAAAGGTGATGCCATAGGCTCAAGCACCTGAACACTTGGACACTTGGTGGCGCTGTTTGAGGAGGGCCAGGGAACCTCTGGGAGGTGTGGCCTTGCTGGAGGCAGGGAGCTCTGAGAGTTCATAGCCTCATCCCACCCCCTTTGCCCTCTCTGCTTCCTGTTTGCCATTTAGGATGTGAGCTCTCAGATGTCTGCTCCAGGCACATCTGCCACCATGCCTCCCCACCACCATGGACTCTTATCCCTCCAGTACCATAAGCCAAATAAACTCTTCCTTCTGTAAGTTTCCTTGGTCATGGTGTTTTATCACAGCAACAGAAAACAAGAAGTGTCAGGCCCGCTCTGAGCTGAGCCCGATTCCCCTTCCTCCCATAACAAGATGAGGCCCCACAATCAAGTCAGTCCTCTACAGATCTCCTTCTCCAAGCCCTTTCTAGAGATAAACCAGAGACCCTTCCTGGCTGGCCCTGCTTCTCCCAGACCACAGGGAAGGGGTTCAGCATCTCCCCAGTGTGCTGTGGTTAACAGGGAAAGTCGTACCTCACAGCCATCCTTTATCATCCAGTCAATCACAGAGCAGTGGCCTCCATCCGCAGCCCAGTGCAGAGCCGTGCAGCCTCCCAGGTCTCTAGCCTCCCAAGAAGCTCCATGTCTCCGCAGGTATTTCACAACATCTAAGTGTCCTGCGTAGCATGCGAGCATTAGACTGCAACACACAGCAGCAAGATCAACTGTAGGTGCCATGACCAACCTCGGGTCCAGAGTCTGCCCACACAACTTAAACCAAGAAGTCATAATTAGAGTGCAAAAGCTACAACGTGCTTTATCCATACATGTTCATCCATGCTGGACTGGTGAGATGTTAATAGGACTGGTTCATTCACATCATATGTCTTATTACCTGTCGATCATTTTCTAGTTGCCATGGGGAAACTGTAATTTTACAAAGATAACTGGCCTCACCATCACCAGAGTCAAACCTGGAATCTCTACCAATGGGAACCTGACAGTACAGGCCTCCATAGCTGTCACACGGTCCCAAAACCAGCCTTGTAGGTCCTACTGAAGATGGCACCTCTGCCTAGCCAGGCCTCAAACTTAAACCTCACTGGAAATAAAGGGTTAGATGTGCAAGTTAGATGCCTCTCCACGACTAGGAGATTACAAGGCAAACCCACATCAGGGCATGCTGCAAGGTAATGAGCCTTCTCAGACATCACTGCTATCAGGAGGGAGGGAGGGAAAGGGGTGGAAGGGTGGAAGGAGAGCGAGCTGAGGGGAGAGAGAGATAGCAAAAGGGGGAAGGGAGAGAGAGCGCAAAGGGGGCAGAGCGCGAGTGGAAGGGGGAAGAGAACTGGTCTCCAATGAAGAGAAACACAGACGAAGAACTACCAGGTACAATGGTTGGGCCTCAACTGCATCCTGGAATGCCCAGCCCCTGCCCCAAACAGAACTAAGGGTGGTAAGTGGGAGGCCTAGACGGGCAGCTGGGTACCAGTTACAATGGGGAATTGATAGGCAGTGTCCCATGTGTGGCATGATGGCTGCTGTGGGACTGATGACCTGGTCTTCAGGGATGTCTACTGAAGCAAGGTTCACTCTGCCATTCACTCTGAAGCTGGGGGCGGGGGGGGCGGGTAGACATCTTCTATCTACAAATATGGCCAATGCCAGCACCTGCCAGCATCAATGGCAACCAAACGTGTTGCTGTGCTATCCTTCCATCTTTTCCAAATTTTGAATATTTTCCTATAAATATTGGAAATAAATATTGGGAAATAAAATGGAAGGAAAAAAGCGGTAGGAAACAGATCCAGAATGACCCCACAAGGACACTGGGCTCCTTCAAAGTCTCTGTCACGGTGGGTAACACTGCAGCCAACGCCTGATTATGTTGAATCATAATTACACTTCTGTTTCTGGGTGTGGAATTCTTAAATGAGGCTGGAGAGATGACTCAGGGGTTAAGAGCACTGGCTGCTCTTGCAGAGGACCTGGGTTTGGTTCCCAGCACCCATATGGCAGCTAACAACCATCCGTAACTCCAGTTCCTGGGGATCTGATGCCCTCGTTTGGCCTCCAAGGGCACTACACAATATTGGTGCACTAACATACATGTATGAGAAACACTTATACACATAAAATAAGAAACTTTTAAAAAATTTAAAGTGGAATCTTCGTGTCAGTGGCCCTGGCTTCCTCTGGACTTTTTTATTGTCTTTTTTTTTTTTTTTTTTTCCCTCGGAGCTGAGGCCCCAACCCAGGGCCTTGCACTTGCTAGGCAGGTGCTCTACCACTGAGCTAAGCCCCTGCTTCCTTATAGATATTTTTATTTTTTGGTCTTTTAGAGACAGGGTCTCCCTGTAGCCCCAGCTGTCCTGGAACTCACTATGTAGACCAGGCTGGCCTTGAACTCACAGGGATCCGCCTGCCTCTGCCTCCCGAGTGCTGGGATTAAAGGCATGCGCCACCACGCCCAGTTCTTATAGATTTTTCTATTGGCTCATTGTACTCTGAGCATTCCCCACACCCCTTCCCTTCTCCAGTGTCCTTTCTCACCTTACATAAATAAATATGTGTTTCATATAAAATGAGAAGGAGCCAGGCGTGGTGGTGCACACCTTTAATCTCAGCACTTGGGAGGCAGAGGCTCACACTCTGAGTTCGAGGCCAGCCTGGTCTACATATCAAGTTCAGGCCAGCTGGGGCTACAGGGAGACCCTGTCTCAAAAAAAAGGAAAAGAATATGGGTGCTAAAATTCTCATGTACACTTGCACCAAAGACCCCACCGTGAGCTGTGCGCTGGCCTGCGTGCCCTGTGCCTCCCTCCGACCCTAACTGGAAAATCTCCATCTCACTCCGCCTTGATCAAAGGAGTCCCACAAAGCAGGCAAGCAGTTAACTGACTTCTAATCACCAGCCTCACAGGTGGCATCTTTATTCCAGCAAACTAAGCACGCTTCTTATGAATTGCTCATGTCGTCTCCTGTCAGTTCTCTTGTGTGGATTGCTCCTTTGTTCCTGCTGTGCTCGGTGACCTGGTCCTGGGTGTGGACGTGGCACGTGAGTCTTCTGTGTTGGAGATGCTGGGCCTCTGTGTGTAACATGATCCCTGGTGTTCCTCACACAGCCCTTAACTCTGCGCATGTTTAAGGTCACAGGATGTACACTTCTCCTCTTCCGTGAGCTCTTCCATGCTTTTTACGCCTTTTACATTACAAGATCAGATGAGTACACTCCTGCTTTCTAGTGGGATTTTATTTTTTTTACATGTAATTCTTCATTCTCCTGGAATTTATTTTGGTACTTGCTTTAAGAGCAAGATCTAACTCAGTTTTTTTTTTTTTTTTTTTCCCCAAACAGCCTATTTCCAACACCTGCTCCATGGGCCTGTGCTGCCTGCATCATCATACATTAAGTTTTCATATACATGGCACCTATTTTAAGATGTCTGTTCTATTTCTTTTTTCCAGTCTTTTGCACCAATATCGCACTACTTTAATTAGTTTAACTTTTAAGGCATTTTTATAACTGTCCCACAGTCATCTTTGACAAAGTTTTAGTATCTATTACCATCTATTTGTTCTCTCAGATAAATTACAATCATTCTGACAGGTTCCTAAGAATAATTCCATTTGAGGCTACATTCAGTCTATATGCTAGTTTGGGAAAAGTGGAAAATGGTATAACAGTCTCACCATTCTGAAGTACCCATATATCTCTATTTTTTAAATATTTCTATCTCTCAGCATAGCTTTGTAGACATATTTGTCACAGGATTTACTTTTTAAAGATTCTTTTACTCTACTCCATTTTTTTCCATTTTATTAACCACTTATTACAGATTTGTTTTCAATTGTCTATTTGCTGACCAGTCCTTACTGAGGTCAAGTATTTTAAGTTCAAGTTGTTTCTCTTGAATTCTGCAGGTCAGGAATCCTGACTCTTACTCCATTTCTTCCAAAATGCTGTCCAATCAGGAAATAATAAAATATAGCCTGCATCCCCCATAGGCCAGGCCTGTTTCACACATTTCTCATATACTGACTCGTTAAGTGTTCGCAATAACCCCATGGCACAGGGAGAGAAGCCTACTCAAGTAGCTGTCCAAGGTGACACACTGTGTCTGTGATGGCATCAGGGTTTAACATCAAGTTCTCTGCTGCTGCTCTACTCTTGACCCTCCTCACCCCTTACCCCATGCCCACCTCCACCCCTACCACCAGGATTCTCTACAAACTCAGAAAAGGAACTTACCAGTGCTAAAAAATGACATCGAATGATTGTCTGCAATGATTTTTTAAAAGGAAAACACTGTGTGGTGCTGGGCAAGGCTGCACATGCTATAATCCCGGCTCTCCCAGAGGCCGAGGTAGGAGGAATGTGAGTTCAAGGCCAGCCTGGACTGCACACTGAGACCCCCGCCTCAAACAAACAACAAAAGCCTTTGTATGCTTCACTATCAACGCGTGCTTCCTGCTCCCTCTTTGCCAGTGTCCAAAGGCTGCAAGTGTGTCTGTGGTAATACACGCGTGTGCTGGCACGCACAGCCAGACTTCAGCTGTCCTGCTCTATCACTCTCCGCCTTATTGAGTATAACCTGGAGCTACGCTGGCAGCCAGCAAGTCCCAGGGACCCTCCTGTCTCCATCCACTTCCAGCCCTGGGGTTACAGGTCCATGGAGCCATCCCTAACTTTTTATATATATATTTATTATTTTTATTTTATGTGTCTGAGTGTATTGCCTGCATGTATGTGACTGTACCCGTGTTGTGCAATACCATGGAAGTCAGAAGAGGGCTTCGGATTCCCCTGGAACTGGAGTTAAGGACGGTTAGTAGCCACCATGTGGGTGCTGGGAATTAAACCTGGGTCCTCTGCAAGAGCAGTCAGTGCCCTTAACCGCTAAGCCATCTCTCCAGCCCCATCCCCGGCTTTTTATGGGGGTTCCAGGGAACCGAAGTCAGGTCCTTACACACAGCAGCAACACTGTACCCATCAAGCCTTCTCCCCAGCCCTAAAATATTTTTAACTGATACATATTCATCATATTTAATGTTGGGTTTCATAAAGACAACTTGATACAAGTGCATCTTTCTGGATTCTGACCACACGCACCAACACATCCCCTCACTCCCTCCTCCTCCCCTACTCCAACTGGTCTCCCTTCCTCTCCCCTGCCTCCTTCTGTGTTCATGCCATCTATAAATGAGTGGCTTTATATATCTACATAAAATCTAGGGTCCACAAATAAGATAAAGCATGCAACATTTGTCTGAATCATCTTATTTCACTTACTATGGTCATCTCCAGTTGCCTCCTTTCTCCAGCCAAAGGCATAACTTCATTTTGCTTCGTGACTGAAGAAAACACTGCTTTGTGTACACATTTTCCTCATCTGACAGACACCTAAGCTTTATCTCTACCTTTAATCTACTAAGGACAAAGTGTTATATTGGAAATTTCCTAATGCAAATTTTCCTTACCTTCCTAAATACCTTTCTGACTGGGAGAGAAGGGGTTTATAGATGGAAACATAGAGATGACTTGCTGCCTCTTTATTTCAGTAGAGGACACTGAACCCAGGGATTTGTACGCGCCAGGCTAACACTCTCCACTAAGTGGCGGCCCCAATCCTTCTCCTGCTGTTTTTGCCAATAACGTTATGCTCTGTGGATTTTCAGCTTCTCTTTGCTGTGGAGAAGCTCCAGGTTAGTTACTGGTGCATACAAAATCTGAAGTCCACAGCAGGAGAGTCAAGCTATGCCCTCCTGGAGGAGATGCCTGAAGACAGTTCCTAATTTCTTGCATGAATATTGTTTGTTTTAGATTTTCTGCTTCTTGGGTTGATTCTGATGGCTTCAAGTTTCCCTAAAAAGTATCCATTTCTACAAAATTATCAAATCTATTACTAGACCCAAAGCATCATTTTCTTCTCGTTTTCAAACATCCTCTGTAAGCACTGCTCAGTCTCTTTCCAGGCTCCCATTTTATTTCTCTTTGGTGCACAAGAGATTGGTTGGCCATGCTGGTTTTGGTTAAGAGGTAACTTCTACGTTTCTCAATTAGCTTTCATGTTTTGATTAATCAATTTCTAGCTCTCTTTCAAATATTTCCTGTTTTCCACTTTTTTTACATTTTTCCTTTGTAAACTGACATTCTTTTCAAACTTCTTGAGTTGATGGCATAGCTCCAAATTAGTCTAAGAGTCATTTAGAAAATACTTTTGAAATTTGTGTTTAAATATTATCTGTCACTGCACAGTGCCCAGAGAGCAAGGCGAATGGGCTTTCTGGTTTTAGAAACTCATATTTTGAGCTGGGGAAATGGCTCAGTAGATGAAGTGTTTGCTGAGCAAATGTGAGAACTTGAGTTAAGATTCCCTACCACTGTGTAAAAATATGGGTGTGAATCATATACCTATATCTGCAGTGCTGGGTGAGGAAGTGGAACCAGGAGCAGCAATGGAATTTGATGGTCAGCCAGCCTTGTTGGATCAGCAAACTAGAGGCTAATGAGAGACCTTGTCTCAAAAAACAAGGGGCGGGGCGGGAAGAAAACTGGAAAGATTTTCCAGTGGTTAAAAACACTGGCTGCTCTTACAGAGGATCTGGATTTGGTTCTCAGCATCCACATGGTGGCTAACAACCAACCATCTATAAATCCAGTTCCAGGGATGCATTGCCCTCTTCCAGCCTCTGTGGGCATTGCACACATGTGGTGCACATACATATATGCAGATATACATATAAACACTCACACACCTAAAATTTCTTTTAAAAAGCAACACAGATATCTCCTGAAGAAAATCCTTAAGTGAAATGGTAGCCTCCACACTAATGCACATCCACACAAATAGGCACCAACACACAAAATGTGGCAAATGATCTCAGCTGGTGCATGCAGTGCTCAAGCTTTTAGTGTGTGCGCCTCGTGTGTCCACAGCCTCCTGAGGAATGGCTTCACTTTCTCCTCCCTGTTTAACCCAAGACCAAGCACGGTGCCTGGTATGTGGTAGTCATTTAATTAATATTGGCTGTGTTGAATTAATTAGATCTAATTTAATTAGACAGCATTTAAATCTTGCACAACATCCCTACAACTGAACACAAGCTCTTCCCATGCCTTCTCTCTGATATGCCCCCAGCTCGCATGGTAGAAACCTCAGGAAAGTTCCACAGTAGGGTCTGATTCTGACTTCTGGATGCTTCTTTATAAACACCCGGGTTTCTTGAGCAGTAGAGATAGTCTGAAATGTATCAAGAGTCCCAAAAGAAACCAAGTGCCCAAGGCAGGCACTTATGACCCATGTGCCCAGTGCAGAGCTGATGGTGCCCACCTTAATAGCTAGCAGTTACTGAGCTGGAGGTTAGACAGGTTGTAACTGATGCCTCTGATAAATGAAGCCTTACATGCACAAGCCAGCTTTGGTCACCTGCATCTTTCTGATGAGACCCACCACCTCTCAGGACTTTCAAAATAAACTGAAAAAATGTGAGAGTTAGGTAAAACCCACTGTGGGCCCAGCCTAGTGAGACAGGTGGCTGTGCAGCCCCACGGGGCCTCCCAGCTCCTACCTGTCCTTGCCACTTCCGTTCTTCAGATTCACATCTGTGCCGTTAGAAACAAGGATCTTTACAAGCCTGAAGGAAACAATGGTAAAAGTAGCCAGATAAATCGCTTTGAAGACTACTTTGCAATGCCTTCCTCTACTCTACAACTCTAAAGACAGAGCCCTAAACACTGGAAACCAACTGCTCCCCACCCAAAATGGGGCCTCAGTCTCCCATGAATCATTCATTAAACTCAACCTTGCCCATGTGGTACAAACTGGTCTGCCAAAAGCAGTTCATTGTCATCTTAATGGCCATGTTTAATGTATGATCAAATGGCAACATTTAAATGAAAGCACTGCTCTATTATTTGTCAAAACAACATTATACAATTAAAATATAATTGAAAAATAGGACGTTATCACTTATAACTAACGCTGTGGAACAGATAATGGGGCACAGCATCGAATCAAAGGTTGATGCCTTCAAGGAGAAGTCTGTTACCCAGAATGTCCCTCATTCACCTTTTATATTTAAAGAAATTCAGATCCCAATCACCACTGTTCCCCAGACACACACAGTACATGTGCGACTGGAACAGAAAACTTCCTGTGTACAGTCTAATCCCATGACACAGGCCACTGAATTTGGAAGCCAGGACATGAGACAGTGTGGGGAAGAGGAAAAAGCCTCTACCTCCTGACCACAGCCTTGGGAAAGGGAAATTTTACCACTCACTTGGACAGCAGCTAGGAAGCACCATACCTGGTGTAGCCTTTCTGAGCAGCGACCATGAGGGCAGTAAAGCCAAACTTATTGGGCACGTCAATCTTTACATGGCTTGGGAAAACAGAGAAAAGAGGTTAACATGCACAGCAAGCTCCCTTGGGTGATGGCTCTTTGAAGGGCCCAGAAGGGCTATAAAGGTTCATTTTACCAAAAATCTCAATCTCTCCTGGGCCATTAAGATATTATGCCAATGCCCTAATATTTTTTAAAGATTTGAGTTTTAAGAAAAGGGTCGTTTTCCCTGAAATAGGTGTTCCCGTCAACTCAAAACCATTGTGCAATCCTACCTCTGCAGCCAGCACAGCCTTCTGGCACGAACTGAGGGCCGTGTTAGCGCGGTGCCTGTTTCCACCAAGCAGTAGTAGAATCTGTGGAGACCTGGGGTTTAGCCTCAGCTTACACCTCAGCTACTGGCTACATGCTGCTCAGGAAACCAGGCACAGCCTCTCACTGCTGTTCTGTGGAGCCCCGTCTCCAGCTCGCCAAGCCCCAGCTCACAAACCACTTGTCTTCTGAGGCAAATGAAACTGCACTCCAGAAGAAATCTAGACACTGTCCCTGCACGTGGGTGGTGGCTGTCCATCACATTTCTTTAGGGACCTAGCAAGCATCTGGCATCCCCCACAACTGGTTCAGATTCCCTAGCTTCCTGTGTACTTATATGCAGGCATTCCCAGTGACGTGTGCTAAGCGCTGAGACAGATAAGCAAGGGACAGCACTCGTTTCTAGGAATAAATTATGATGCCTGGACCTGAGATTCCCTTTTACAGTTTTCATCAAATAACCACTAACTGCATCTCGCATGGGTCTTTATGACCATCTTTATTTACTAAGTTTGGTCACCTGAGATAAATTTGAGAGGGACTTTCAGTGGCATGGGGGATTGGAGGGGTACAGAGTAAAGCTATGTCATGTATGTCTACATGTTTGGTGGGCAGTGAAAGAAAGGAAGAAACAAAAGCTAGCCAAGTTCTCACCCTCCTTCAAGCATTCGAAGGAGCAAATCTTCATCGTTCACACTGACAGCTCGATGAAAGTGCTCGCTACTTAAGGGCTCCCCTGCAGAAATCAGATGGAAAGCAGTCATGCAGGGGGCAACGAAGGACAATTCATTCTCCTCCTGTGGCCTTGGACGGACATTCATGCTCTCTTCCAGGAAGGCACGGGCTGCCCCTGTCAGTGGGGCTAACATTTCCTACACAACTGCTTCCTTTACTGAAAAAGACCTGCTTTTCAAATGTTAAGAGAAACTTTACACTGACCCAAAGACTCGATATATTTTCAAGTTATAAGGTAACATTTTGTGAGTGTTCGTATCTGAATAAGCCTTCAGGATGTCCTAAGGCTTAACAAATGTTTCTTTATGAGCGAGGAAATCCCAGCCACTGTCATGCATGTTGGTTTTATTTGCCAGAGTGGCTAAAATACTTGAACAACAAAGGACACACTGCTTTAGCATTTGATTTTGACAATTTTAGTTCTTCCCAGAAATATGGTGCATATGCTGACTTTGACTCCCTGAGTTTGTAGGCCAGTTTGTGGGTTCATTCATACCCACAGGGACGTGAGGAACTTGGGAGAAGATCCTCCAAGGGAAATGACAGTCTGTCAAGGAGAGAACAGTAGGGACAAAAAACAGAGGAATGGGGACAGGTGGTGACTGGGACGGGGACCATCCACACCAACCCCGTGGTGATGAGGACGAGGCAGAGCAACAGCAGCAACAGCAGCACAGTCAGCCACAGGAAGCTGCTGATCGTCCAGCCATTAGTCCGTGCTTTTGCTTCTTCCGCATCCCATGCCGTTCGAATTTCTTAAACTAGCGTGAGTGTGCATCAAGGGTCTAAAAACGAAACAGTTGTAATAGCCCCTGGCACATCACACATGTCCAGCACATGTGGCTGAAGAAAGAGCACGGCAGCTGCCGTCTGCTACAGTGTTCCCTCATTCCCTTGCGTCCTGTCATGCCCAGCCATCCTCCATGCTTGCAAAGTCCGCCTGACCTCAGTCTGTAGTTCCTGATCTAAGCAATATCATTAGACAATCAATCTAGTTTGCTAGTCACAGGGTTCCCCAGAAAATGATAATGAGGCCCCCATTGCTGATTTACATTATAACCCACCTTCAGCCCGTTACTTACAATTCTACATTGTAAGGGAGCATAGCCAGTGCCTGCACAACCCATCTCACAGCTCTGCACCTGGACTGTCTTCCAGTACTCACCCTGCCACCCCCGCAACACTCCCTCTCATGGGCAGCCTGGAGAGGCCAGTCCACGGCTCTGTTCCTGTTCATTGTGAAGGCCAAGTTCTGGCCCCAGGCAGGGGAGCCGGGTTGCTCTTATCTCCTCACAAGGTGTCAAATGTGCCAAGCAAACTTGGTGGTGTAAACCTGGGAGCATTTCGGGTCAGAATAGTTGTACCCCTTTGTCTTTTCATGTAGAATTCAGTAGACATCAACTTAAAATTGTTTCAGAACCATCTTGTCTTCTAGAGCTTACCAAGCTGTGAAAGCTTGTCTTTCGGCTGTTGTATGCCCTGACATCATTCCACGTGTGTTTTTAGACCAAAGCCTTCATTCAAATGAAAGTAATAAGCTTTCAAAGCCAAGGGCCTAGCTGTTCTTTCCTTCTGTGGAAGGTCTTGCCCAGCCCAAGGATGTTACTAGAGGGACGGTGACAGGGTTTTATACTAGCGAGGATATTGAGCAATGTCTAACAACCTTCTATTGTCACAGTTTGGGGGTGCCACTAGCAACTAGCAGAGAGGGACAAGGACATGGCTTAGTGTCCTGCAGCCCACAAGACAGCCTGCCATCACACAGGAAGTACTCAGACCCAAGACCCAGAATGTTGAGAACTCCGGGCTACACTGAACTGGACCTAAAGTCACCCATCATGTGATCCTCTATACTTTAGATGAACAAACCTGACAGACCACCTTCCTTCCCCTCTTCCCACCAAGAGGAAGAAGGAATGTGCCTGTGGAAATCTGTTATCCACCAAAATGTCCATTTCTGTGACTCAAAATTCAACTGCTACTAAAAGCAAGTCACACAGATTTGTGCATGAAACACTCATCTCACTTCCAGAGAATTTCAAAATGTGAAAAGTATCCTAAATTCAAACTTGTTAATGAGGTGCATATATGACTTCACACATGCTTTTTAAATTCCCCAAGTCACAAAATCAGGGTCTGATGAATGCTAAGCTGTCCACGGTCAGCAATTAGTGATGGGTAGCACGAGCACTCATGGCCAGTCCCACCTAGGGCTGTATTTAGTAAGTGTTGCTGTATCGGACCAATTCATGATACGTTTCCATTCTTATCAAGTTTTTAATACAGAGTAAAAATAAATGTGATTTCCCCCTCCACCCCCCAAAAAAGTGAATGACTAAAAATCTTTAGTAAGTGTGAGTGAACTTCAGCTCTTCAAGGAAGTTCTAGAAGCATCTGCAGCATCTCCCATCTCTCTACAGACTGCTTCTGCCCTGCGGTATTTGCCTTACTTGCACAGTGAGGGCTCTGGATGGGGCTGCTACCTGGTGCATCCTAACCAGGAAGCTCGGCACACATGCAAATGTTGGGAAACAAAACAAGTTCATTTCATGCTTATGAGCTTGGGTACCGTTTAGAACAAAAACCAAGGCATCTAGGTGCTTAATTTTAACACAGCTAAAATAAACATGTCATATAGTCAACCTTTCTGCCAGGAGTCCTCGCTGCTTCCCAGGGGATTCTGGGAACAGAGGCAGGAGAGCAGCACCGTTTCTCATCACCCTCACTTGCTGAGTCCAAAAGAAAAAAAGAAGCAAAAACGTGAGTCAGTTCGGAGAGCCCTTTCTCAGCTTGGTCGGCAGTCTTCAGCCTTCCAAGATGCAGCCACAGGAAGGCAAAGGATGGCTGAAAATCTCCAGGGAAGCCATGTTGACTGTGCCCTGGAAAAATCTGTTGACCTGGGCTGCCAGGGTGGCTCAGAGGGCAAAGGCGCCAGGTATGGGGGGGGCTCACCTTTAATCCCTCAGGATTAAAGTTTGGGGGCAGAGGCAGGGGGATCTCTGTTTGAGGCCAACCTGGTCTACAGGGAGACCCTTTCCAAAAAAAACAAAAAAAAAAAAAAAAAAAAAGGCCTGGAAACCTGAATTCCAGACCCAGATAGAAAATCTGCTGATGTGAATTTCACAAAGACACAGCACCGAACTGAAAAGGCCTCGTCTCCGCCATACACAGCAACTCCTAATCCCACTCCAGGCAGGAGTCACGAAGAGCAGACAGGAAATTCCAGGGTGAGCAACATGTTCCAGTCCTCCCACCAGGAGCTCTTCGAGACTTTGCAGGCCTGGTCAGGGGAATGCCATCTGCAAGAGCAACTTAATATAAAACAGACGGACCTTGGCCCTGGTGCATCTGACAGTGTAGTGCTTACTCTAAGAGTTACAACTGCAGACATCAAACTGTCCAGCTCATGGGGAAGATGATCTGGATGCAATGTACTCAGTGGTTCAGAAACCCTGGGAGGAACAGGGCAGAAGGGGCTCTGGGAAGCCATCCGTCTCACTCCGTAAGAGGATCAATCTGGCTGCAGATATGACCAGGTATGATAAGACGGTGAGAACACCTTCCTTAGTGGAATTCAGGTCTTTATTTAAGCAGCGAATGGGTCATGAGCTCATTGGAGAAGATATTTTCAATTAACAAGTAGCAGCTGCTTTTCTTTCTTCTTAAGGGCCCAGCAGATTAAAACTGCACGCTTCATTTAAGCAAAAGCTGGACTTTACCTGGGAAGGGCGGGGGGCGGGGGGGAGCCACGCTCTTTTATTCAAACAAAGTGCATGCTTTTGTGATTCATTAAAACACTCTCGCACTGAATGCAAATTATTAGCCCACAGAAGTATTTTTGCTTGCCCCGTATAATGTGAGCATTTTTAATTGTTTGGCATCACCTGCCTACTTAAGAGAGCCTGCATCGGATGTCGGACAATACAATAAAGGAACAGCAGTCAATCAGCAGAGCTAGAAGCTTGTCTCAGCCACAAGGAAGACCCCAATCCCACCTCCAAGCAGAGTTCTGTGAGGCTATGACGATAGCCTTGTGCAGTGGCTAGCAAGGAAACAGTCAAGAACACAGTCATCACCAGCCTGCTTCTGTCCCCTGGGAGGTTTTATCTAACTACACAGAAGCTGTGGACCTACAGTGACAAATGCCTATGCAGCTATCAGCTGCCTCCCAGAAGTTGGGGTGAGAAGGCACACCTGGCCAAGGCACACCCCTTGTCAGCTGACCAGCAGAGGTAAGTTGATCCCTACCTTCCTGAAAGCACTCCATGTGAACGCTGGCTAGGAGGTCAGAAGCCTCTCCCCTGGGTCCCTTGATGTGGGACAGTAGACCACCTGAAGCCCACCATGGCGGCTCGCAGAACCCGCTGTGTGTACCTCTCCTGGCAGGCTCAGGTGGACTCACCCAGCTGGTGGGAAATGGATCTGTCAACAGACATAAGAGCGAGCCGGCTTCTCTTCACATTCCTAATTCTGCCACCGGGTCTTAGTTCATTGTCTGCCCCCCCATCCAGTTCTACATACAAGAGACCCATCGAACCCACCCTTCAAGAGCCCACAATGTAAGTCGAAGTTCAAAAGGCAGACAAATATGTAAAATAAGAAGGCGCTGAGCCCCTGCTTTAGTGTGTGGGGAAGGGGAAAGCTCACAGAGAAGCATCCCTGAGCCAACTCAGCCCTGAGCAGGTGCAGTGGACACAACAGGGGTTTGGATGCTCCAGGGATGAGGTGCAGAGGCAGGGAGGGGAGTGGCCAAGGACGGCCTGGGAGGTTGGAGCAGTAGGGGTCAGGAGGAAGTAGAGCAGCGCCTGGGAGAGCATCAGGCCCTGTGCCCCCTCTCCCTGCCTGCCCTGGCCCTCCTTCTGTGCGCAAAGCCACCTCTGTTCCGCTGCTCTGCTTTCTTTCCCCAGAGCTCTAGAGGCTGAATATCCTCCCTGCAAACACCAAGCTTTCAGCACCACCAGATTATGGAGCAGGCCCTCCTACCTGACCTGCATCTCCATTATTGACTATTGCAAGCTTCCTCTGAAATTACCGTTTCACGGCTAGCTTAAGCACCATTTGGAAACCTAAGTGAAGTCCCCTCTCAGCTTTAACTAACTCTGCTTGCAGTCCGCTCATCCAGGACCAGTCCCTTGTTCCATCCTTGCAGTCGAAGGTACAAGGTGGTAGCTGAAAATCTGAATTGTCTTCAGTCCACACAAAAGCCCACATGGAGAAGCACACCCCTGAAGGCCCAGTGAAAGCTCCAGAACTCAAGCAAGCCAGCCCAGAGCCATACTGGGTAAAACCAAAAAGAACTTTACTCAAAAAGACTTCCTTTGCGCAACCCCACCCCCCAAAAAATCTCACCTGTGTTGTCCGTGAGTGGGCCGCTGACTGGGTGAATATGCACGACAGTCTGCCTCAAAGATGACACTGAACACATGCATCTTTAGATATTTTAAAATACCAGTCGCAGAAAATGTCAGAAAGCCAGGACAAGGCCAAAGTGGTCAGAGGCGATGTGGCCAGGCTCTCTGGCCCCTCTGTGGGGCTCCCCCTCCCTGTGGTCTGGCAGCATTGATCATGATTTTCCTTGCTGTCACTACCCCAGGAGCCAGATGTATGTGGCCAGGCAAGAAACACAAGGACAAATGTGCAGGAGATGTTCTTTCTCACCAAGGAGGCAGCTCTCAGCCCAGCCCTGCTGGCCCACTTCCTCAGACAGGTAACTAACTCCACCCCTGCCCAATGCCCATCCACAGGATAGTCCTGGCACCAAGTCAGCTCTCCCAGTTTGGAAAAGCATTCACTGGCCTTCCCTCATCCAGGCTGTAAACCAGTCCCAAAGGCAAACATCACAGGGCTTAGGTGCGGAGTCTTTCAGCTTTAGAAAGGGAGGGCCTAGGAAAAGGCAGCTGATTTCTACCTCTGCACTCACTGCCTGTCACAGAGCATGCCTGTACTCACTGGTCGTTGCCACGGAGACGACTGGGCTGTACTCGTACTCTCCAGAGGGTCTAGTGACCTTCAGTCGAAATCTGTACAGTGTCCTTGGTTCCAGACCTTCAATCACGTGCTTCGTGGCATATCCCCTAGACAGGAGGAGAGACACACACATGGCTCCAGGTCGCCTGAGCAGCATCCCTCATAGCTAGGGACAAGAGGAGACAACTTTTGATGCTGTCCACCTCCAGCACAGGCCTGAGCCTGCTTCACACAATTCCTTAAGAAAAATGCCACCTCTTCCCTGGCCCACAGGGCCTCGCCAGTTGTGTGGCAGTCTCCTCCTAACTGAAACATGGCATGGGGAGGCTCATGAGACCCGAGAAGTAAATGACTCACAAGTCTCAGGAAGTATCTGGAATGAGATTCACAAGGTGCCTCCCTAGGGTTATGGAAGCTGTACCCAAGAGAATCTCCAACCAGTCAAGATTCAGGAGAGCATCTGAGCTGCCTGAGGGAGACGGTCTCCTCCTGTCCAGCTGCCTGGAGCCTTACAGAGAGCTCTGGGGGTGCAGCTTTTGTGAGTCAGCACCAGGCTGGGGTGGGCTCTTGAGTGGAACAGCTGCCTTTGAGTCGTCCACACTCCTGTAAGTAACCACCATAAACTCACTGGTTCACCAAATTGGACTTTCATGAAACTGTGACCTTGGTGCATCTCTGGCTCTCCACCTAGATAAATAGACATTTGTTCATGTCTTGACCCACCCCACCAAAAAATAAAATAAAAAATCACACGATACCAGTGCCTGGTGTGTAGTTGGCATGCTGTCAGAGAAATAATTATGTTAAACCATGAAATTTATCTTCAAGTGACAAAGTTTCACATTTGAAAGATAACTGCTTATGTAAGAGCTGTGACTAGGATCTCTGGGGGGGGTGCTGACAAATAGCTGCACACTCCTACAGGTAGGATGCTGCAGGGAACAGACCTGAAGAAATCAAATGAATGATGCTTGCTCCTCAGAAGCAACTCACAGTCTAGCTAGGAAGTCAGCACAGTAAAAACCTGCCGCGAGCCAGGACTCTGTCCAGCAGAGTCCAGGAAAGACGACACAGACACCAAGGTGAGGTTCAAGCTTCTGTTTCTCTTTCTCCTTTATTCTCTCTTATTCTCTTCACTATGATGCTGGCTCTCTTTCTATTACACACTTCAGCTCTTTATATAGCGTTTCCAACAGCCCTCCCCCCAGCCGGTACCAATCAGGGCTCACACACGTGCAGCGGCCAGGCAGAGTGTAGCTCATAGGCATGTAGCAAGATCGTTAGGCTGGCAGCACCTGTGTTGGCTTATACTTTTGATAAACAAGCGGGAATCGCGAGCCTTGGCAATCAGCCAAGAGTTGGAGTAAACAGCACGAGGTTTGGCAGCCAGCCAGGGCGCCATCTGGCTGACTCAGCTGTGCTCGCTTCCCACAAAAACCAGCTCTAACACAGTGCCACATGTCTAGGTCCCTCTAGGAACATTGGTGGTCAACGGGCACCGAATGCTTCTGCAGTAGAAATCTGACTAGAGGCTCCAAATGGAAGTTCACGTGGCTCCAGAAGGAAGGAATACCAAGGCCAACAATTTGGAGTTTGTAAAAATGACCACAGGAAACGCAGTGAGGTGGCCAGCCGGCCTGCTCAGAGGACACTGGGCAGAATGTACCCAGCAGGTGCAGGGAAATGCCAGCCTCTGTGAGGGAGGTCCAGGAGATGGCTCTGCCTGGGCACACATTCTAGGATATCATGCCTCCAACAGGGACAGGGTTATATGTACTCCGTGATATCACCCAACCCTCGGTTTCCCTTTTCGGCCAAAAGTCTTTATGCGTATTTGACTAGATTCCAGGAACTCCCTCTTCAAGTCTGTTTCTAAATGTTCCTGTCCTTGGGCTTCAGAAGCTGGGGATCTGCTGGGATGCACACTGTGTAGCTTGTTCTCTGTCCACTCCCCTCTGGGCACACACTCCCTCCCTTCAGCACACACCCCAGAGCTCTGTGCATGCCAAGCACACCATTGTTTCCTCCGAATGTCTTTCTGTCTGATTTCTCATCCTCAGCATAACTTCTGTGGAGGCCAAAACCATCCATTGGGAGTCACAAACTAACTCTTCAAGGATGTTGATATTCAGCCTAAACTTGCTTTTTTTTTTTTGGACTTTTTGAGACAAGGTCTCCCTGTAGCCCCAGCTGTCCTGGAACTCACTATGTAGACTAGATTGACCTCGAACTCACAGAGATCTGCCTGCCTCAGCCTCCCAAGTGCTGGGACTAAAGTCGTGTGCCACCACACCCAGCTTTCAACCTAAACGTTTATACACAAGTTCTACACCCTGCAACTTAAACAAACAGTGCCAGTTTCTTAGAAAGTTCTGGGCCAGGCTGGGAGGCATCCCTGGATAAACTCAAGGCTGAGATGGACCAGCCCCTAGTGGGCTGACCTATCCCCTGCTAATAGGTTGGTAAAAGGAGCAGTCAAGGATAGGAAGAGTCCAGTCATAACGTGGCTTCAGAGGTAAGAAGGCAGAATGTACTACCAGGTAACCACACAGCTTCGCCTCTCCAGCCCCAGAGCCGGCCAGAAAAGCCGTCTCTCCCCTGGGAAGGAAGGGTAACATGAAAGGTGTATCCACAGAACAGAGCCTCCACTGGCCCCGGCTGGAGCCGTACCTCCTAAAGAATGCCGCCACTGGGGCCTTCTGCGCCCCCCCCCCCCCCCCCCCCCCCCCCGCTTCCAGGACGCGGCACGCCGGAGAAGCCTGCTGGACCCGCACCGCGACTCTCCTCACAAAAGCAGCCCCCCCGCGCCCCGGGGGGGCCGCCCCCCCCCAAAAACACCCCCCCCCGGGGCGTTCCGCCCCCCCCCCCCCCCCCCCCGCGACCAGCCCATCAGACATCATTCCTCTGCACCGGCAGTGAAGTAGGAGGAAGGCACTGCAGGGAGTCAGTCCCACAGGGCCCGTCTCTGACCTCCACGACAGGCATGATGCCTCAGAATGGAATGTGGGGTCCAAAGGACACCAACCCCAAAAGAAGGTCCTGTATGCCCCATCCAGAGTGACCCTGAATGCATGAGCCCAGGGGCACCCAAGGGAAGATGCCTCCGAGATCCAGACACCCTCAAAGCCCCCAGTACCCTTTCGATAACTGAAGTGCTCACGAAGACCTTCTCTCCTTTATCTAAAGTGAGGTTCCGGTGAGGTAACACGGCATGCCTTTTCTGTACCACACGTTACTTCAGGCTCCGCTCCGATGGAGCCGAGAAAGCGGCCGGCGCTGAGGCCTCTGACCGCAGGCTCTGCCTCCTGGCTCTTTGCTCACAGACTCGGTCCCAATCTGGTACCACCTGTGCCTGAAACCGCCTCTCTGCCCAAAAGAAGTCACAGGTGCAGGGAGGCCAGACCCTCCCATCCCTGCAGGGACACAGGCAGGGTCTAGTCCTGCTCCTGGAACAGGAGGAAAAGTGGTAGGGGTGGTGCTGGGTGGCACTGGGCCACTGGGAGAAGCCCTAAGAAACTAGCGGCCATGAAGCATTCTAGGTCCCTGCTCAGAGAGGCCTCTTGGTAAGACATAGCCCCTGAAATGTAGCAGGCAGTGATGGAAAGGAAGAAGTCTAGGCAGGACCCTGCGCCAGCAGAGGTACCGGGCAGTCCTAGCACAGCTGTACCTGCCGGGAGCAGAAGCCAGGGCTTTGACACGGCCCAAGCTACAGATCATGAGCAGGCAGACATATGTGAACACAGGCATGCACACACACACAGACATGTATACAAGCACACACATAAACACATACATGCACAGAGATATGCATACAAGTACAGTATGTAAATACACAGATACACATGTACAGATATGCATGCAAGCACACACATAACACACATGCACAGACACACTGCACATACCCTTGCTTCTGCCTCCAGTTACTAAGTGTGAGCAGTTGGTTATACAGCAATATTAGATAATAAATAGTTCCGAAGGCATTAAGAAAAGCATTTGAATATGAAAACAAAATATATATGTGTGAGAAATATAAATACACTTACCATAAATGTAAAAGCTCTAAAATCACTACATGGGCTGAAAATTATAATTTTAAGAACTCAAATATATCAGCCTGGAACAAATTATTCTTACGATTAAGTGAATTTTATCGTGAAATGAGCATCCTTGCTATAATTTGTGTAGGGCTGGTCCCCACCGTACATGTGTGCACTTATACATACACACATAGTCTCTCTCGATGACCTTTGACCATCCATACCCATATCTAATAGGTCTATTGCACTGGAATTTTTTAAGGTTGTTTGTTTTAGATGAAGTCCTACTGTGCTCTCTAGCCTGGTCCTCATCTCTAGGGCTCACATGACCCTCATGCCTCAGCCTCCCAAGCAGCCACAGTGCCCAGCTACACTAGCAAATTTTTTAAATCTCTCGTTAAAGCACATCTTGTGTTCCAGTGGTTCTCATGTTGTTCTCCAATCTCCCACCTCAATTATAGCAAAAGCTTCCTAATTAGCCCTCCCTGCTGCCTGGCTCCTGGCTCCCACAGCCTGATCGCTATCACAGCCACAGCAGCCCTCATAAAACATGCAGCCCCTGCCTCTCTTCAGCTTAATGGCATCCTTGACTCCCCCCTCCTTTTTAAATTTTATTTTTTATTAAATTTTTGTGATTTTCATACAATATTCTCTGGATAAGTTACAGACCCAAACGGTTACCTCTTAGGACCTTGTCCCATTCACCTCGCTCCTCCACGCTCCACCTCTGGCTTTCCCACATGGCACTGCCCTACCTCATACACACCCCCATAGCCTGCACTTGCTTCGGATCTTCGCTCAGTGTTTCCCCCACAGGCCTCTCTTCCCCTCTACCCGAGGCTGAGCCCTGCTTTCCTCTTTAGCACCTGCCACCGCTTGGCATGCGACACAGTGTGACTTCTGCATTCCATTTATCATGTGTTTTCCTACCATGAAGAATGTGTCTGTCCCCAGAGTCACATCTCTAGCATCCAGAACAGTGTTTGGTACATGGTGGGCACTCAGTCACACAGCTAGTGGAATGGATGAGACATGTGACGTGGGTCCCAATCGTCATAGGAAGGTGGCACGACAATCAGTAAGGGCGGCTTGCGTTGAGGTAGAGTATGACATGGGTGGAAGAAGGGACAGGTGACAGGGACATGTGTCCAAACAGGGAGAACAAGAAACATATATGCAGAAAAGGCAGGGTATATGCACAGGGCCAAGATGTCCATCAGTCAGGGTCTGTGCTCAGAAGTAAGAGGTAGTAAGAAAGCCAGGTGTGGGCAAGCTGCACACACACACACCACATACATACTGTACACACACTCTATAACACTCTATACACGTATACATATATACACAACTTATGCTTTTTTTTAATTTTTTTTTTTGAGACAGGCTCTCCCTGTAGCCCCAGCTGGCCTGGATTCGCTATGGAGACCAGGCTGGCCTCGAACTCACAGAGATCTCTCTCCCTAGTGCTGGGATTAAAGGCATGAGCCACCACACCCAGCTACAATTTATGCTTTTAAAATGAAACCACCTACAGAAGGGAATATGGGACCTGATTAAACAAAATCTTGGGGAATCGGGCTCTGAGGACTGTGCCCTTTGCCTTCCAGGCAACAGAGAGCCACACAGGACAAAGAGAAGATGAGAATGAAAATCCACCTGTGCGACAGAATGATGGGCCGAGAGGCAAGAAGATGCACGGCATCAGCAAACGTCTGGGCAGTGCAGGGCCTGGAACACCACAAACCAGTCATAAAACAGGGTGGAATAGCCTAGCCTTCTGAGAGGGCACAGAGGGAGACCCCACAAAAGTAGATGACCACGTAGCTCCAAGAAAGTCCAAGCCAAAGACCATTCCACTGACACAAGGCCACCTGGTGACAGACCAGAACCAAGCTACCAAGGGGGAAGAAGTTCCTAAGCCAAGGACCGGTGTCACTCTAGATAATCACTTGGTTAAGGACAGGCGTTCCCTGGTTTTAATGGTATCTGGAGAAAGGAGAGCAAGGAAGCAGAGGTGGAGGTTACTGTAGTACAGTTCTGCCACCTAGTGCCAAGGCTCCTGTGCACAACTCTCCAAGGAAATCAGGCCTTTCACCAAGGCCCTTGGACCAGGGTCTGCAGGAGATGTGCTTGCTCTGGCCTGACAGAGACCAGTTCAGAGGCTGCGGTCTCCACAGATGAAGTTGGTTGCTTGGCAAAAGTACAGCCAAGAGGGAGCAAAGAAACACACCAGGACAGCTGGCCCGGCCCCTGGCCATGCACAGAATGGGGCACATAGAGGGGGCTCTCGCTTTCTCCATAGAAATACTTAAAATATCATACTTTAGGGCTGGGGAGGTAGCTTAGTGGATAAGAGCTCTTGCTGCAAACAAACAGGGACCTCAGTTGAGATTCCCCAGCACCCATATTAACAAATCTAAGTGTGGCCACATGCACCTGTAACACCAGCACTGGAGGGGGAACAGGATTACTGGGGCTTGTTGCCCAGACAGCCCAGTGGGCAGGCAGCTGGAGAGGGAGGGAGAGCACCAGGTTCAGTGAGAGGCAAGACATATATATATAAAAATTTGCTTTCACAGAAACCACCTCATGGTAGAATAGGTGATGTGATTAAACAGTATTGGGGATTCAGTCTCCAAAATTATTTTCATATGGTAAATATATTTCAGATAATACTATTATTTGTGTAGATACAGGGAATTGCCTCTCAAATATCCCAGATGTTACCACTCAGGTAACAGATAAAGTAGAGGGAGGGAGCACTTAAGAGAGTTGACCAGAGAGTGCTGTGAATGAGAGCAGATGAGTTGCTAGGTGACCATCCATCCAGCTTCCCCCATCTCCTCCCACCAGCCCTTCAGCACCACACCCCTTGGAAGAAAGGGCAAACCAGCAACAGAGTGCTCTGTGTTCTGACTGCATCTGTACCAGCCTACTGGCTGTAACGCACTGCAATTCATTGCCCCAAGATGCCAGGGAAGGTGTGACTTCCACACAAGCTCCTCTGAATTGTCTGTAACTACAGCAAAGACTCTAAAAATTCATTTGTGTCTCTTCCTGGTAGTCCTGAGTCGCAGAAACAAATGACTTTATTTTGAAAATGGCAAATCTGCCAAGGAGAAGTCAGTCACCCAGAGTTGGCATGAAGGCTAACGAAGGCTGACTCCTGGATTCTTCCTGCAGCTCTTGTTTGCACAGGGGTAGCAACTCTGTGAGCCCCACAGTCTGCCAACAGCAGTCTAGGAGCTGGGGCAGAGTACTAAGCAGTGTGGTGATCTGATCTATATCTTGTCCAGCCCAAATACTGGTGGGGAGACGGGACAGGACAGGACAGGGCAGGCAAGCATGTGAAAACCGCTCCAGCACAGTTCTGGGTTATGAGGTATTGAAACACCATCTGAGAGGGGGGCTGCCTGGCGGACAGATAGGATGGCAAGATCCCTGGGGCCCTCTGAGCAGCACCTAGGAGTCACCTGCTGGGAAAGACTGGCCAAATAAATCACAAGAAAACAGTAAAAAAAAGTGAGAAGTGAGGCCCTGATGTGGAAAAGACCTTGTCTGAAACAGAGGCCAATCTGGGACATGTATCACAAAAAGCAGAGCCTTAGCCACAGTGGAGAACACACACCCCCATCCCACATCCACGAACAAAACAGCCCAATGGTAACCTCTGTTGATATCACTGATGGATCTTTTTATGTCTTTGAATTTTAGATATTAATGTGTGTGTCTCAAAGGTACAGGAAGTTTAATTCCAAAGCTAACTGCTAATATTTAATTACCAAAAGTCACCTTTCATAAAACGGGTGTAAAGGCAAGTGACACAGACTCATCCTTCAATTTGAGAGTGAGCGGCAGCTTTGAGGCTGTGGAAATTGTTCTAGATAGTGACTCATTCTTTAATTTCAGAGTAAGCAACTTCTTTGAGACCATGGAAAATTGTTCTAGTCAGGAAAGCAAAACGAAATAATCAGGTAAGCAACTCAGCTTTGCACCTACGTATAAATGATGCCGTAAGTGTGTATTTTGGGGTCCTCCTCTTCAATGGAGAACCGAAGCCACTGGTCCTGGGCGCCTTGCTGTTTCTCCTTTTCCAGATCCCAGTACAATTCGATGCTGTGGTGAGTCACTTTGCCAACGACAGGAGGATGAGGCTTCGAGGATGGCATGATTTCTAAAAGAAAAAAGGAGAATATGAGATTTCAGGGTCTCATTTCCAGAAGGAGAGGACCTATGGATCATGGTTGTCGTGGTTTGAATGAGAATGTCCCCCATAGGCTCCAAGTATTCGGACACTTTGTCCCCAGATGATGGCACTGTTTTGGGAGGTTTTAGAAGGTGTGGCTATCCTGGAGGAAGCACGTCACTGGGGGTGGGCTTAGAGAATTAAAGCCTTGCTGATCTCCACTTGGTCTCTTGCTTCCTGTCCCTGCGTGATGATGTGAGAGTTGAGCTTCTGCTCCTCCTCCAGCCACCTCCAGCCACCATGCCTCCCTGCCCTGCTGGACTGTAATTCCCCTGGAACCGTAAGCTCAAAAAACCCCCCCCCAGCCCCCATGCCCCCCCGCCATGACAGATTGTAATTCCCCTGGAACCGTAAACTCAAATAAACTCTTCCTTCTATAAATTGCTTGGGTCAGTGTTTCTACCACAGCAACAGAAAAGTGACTAGCACAGTGGTGCTCAGGGATCTAACTGCCTCTCGCACATGGGCATAAGATGGCGGTGAAGAGCGTCTGAAAGCTGAGGGCTTCAAAGCTTAGCTGGCATGTGAGCTCAACATTCCACATGGTGACCACACCATACCCACCGATACCGTAATTCACCTGGATGCTTCCATCAGATAGGTTACCGTAAATACAGCAATTTACTTACTCTTTTGGGGATGAAACTTGGCATGTTGCTGTAATACCTCAGAATGCCCTATCTGGCCTGAATATTTCTCTATAACACAGATGACAAAGTGTTGGCACCTATTCTATATAATTAGCTCTATTTAAAAAAAAAAGCTGGGTCTGGTGAGATGGTTTAGCAGTTAAGAGCACTGACTACTTTTGCAGAGGACCCGGATTCGATCCTTAACTCCAGTTCCAGGGGATCTGACACCTTCTTCTGACCTCTGTGGGCACTGCACGACATGGGTGCACTTACACACATGCAGGCAGTATACTCATACACATAAAATATTTTTAAAAAGTTAATCAAGACCCAAGTAAAAGATGAAAAATGCCCTAAACAGCAAAAGCGAATAGCCAATATGACAGGAAACATGTTCCAATTCCCCAGTGTTCACAGAAGATGGCAGCGATGACTCTAACTTAATGTCCAGTCAGGTACTGAAGAGAGGTTATTACTACTTAAAGAGATGAAGACACTCTTGGGCACTGGCTATGGAGAAATATAAGCCAAGGCTGTTCCAGAAAGCAATATGGACATATCTGGTAGGGGTGTCGCTTAGCTGGTAGAGTGTTTGACTAGCACGTAGGAAGCCTTGGGTTCAGACCGCAGTACCACAAACCGGGAGTGGAGGCAGACACTTGTAATCCCTGCACTCAGGACACAGAGGCAGGAATTATCAGGAGTTTAAGGTCTTTCTCAGCTACACAGTAAGTTCAATAACAGCTTGGGCTACGTGAGATGCCATGTTTTTTAAAAAGAGAAATGAATGCATCAGGATACCCCACCATGGTCACCCATCTCTGCCACAGGAACCAGAGCACTATAAATACAGGGACACGTGCATGGGGACATGAGCTGCTTCAGGCAATAGCAGTTTAAACAAGGAAAAGAACGGTCTGTTGAAGAGAACTGGTGAACCAATCGTCATATGATCATAACATATTATATACAACCTTAAAGTCAAATCATTTCCATAGTGGATCTTTGTTTTGTTTTTCAAGACAGGTTCTCCCTGTAGCCCCAGATGGCCTGGAACTCACTATAGTAGATCAGGCTGGCCTCAATCTCAGAGATCTGCTTGCCTCTGCCTCCTGAGTGATGGTATTAAAGGTGTGTGCTACCACACCCAACTCACATTGGATTCTTTAAGAGGATTTCCATAAGATACTTTTGTATGAGAAACCAGAATACAAAGAAAAACATACAATGTCTCAGTTTTTAAAGATAAGGGCTCCACCAGGACATACACCAAATGATTAGCATTCTGTCATTGTTTTATGGGGGTTCTTTGCTCCTGCCTTAAGTGCCTTCTGAAACATCTCACTGTATCTCAGTGCCATTGGGGCATCAAATACATCAGTGGCTTAGAACAGAAGTTATTCAAAACAGCTGATTTCATTGAGCTCAATGGTCTACATAGCTGGCCAGCTGCTCTCTGAGCACCCCAGACCTCCCATCCCCCACATTGTGGTCACACTGAGAAAGACAGGACTTCCCTGGTCTTGCCCACTCAAGCACAGCAGGTTACACAGCCAAAAGTGTCCTCTGCACTGGTACAATATAAAAGATCAGATCTAAAATAGACGTTCTGAAAGATTAAAAATAGGGCAGCCTGCAGGGTCCTATTCACTGTCTTTCCAAATATTTATAAGAAAGCATGATAAAACTGGATCAAGCTGGGACTGAATATGTACTCTGAAACAGTCAAATACTTAATCTCAAATCTTAATCTGATAATAACATGCAAAAAGTGTAAGTTAAGCGGTAAAATTCTTTATAGTAGCCAAAGGGACCAATTATTTTTTAATTTTATTATTTTTATTGATTGATTGATTGATTTGCTCTTTTTTTGAGACAGGGTCTCCCTGTAGCCCCAGCTGTCCTGGAACTCACTATGTAGACCAGGCTGGCCTTGAACTCATGGAGATCCACCTGCCTCTGCCTCCCGAGTTCTGGGACTAAAGACGTGCACCACCACGCCTGGCAGCATTTTTATTTTCTGTGCATGAGTGTATTATCTGCATGTAAATGTACCCATGTCCTACAATGCCTGCGGAGAGCAGAATAGGACATTCAATTCCCCTGGAACTAGAGTTACAAACAGATGGTTGTTTGATGGTTGCCGAAAGTCAACATTTTCTCTCTCCCTATCTAACCCTTACACCGTGACTCCCCCATTTAGTGTCCTCTTTTCTCCCATTTCTCCCTTGATAGTATCAATCTCCTAGGAGAGAGAGAGGAGAGATAATGCCTAGCTAGTTTTTAAAAAACAAAGGGAATCATATTAGTCCAACAAGCTAATGACAAATTGCACGTACATTATCTCTACATGAGTCCATGTGTATAGCTAAAGGCTACATAACAAGAAACAGTGCCAGACAGGAGAAGCCTTCCTTTGAGTTATTGGCCAGGGTGGTCCAAGAGAGTCCTAAAATTACACAGGCTATTGCCACAGCCATTGATGGTCTCCCTGAACTTGAAGGTAAGACCCTACTGCTGAAGACAGAACATACTTCAGACAAAGGATTTGGAGCAACAGAGCTGCAACTGACCTGGAACCACTTCCCCTGAAGGCGAGCTCTCAGCTAGTCTTGCATATATATAGCTTTGGAAAGCCCTATGCAAGGTGCTAAGGCAGAACTTCAATCGATGGTCCAACACCAGCTTCAAGACCAAATTAACCACATCAATGACCTGCATGAGATATTGGTACAGTAGTGGCACTTTTATCATGGGAGCAATCAACAGCTACCTAACTGGACTAAAATCCCACTCAATGGGAGGAAACTCATGTGTGGTACTGTAAACATAGCCAAATACACATGGTTGGAGTGGACATAGATTTTAAAGAAAACCCCAAAACGTCACATTTCTAGATTAACGTAATTTCTTACTATGTGCAAAATATGTATCCTTATATTTACAGACAAATATCCCAGTCACCACTCATCAAAGAAGTTTCTTTTGCACTACAGACTATTACAGAGTACCACAACTGGTCACACACAGACATTGTGAATTGCCCAAGTCTAAGTGGCACATCTACAATGCAAACTCTTCACCTAACAGAGAGCAGGGGTAAAGAAGACAATAATGAGTATCTCAATTCTCATTAATGAAGCCCTGTGATGGCTAATCCTGGGTGTCAACTTGACTGGATCTGGGATTGACTGAAATGAGAGAGATTTTAACTGGATCATCTGAAGCTGGAAGACACGCCCTAAATGTGGGTGTTACCTTCTGATGGCAGCTGTATAAAAGGCCACTACAGAGGAGAATGCAGGGCTTCTTGCTGCTTGTCTTCTCTCTCGATGGTGAGTTCATCTTGCTGCTGTAGACTGAAGACTAGCTGATCTTTAGGAATTTGCCAGACCTTCAGCGACAGATTGGGACTACTGAGACATCAGGCCCTGAGGACTGAGCGGCTACAGATTCTCAGCCTCTCCAGTGTGGTGCAGTCATTGTTGGACTACTCAGACTCTATCCTGTGAGCTAAGCTGATAAATCTCTGTACATATATATTCATTCTACCGGTTCTGTTTCTTTGGAGAACCCTGAGTAATACAAGCCCCTTTGTGCAACAGAGGACTAGGAACACAAAGGTCACAAATGGCCAAAGTAGAGACTAAGAGTCTGCAGAAAGCTCAGGGACCATTTCGGAAGAGGTGGCAGAAAGCTTGGAAGAGCCAGGGAGGAGGTACATGACCATATGTAAAGAGAGTCCCACAAGCACCTAGGACCCTGCTCATATGAATCTATAGCAATGTGTCAGCATGCACAGAAGCCATGCAAACTCAAATAGACAAAAGCCCAGCAAAGAACAGGTGAAATGGACAACTGACCCCAATCTTAGCTGAAGAAATATTGGCAACTGATTACTTCTGGGTGAGAAAGAGCTGATCTTCCTAAAGCGAGAGACTCGAGATGGGCTGCCTAGACCTCAGAAGATGAACTTGTACTGAGGGACATCCGGGGACACTGACTTGACAAAACAGGCCTTAAGACAAATGACAGAATATGTGAATTCCAGTGGGGGAGCTACAGGAGGGTGCCAGTGGGGAAGGGGTATAAAGATGGTTCAGATTGATTGAGATGCTCTGTATGAAATACACAAAAATTCAATAAAAATTTTTAAAAATCAACATTTTGAAAAACTCAAACATTTACCTAGTCACTATCCAACCAAAGTGTTTGTATCCAAACTCATATTTAGCTTTTATCAATAAAAATGCTCTTTTAGAAATTGTTTTCATAAATTTTGTACAGATTTTGCAGAGTACAACAATTCATTAATGTACGTCATAGACACAGCTTGAATGCTTTATCTGATTATTTACTTACAGGGTCTTATGTAACCCAAGCTGGCCTCAAATTAGTTAGATAGCTAAAGATGACCATGAACTCCTCCTAATCCTCCTGCCTCCGCCTCCCAGATACCAAGATGACAGGTCTGCACGAGCAGGCCTGCTTTATTCAGTGACAGGGACAGAAAGCAGGGCTTCATGCACGCTAGGCAAGATTTGCCAACTGAGCCACATTTGAGGCCCTTAATGCTATATTTTTTGTATGTAAAACTCCTAAAACTCTAAATTTTCCCATTGTAAGTATCAGACCTTTTCAAAGGTGCTTTTGCTTGCTTGTTTCATCTGATTACCAAACTTCATCCATAATCTCACCTCACAAATTTGGGCTTAAAATCTAACTTTTCTAAAATGTATAAACAAAAATAAGAACAAGACCACACAATCAGTTTTTCGGGATTCCTTTAAATAATTGGTAGGACTTTCCAACTTTTCTTAAAAGTTTCCAAAAATAATAAAAAGTAAAAGAAAAGCAAACTACAGGTACCTCAGAAGGCCATGTGACAAGCGATGTGTTATGTGCAATAAAAGCCTTCTATAAGAAAATCCTTCTGAAAACAAGACAAACGTTTCAAAAGCTACAATGAGAGCTGGTAAGGACACTGAATTCAGTCACTGTGTTTAGCAGCATCAAAAGTTGGAGATGGGGACTGAGAGATGGCTCAGCCATTAGTGCACTGGCTGCTCTTGCAGAAGACCCAGGTTCAGTTCCCAGCACCCACATGGTGGCTGATAACTGTCAGTAACTCCAGTTCCAGGGGATCACATGCCCTCTTCTGACCTCCACAGACATCTCACAACACAGGTACACTTACATACATGGAGGCAATATACTCATATACATAAAACTAAAAATAAATATTTCTTTTAAAGTGGGAGATGATAAAAATCAAGTGAGTGTATTTATCAGAGAGACACCATGAACTGCCCTCCAGAAAACACACTTGTGAATATAGAGGTGTCAGATTTCACTGGCAAGGGACCTCTGAACCTGGTCTCTGGTGGCAGATGGTCCATAACTGGGACAATGACATGCTGAGGGACGGTTACATGAAGAACAGTGGGGCAGTTCATCATGAGGTCAGTAGACATCTACAGAAATCATCAATCAGAAACATTCAAAATCAACATGTCCTGAGGGTCACCAGCATTCCCGCAGGTTGGATATTAAAAGTATCAAAAAAGCTTGCATTAGTGATTACTGAAGGAGGAAATTTTAAGTCCAGTATCAAAAGAGTCATGTAGTGGTAGCAGATTCCCCTTTCTCTTCAAAGTAAGATAGCCTCAAGTAAGCTTAACTCCACCAAGCTGCTACACATTGGTTTGTACAAAATGGGGTTTGCACACATGAAAAGACTGAGAAGCAAATATATAGTGAAGAAGGTTTAAAATGATAAATACCAATAATACAATAAAGAAAATATTGAAAGCCAAGAATCTATTTCTAAGACAAAGAAGTTGAAATATGATTTTAAAGCAATTTTTGTTTTTCTGGCATTGACTTTCAAAGGGGACGTTAATTTGCATGGGAAACATGTGACAGGAATGCCCAGTGTTGTGTAAAACTGTGACCATCTGGTATGCTCCAGGTTACAGATTATACTGTATACTACCCAGTTGTCACTAAAGCAAATGGCCAGCGCTCAGTGTTGTAAGATACTCCAATGGTGATCCCTCCCCCAAAAACATACAGAGAAAACAATTTAGAAATTTCCCTCTCCTAGAAACATACAGAGAAAACAATTTAGAAATTTAAAAATGTGAAAGCTAGAATGCCGGTGTTATATGGACATTTAAAATGTATACTATAAAGTAAATATCAAATATACACAGAGAATATAACAAATCCATTTGAACCTGTCATCCAACTTAATAAAATTAGCAAGATCAGGACCAGTCTTATTTCATCTGTACCTCTGTCTACCCCATCCCTCCACAAACCTGAATTACTGAACAGCTAAACTTTTTAAAAATATTCTTGTGAACATCATACATTGAGTATCATCTTCACACCATTTCCATCCCTCGAAATCCCCCTCCAACTCCTCCCACATCCCCCCACCCCCTCTCAATTTCCTGTCTTCTTCCTTAATTATCACTGTTATATATACGTGCATACATTTATAGACTATGTATATATAATATACAAGTCCATTTAGTGATGTTCCTGTATACCTGTGTATAGAGATGCCCACTTGGAGTTAGATAGCCTCTTGGGGAGCTGGTCCCTGGAGAAAACTGACTCTCTCTCCCTCAGCACCCAGTGATTCCCTGCAGCTCTTCATCCTGAGGTGGGACCCCTTGGAATTTCCCCCATTCACTTTGGTATGTCAACTGGTTTCGTTATTATAGGCAAATCTTGTTGGACTACCATAGTGTGGAGGTTTCATTGGCGCAGGTCTAGAATGCCTTAACTGGCATCAGGTGTCTTGTCCCTCTGGCTCTTACATTCTCTCACCCCCTCTCTCTTCCACAATGTTCCCTGAGCCTTAGGTGTAGTTTGCATTGTAGATGTGTCACTTAGGGCTGGGTACCTCAAAGATACTTATTCTCTGTATTTTACCACTTTTGGAACTCTGTAATATTCCCCATCTGTTGCAAAAAAAGAGGTGCACTTGTCAGGCTGGTCGGAAGCTCTCCAGCAGTATAACTCTAGTCCCAGAGTGGGAGGATCTGAACAGCTAAACTTTAATGAGACTTCACTTTGTGTCAGTGTTCTAAGCTCTTTACATGTATTATTGAATCTTCACAACAACCCCATGACATATTGGAACTTTTTCCCATTTTATACATGAAGCTTTAACACCCAAGAAGACATAACCTACTAAGAAGGTCATTCATCAAGCAACAGAGCCAGGATTGGGACCTGAGGAACAAAGACCTAGACTTGTGCCCCTAACCTATCTGCGTTCACACTGACCCATGTTTAAATATATACATATGTATATCACATCAGTGCCAAAGAGAATCACTTCAGTACTGTTGACAACCATGGGATAATCTTCGCCATCAACTGGAGTTCACAGAGTCACTTAGAAGACACACGTAGGCAGGTCTGTGAGGAGTTTCCAGAGAGACTTAACTAAGGAGGGGAGACCCAGCCTAAATGTGGGCTGGGTGCCTGGACTGAATGAAAGGGAGAGAAGGAGCAGGAAAGGCTGCTGAGGACCAGCACTCATCTCTGCTTCCTGAGCACACATGTGATGTAACCAACCACCTCACACCCAGTGAGATCCTTTCTAGATGCCATGCCTACCCCAGCATGAGGGACCATACCTTCAAACTGTGAGCCAGATAAACCTTCTTCCCTAAGTTTCTTTTGTTGGGTATTTTGTTACAGCAACAAGCAACTGATACAAACGGAAACAATATACTGACCAGGAACATGGAATCCATTACACATGCTGGGCTCATTGCTTGAATGCAAGAACATGGAGCCACCAAGGGTGAAGAAGGCTCTGTGCTGGGGTAAGGATGCTGCATGTGGTGAGGGAAGAGACTCCAGAGACTCTAATCATGATGACAAAGCAGATGTATAGACAGAGGAACTGAAACAACTGAGGAGAATTAAGGGAAATACAACTACAGTTGATTTTTTCGCTACTTTTTAAGTGCCATTACAGGAATGAGTAAGAAAAACAAGAAATGTAATTGGGTAACTTTTAACTCAGTAGGAAAAATAACTCAGTTAAAACCAACTATGCACCTGCACTTCTCCCTGGGCTTCCACAAACATAACAGCGTCGAATCTGATGAAAATAAACCAAGACTAAGATGCGTCGTAGAAGCATCATAGCCTGAAACGCTTCCATTACACACTGGCTCAACACTGACCTTTCAGCCGTCGGACAGGAATCCTGCATCACATCTGTTCCCAAAGACTAGGTTTGCACGTGCTATCAGGTCTACATGTTAGTGAGGCACTGTTTCTGTGTCCCCAAGACAGGCATGACCAAGATGGCCATGGCGGAGAGAGAGGAGAGGCAGGCAGGGAACAGGATCAGTGCCATTAGGGAGAGGGCAGCAGGTGCAGAGGGATGCCAAGCTAAGTCTGGCCCAGCCTGGCAGCATGGCAGAGCCTGTGGGCAGAGTGCACCATCTGGCTGAAGCTTTTTAATGTATCTAAACTTTTTTGGAGACAAAGTCCCTATGTAGCCCCAGCTGGCCTGGAACTCACTATGTAGACCAGGCTGGCCTCAAACTCACAGGGACCTGCCTGACTCTGCCTCCTGAGGGTTGAGATCGAAGGTGAGTGCTACCATATCCTGTGTACTCTAACACATGAATCTCTGGCACCCCGCCCTTTAAAATTGGGCCTCAGGGGCTGGAGAGATGGCTCAGTGGTTAAGAGCACCGACTGCTCTTGCAGAGGCCCCGGGTTCAATTCCCAGCACCCACATGGTGGCTATGAACCATCCTTAACTCCAGTTCCAGGGGAACCTGAAGCCCTCTTCCTCCCCCCGCCACATTGCACGCCACGGGTGCACTCACATACATGCAGGCAATACACTCAAAACACATAAAATAATAATAAAAAAATATTTTTTAAACTGGGCCTCAGTGCTGCCGCCTCACGCTGCACAGGTCTTCCTCATCAGGAAAATGGAGATGAACGAGGACACCCACTCTGCCTCCCTCTTACACAATGCAAAGACAGAAATGATAACGATATTGAGAAGTTCTTTGAAGTTTATAGAGCATTTCTCAAACCTAAGGAGGCGATAATGCGTTTACTACATGGAAACCCTACTTGGGATTCCATATGAGTAACAGGTAAAACACAAAGTCAGAAATGTACTTTCCAAGGCATTTCTTTTCCTTAATTATGCTAGCTTCAATCCACTGCAGGCTTGCTCTGAGCAAGGTGGCATGCAGGACGCTCAATCAGTGTCTCACTTCCTGGTGAGGAGGAGAGGAGGGGAACCAGGCTCAAGGCTGTAAACCTGGTATGTGGGGAGCAGGGCTTTGGACCCAGGTCTCTAAAGTCTGTGCTCTTGCCCATCACTGAACCTCAGCACTTTTCTACAGCAATGACCAAAGGAATGACTCTGTAAAATGACAGCTATAAAATCAGATACGAAGTCATGTTGCCATATATATTCTTTGACACAGTATGTCACTGAAGTTTAAACTCAGAGTGAGAAGTGATTTTGCCAGTAGCAATAGAAAAATGTTCAAAACGCATGGGACAGACTTAAATACATCCTTAAAAAATGTGTTACTGGGGCTGGAGAGATGGCTCAGCAGTTAGGAGCACTGACTGCTCTGGCAGAGGACCCCGGTTCGATTCCCAGCACCCACATGGAGGCTACGAACCGTCCTTAATCCAGTTCCAGGGAATTCGAAGCTCTCTTCTGACCTCTGCGGCATTGCACGACATGGGTGCACTCACATACATGCAGGCAATACACTCATACACATAAAATAAAAATAATTTTTTTAAAAAAGTGTGTTGCTAAAGGACCTTGCCAAAGAATCCCACACAACAGGGATGCCAGCAAAATGCACTCAGTCTTCTTGAGGGTCAGCACCTCACAGTGGAAAGATGGAGTTTCAGAGTCACTGGACTTGGGAAATTTGCTCCTCCATACCCAATAGTATAATCTGGGAATCTCTTTAGAGAGTAAGTTGGGGCTGAATTCAAGATGCACACTGTCATCAGCCAGCACTCCCACGCCCAGTGACAGTCCTGGACGTGTGCAAAGGGGTTGGCAGCAGCTTTGCTTTGAGGAGGGAACTGAAAGACCAATTGCACAGGAGGATTGTGTGATTGTATGTAGCCATTAGACTGCTCTGGAGCTGTTAAAATAAAGTTAAAGGCCAGTGAAATGGCTCAGCAGGGAAAGGCACTTGGCCGCCAAGCCTGATGACCAAGTTTGATCCCCAGGACCCACAAGTTGTCCTTTGACCTCCACAGGCACCACAGCATGCATGTGTTTGAGCACACAAAAATAAATATAATTTTTAAAAATTAAAATAAAATCTGTATTAGGGAAAGGTAACAGAAGTAATAGAACACCTGAAAAAATTACTTTTATTGGCATCTTTTGTTTCTTCAGCACGAGTGGCATGTGACTATTTTGCTTTATGTACTTAGTGGGATCTACTTAGACAAGAACAAGGCACAGGCACATGGAGGAGTTTCTGCCCTTACTCTGCCTTAGCCTCAAAAACAACTCCCACATCAACATCATTTGCAAGTGTTCTGTCTCAGGTTCGGAAATCCAGGAGAGCCACCTGTCTTTGGTGTCCCTATGTTGCAGTGATACTTCCACCAGCTGCAGACCAGGCCCCTGGAGGACAATGAGCAGGGGTCCTGTCTTCTCTGTCCCTGCCCAACGCGTGCTTGATTTCAGTTCATCTATACAAGGTTCTGTTTACAGTCCTCTGACATGTGTTTGAAGTTAGTTCAACCATGACAGATAAAGAGTGTTTCAACACACATAGGGAACCTGGCATTTTATCCTATGGCAATCAGAGCTTACCAACATAGACTATTATTCAACAGTGGAAAATACAGAGCCGCTAACCTTCACTACGCACAGGAAACTTGACATGGTAGTGCACGCCTATATCCCAGCACTTGGGAAGCTGAGGCAGGAGCACTATCTCAGGTTTGATCCACCTGGGGACCAGGCTGAAGGGAAACCTCCATTAGACCCAAACCACAAAGCACTTCTTGCTTTGCAAACAGGCCGGTCCAGGATGCCCCAACCATAAATCTCTGCAAACAGGCCCTGCTTTGCAAACAAACCCTCCCTCCTGAGAGACCCTTATTTCTCTATTGGAAAGAATGCAGGCCTTGAATTCACTACCCAACCCCATGACTGTTCACCTATAAAAAGGAACTTCAGCTCCCCTACTGTTTGGCTCTGTGGCTACCGCAGACTCTGCTGGTGCACAGCCACCCCTGGTGGACTAATAAAGGTCAATATGGATTCTATGAGGCTGGTTGCTTTTTCTTTCCTAACTGCAACTCTTTCAACTCTTAATCCTAACATTTACCATGACAGATTCTCACCCGGGAGAGAGTTATAACTCAGCTCCTAATTTCCTAGCACAAGCCAGTCACAGCTACATAGTAAGACCTTGTCTAAAAAATCAGACATTTTCAATTCCTCTGTCATGAGAACTCAAAGCATCAGGTGAGCCCATCTTCCAGTTCACCCCAGGACAGGCAAGGTCTCCTGACCCTGAGGCTACTCAGTTGCCTTCCAAGGACCCTGTTACAAACGCTGTGCTGGTTACTGGAAAAATGAACAGCAGACCCCAATTCTATCCAAAGGAATACTGACAATGGATTGCCGTAGATGAGGAACAGCTGACCCTCCTGGAACAGGGACCTCTGGCTGACTAGATTTACCAGAAGGGCAGACAGGGGGAATGGATGAGGGTGCTGACAACACAGTGG
>NW_008348785.1:1097024-1101341 GCF_000622305.1 Nannospalax galili
ATTTTTATTCTTTGACAATTTCATGTGTATCCATGGTGTGTTTTGATTGTACTCCTTTGATTTTTACCTGGTCTTACCTCCTGCGCTGGATAGCTTTAGTGTCAACTTGACACACCTGGGTTGAGGGAGCCTCACTTGGGGAATTGCCTCTATTGGACTGGCCTGTGGCCATGTCTGAGGGGCATCTTCTTGATGAGTGATGTGGGGAGGGTCCAGCCCACTGTGGGTGGTGCCACCCCTGGGCAGGTGGGCCTGTGTTGCATAAGAAAGCAGGCTGAGCAGGGGCCAGGGGTTCAGGCCAGTAAGCAGCGTTCCTCCATGGCCTGTGCTCCAGCTCCTGCCTCCAGGTTCCTGCCCTGAGTTCCTACCTTGGGCTCCCAGATGAACTGTGACCTGGGAGATGTAAGCTAAATAAACCCTTTCCTCCCCAAGTTGGTAGTGGTCAGAGTGTTTTGTCACAGCAATGGAGAAACAAACTAAGACAAACGCTCAACCCAAAGAGTAACAGAAATCACGTACTTAGGAAACAGCGTGATCCCGTCGGCAGCCAGACTTGTTTCTTCGCTGCCGCCTCCCCTCTCTGCCCCTCACCCTGTGACCTCTACCCTCTTGTTTTCAAAGTCTTTTCTTAAAAAGTTTAGTGTGTGCATGTCTGTGAATGTGGACCGTCACACTCAACTTTCCAGAGTCGGTGCTCACCTTCCACCTCGTTTTGAGACAGGGTCTCTCTTACTCCTGTTACTTCACCCCAGCTGGCTGGCCTGTCTCTGATCGCATCCTAAGAAACCTGGGTTTACAGATGCACACTGCCACATCCTGCTTCTTACATGGGTTCTAGGGACTGAACACAGGCTGTCAAGTTTGCATGACAAATGCTTTTATCTACTGAGTCATCTCCCTTAGTTTCTTCTTTAATGTGATCATGTGATGCACCCCGTCACCCACCCCCTCCCCTGCTAAGGATTGAGAATGGAGAGGATGAGACAGCCAACCCAGCCTTCACAGGGTCTACCTTGGACCGACTCTTACCCCCTAAAAGTTATCACAGCTGTGATCATTGTACTAAAAGGAAAAAGACTGGGGTGCCTGGAACATTTGTGCTCACACCTCAAGGACAAAGCATCAAGGGCAACGAGGAGCATCAGAAGAGCAGGAAGGACTCGGTCTCCCTTCGCTGTCAGCAGTAACATGCACTGGAAACTTGCTAAACCTAAGAACGAATCCCATCATTTTAACAGCAATAGAATGATCCCTCTAATAGAAAGTGCTCTGGAGAAAAGTTCACAGTCATCATCCACGGGCCCACCGAGTGCCCATCTCTAAGAGTCACCAAGTAGAAACAGAGCCCCGTGCTGTCACCTTCATATCGGTAGCAATATTTGCCACACTCTGGCTCTTCCAAACGGGGTTCCCGTATAACATTCAACATCCCCCTGTTCCAACGGCTTGCTTCACTGATTTGCAATAAAAAATGGATAAACAGAAGGGCTGGATGAGCTTACCATATAAGAACAAGTGTTGTACTGTAAATCTCACTCTGTATGTCCCAAAGCCTCACTCATTGTAAACAGGTTACCAGGGTATACACAAAAAAATAAATTACAGTTTCACAACCAGTAATAGAAGAACCAAGATCATAAATCAGGTATTAATTATAAACAATGGCCACTGTTCTCTGCATTTATCAGAATGTCATTCCCGGTGGAAAGCCTGCTCCCACTAGGGGACTGTTTTCATACTCATCTGTTTCTTGGCTCTGGGCATGTGAACCAAGATTCACGCTCAGACCCTTCGTGGCAAGCAGTAACTAAACCCGTTCTGCAAAGAGAATTCAATGGCAGCTACTTCATCATCACTGTCCTTCCAGAACTTCTCTCTGCCTACGTATAAAACCTCTCGATTTACTTCCCTTCTCTGCACTAGGTAAAAGCGTGCGGCTATGATCTGAGCTTGAATACGCATCAATCTTTTTAAACGTCCCATGAGGTATCACTTCGCCTTCCACCTTTCCCAACCTCCTTCCCCAGCCCCTTCTCCTGCTTCTCAGATAACATCCTCTTCTCACGCACTCAGTTTCCTTAACTGTTTAGGACAGAGCTACTTTGAATCATCTTCGAACCACTAGTTGCACTCACTGCTGTATATAAACACACTTCACATTCAAAACTCAAATGGCAAAATACCATGAATGCAAACTGGCACCTGCAACATTGAGATGCGGCCTTGCTCAACTAGGAGCGTCCCTGCCTGTGTGCTGAGAGTTCTCAAGAGCGCGTTTTGTTGGCATTCTTTTTTAAACAAAAATAGGTATTTAGATATTAAAAAAAAAACTTAAAATATATTATTTAGCATTTGTCCCAAAATGGAAGCATTGTTATTTCCTTTTCCAATATAAAAACAGCCCCTACTCATTCTTTAAAAGAAAAAAAAAATCAAATATTGGGTTGACATAAGAACCTTAAATGAAGGTAAGCACTGCTTAGTATCCCCAGGAAAAGAATTCTCACAACACATGGAAATTTTATTTATTGTTATCATGTCTCATAATTATTAAAAAAAGAAAATGAGAATGTAAAAGATGTTTAAAGGATATGGGAATGGAAATACTTTCCAAAATAGAAAAAACGAGAAAGCCTAAGCAAGAAATGAAGGTCTGTGTAGGTTTGCTATGATATATAAAGGGTGAGACAAAAATAATATACACATAATCTTCAAATTTCTAAGGTCATAGTTTAGTCAACTAGTTTAAGGAACAAAATATATGTCTAATCAAGGTTTATTTGAGAATGTCTGGTTTTTGCCCAAGCTTTACCTATATAGCACATTGTAATTAAAAGTACCAGACTGGTGGAACTAACCTTCTTGGATGTTTAACAGCCATAGTTTGAGGCCTATACTAATCTGGTCAGAGGGACTTAAAGGACAGGTTGTGCTCCTTGCCCAAGTCGACTAAGTTCCAGGGCACTACGGAGCATCTCTCAAAATGTCCTGTAACTGTGGTGAGTCACCTGTCTTCCTGTTCAGGGAGGCCATGAAGACCCCACAAGATGGACTTGAACCAGTGTCCAGTCTACAAAGAGGAGGGTCAGCTCAGAGGAAACATCTCATTCATGCTTCCAAGTGAAGCCAGACATGGTCGAGCAGGTCCTTTGACTTATCTTCACATAGATGGAACTGGTAAAAAAAAAAAAAAAAAGGAGCCAGGGGCTCCTCCCAAACCCATGTGACCCCTGAGGAACAGATACTCCAATGACCTAAAGAGTAAAGATAAATTGGTTTATTTGGGCCAAGTGTATGGTCTTAAACACCCAAAAGGAAAATATAACCAAAGATTAAACTGATCAGCATATTTCTTTAAAAGTTCAAGGGATTACACTTCCCAGACATTAGCCTTAAGTCTATATAAAATGTTAGACAATTATTTCTCATTGATGATTTTGTTCCTAATCAGAAAGTGCTGCTCAGATGTAAGACTTCAAATCTTGGTCTACAATACTGTAGTGCCCACCTGTAGGTAAGGGAAATAATCCACTATTGTTCTAAAATGATGGCTAAATTAGTTTTCTCCCCCTATCTAGAAGCCTTTGAGAGGGAACTGACACTGATTCTAGCCACTCCAACAGCTATCAAAGTGCCTGAAAATAAATCCTGAATCTATCACTCTCAAGTCCAGCCTTAGCAAACTAAAGAAAAATGAGGAGAAACCCAACAGAGAGATGCTTTTGGAAGCTCTCGTCAAGAAATCCCAATGGACTCTGATATGAACATTTGAAATTTCAAAACTCTGGTTTGAAATTTGAAAAGTCAAACATTTGCCCTGTTCTGACTTTTTTCTGGTTCTCATCTAGAACTTGTAATGCTAACTACTCTTGCCTTTACTTCTCCTTCACATCCCCTATTCACCAGTCAAGGATTTTCTTTTCTCCCTACAGATAAGAGTTGTGCAATTTGGGAGTCTTTTAGATAGACTCACTGAAAGGGTACCCCAATTGCCTCACCCTGCGTCCCTGCTCATCATGGAAGATGCCAGAATGGTCTGTGTCCTGGATTACCTCTTCAGAGGATGGTGTGATAAGAATAGGAGGCAGGAATTGGATAGGCAGTTAGGGTAAAAAGACCCCAAAGAAAAGTAGCCAGTTTCTTGGCTAAAAGTCAAAATGTCCTTGGGCCACTTAGCAACATACTCTGTTCCAAAGGCCAAAAATGTCAAAAGTATTTGGGAGCTCTTATCTAATCCCTAAAACATTTTAGGGTTACCTCTTCAGAGGTGGGAATGTTGGAGGGGAGGGAGTGGGCATGGATTTGATCAAAACACCT
>NW_008348785.1:1101474-1107169 GCF_000622305.1 Nannospalax galili
AAGTTTAAAAAAAAGTAAAAATAAATAAATAAATAAAAAGATGAGGCTGTTGGACAGTGGGAAAAAAAGCAATGCAGATTCTGTTTCTTTGTTTTGTTCTTTTGAGATTGGGGGGCGGGGGTGGGCATTGTTACTATGTATCCTAGGCTGGCTTTGAACTGGCAATCCTCCTGCCTCTGCCTCCTAGGTGCTAGGATTACAGGCATGTTCCATTAGTGAGCAGCAGTGCAGAAATTATGAAGCAGGAAATAAAATTCTCTCACAGCCACTCAGCCATCAGCCCACGCAGAGGTGACCACAGGCTGCTTGGGGGAAAGCCACTCAAAGATCTCTTTAGGGTGGATGAACTTTTACCTAAAGGTATCATGTGAAAGGTTCCACTCTGTAACTTGTCTTCAACTTAATGGACTTCTAGTGGATATTTTTATATAATGGAACATGTGACTTTAAACTGTTTTTTTTTTTTTTTTGGTCTTTTTGAAGCAGGATCTCCCTATAGCCCCAGCTGGCCTGGAACTCACTATGTAGACCAGGCTGGCCTTGAACTCACAGAGATCCACCTGCCTCTGCCCCTTAAGTGCAAGGAATACAGGCGTGTGCTACCACACTCGGCAAGCTCAATCTTTTTGAATAAACTCTCTACAATAATTTGTTATAAACAAAACTCCAACAGAAGTGTGCATTTCACTTTGAATAGTAGTACAAGTATTTTGCGTGATGTTTTATGACAAAGTCTTGGAAGCACAACTAAGCCTTCATGTACTTAACTTAGGTACACATTGTCACCTGTGTGCAAGTTTATTTACATACGCAAATGAATGTGTTTACATATGCAAATAGGAATGGTATTGATCCTCTACTTGCAGGCATGAGATCCACAAATCACATGTCACACTGTGAGCAGGAACACTGGTCAAAAATGGCCAGTGTGCCAGGCATGGTGGTGCTCACCTTTAATCCCAGCATTCAGGAGTCTGAGGCAGGTAGATCTCTGTGAGATGGAAGCCAGCCTGTTTATTTGGTGAGTTCCAGGCCAGCTGGGGTTACAGTGAAACCCTGTCCCCTATCATACAAAAAAAAACAACAAAAAAAAATGGCCAGTGTATTCTCAGGGATAGAGTGGTTATAGGAAAGTAACCACTCAGCCTTCTTCCTGTATGCAACCTGATGAACCTTACCAGGTCACCAAAAAGGAAATTTAAAGAGAGACAAGTTTGGAAGGGGAAGGGGACAGTGGGAGGGGAACAAGGGAGGGTAACGGGGTGAATAAGATAAAATATATCATACACACATACGACCACGTCACGTTGAACTCATTACTACGTAAAACATATACCAGCACAGTAAAGACTGACCAGTGCAGCATTATCAGTGATGCAGTAATGAGAAAACGGAAATATCCTTCAAGAGGAGACAGCAAGGTCATGCTCTCCTCACAGGGCACGACACACCCATGTCACTCTGCATATCACTCTAGGGACAGAACCCCCCCTTTAAGATACTACTGAGCTCACAGAAAGTGAAGAAGATCCAGGTCAACCCACCCTTTCTCTTCACATTCCTCTCTGCCAAATATAAATAAATACTTAAACAGGGCTCAAATCAGTCAGGAATTAGAAAGCATAGAAACCAGCATCTCAGTGTCCTGAAGCCACTGCAGGACATGGAGAAGGGGTCATGGACAACAGGAGCTAGCTGGCTGTGCTACACACAGAACAGGAGGTAATGTTTCCATGAGGCCAGATGACAAGGTAGCCATACTATGGGGTGCCAAGTTTGGAACATGCTAAAAGCTAGATGACTGAACCCTACTCTCAACAAAAATGTCTGGAGAAGGGACGTGCCCTGGCTTGCAGGTGCTCCGCTGTCTGCTGACTAAAGGAGACATGACAGATAAACACCAAAGAAGGCATCATGCACAGAGTCAGGACACAGACCTAGAAGAGGAGCAGCTGGGATTGTCAGACAGGACATCCACGAGCTGTGTACAAAAGCCTGAAGAAAAGCGAATTCCAACTACCAACTGAATATGCGACGAGAAAGGTAAGAATTGCCAGAAACAATCAAGAAAACGCAAATGGAAATTATACAAATGATAAAGAAACCTGTAGGAACAAGAAACTGTGGTTGGGTTAAAGAGAAGACTGGTATAAAGGTAACCACAGGACTAGGATGCAGCTCAGCTGCCAGAGTACTTTCCAAGCATGCAGGACGCCCTGGATTCAATTCCCAGTACTGCATAAAACTGGATATGGTAGCACACACCTGTAATCTTAGCCCTCTGGAGGTGGAGGCAGGAAGAGTGTGAGTTCAAGGGCATCCGTAGCTACATAAAGAGTTCAAGACCAGGCTAGGCTAGAGACTCTGTAAAAAGAAGAAATGGGGGGGGAAGGAAGGGAAAGGGGGAGAGGAGGAGGGAGGGGAGGGAAAGAGGGAGAGAGTTGGAGGGAGGGAGGAAGGAACTGAGAAGGAAAAGATAACTATGCATCTGAAGAATTTACCCAGAACAAAAACCAACAATTGAAAATACAAAACATAGGCTATGAAAACAGAATGAGATGAGTTAGCAGTTGTCAATCACAGAGACAATGACACCCCTGCCCCAACCACAGGAGCCACAGTACTGAAGACAGTGTACTGGGATGTCACGGCAATTCCAGTGACAATGGCAAGCAGAGCCCAGTGCAGTGACACCTCCAGGGAAAGAAGCTGCCATCCCAGGACTGCACACTCAGCAAAATCCCTCAGGAAGAGTGTGACAAACAGCCCAAGTAAGCTGGGGCCTGAAGGGATGGCTGAGCAGTTAAAGGTGCTGGTCGCTTACAGAGGACCTGGGTTCGATTCCCAGCACCCACGTGGCAGCTAACAACCATCTGTAACTCCAGTTCCAGGGGATCTGACACCCTCTTCTGACCTCTGCAGGCACTGCACGACACAGGTGCACTTACATACATTCAGGCAATACACTTATACACATAAAATTTAAAAAGTGAGGCAGTTCTGCTAATATCTGCAAAACGTACTTGATGGATGACACATCTAAAATATGCAAAGAATTGTTTTATATTCAACAATAAGATACACAAATAGACACACCAGTGCACACACTAGCGTCACCAAGTAAACTCAGTGAGTTTTTTTAAAAAAAAAAAAACACATAGCCGGGCATGGTGGTGCACACCTTTAATACCAGTCCTCTATAGAGAGGAGGGAGACGCAGGTATAGCTCTATGAGATCGAAGTCAGCCTGGTCTACATAGTGAGTTCCAGGTGGTCTGGAACTAGAGAGACCGTGTTAAAAGAAAAAAAAAAAGAAGAAAAGAAAAAAAAAAACACTAAAAAAAAGAACACATGGCTCTAGAGAGCTGGCTCAGCAGTTAAGAACACTGACTGTTCTTGCAGAGAACCCAAGTTCAATTTCCAGTACCAACATGGCAATTAACAACTGTCTATAACTCCAGGTCCAGGGGATCTGACAGCCTCTTCTGTCCTCTGCAGGCATTGCACGACACGGGTGCACTTACCTACATGCAGGCAATACACTCATACACAAAAAAATTTTAAATAATAAAATTTTTTAAAAAGAACACATTAAATTGTGAACAAAAAGGGGTGAGGGGATGGGGAGGGAGTTGGGGGTCGACTTGATCAAAACACATTATGTGCATGTATGAAATTCTCAAACAATTAAAACGTTTAAAAATTATCCTTAAATGTAAAAAAAATTGTTGAGTTTATCAAAAGGAAGGGTGAAGCTGTCACACAAGAGAACATAGCAGGACACTGGCACATACCAGGTATTCACGATGTGATCATGGACAGAGAGAGGACAGCGAGTCCAGACTCATGTGGACATTGGTTCACGGCGTGTCAGTATTCACGATCATGCAAACAGATACATTCCCTTCCTACCAGCATCTGTGTAAAGGTGAAAGTGTGAGTGTGATGGGGGAGAGAGGAACACACAGAAATGCTCAGATGGAGCTGTGAGGAAAGGGAGGGAACTAATGGAGGACTGCACAGCAGGAAAACAGATCCGTAAGCTAGAAGTCACAGCATGAAAATGGCAAAATCAATCACTGAAAAATTAACAGAGCCACACTAGTGGACAGCATCAAGCCTGTATATAAATACATGTGATTGTGGCTTGAGAAGAGAAAAAGGGAACAGAATTATGTGAAGATATATTGGCCCAGGCTCTCCTAAACTGTATGAAAGTAATAAAGCCATTTTTCTAAGAATTTTAACAACCCCATGCAGAAAACAAAATTTAGAAACATCATGCCAAGGAGCATTTTTAATCTAATTGCTGAAATTCAGGGATCTACAGAGGCACAGAAAGTGACAGCAGATCTCTGATCAGAAGTGTGTAAGCCAACCACAGAGATGTTCTCCGAGAACTCAGGAAGAGGGTCCACCTGGAATGCTTTGCCTGGTGACATGGTGCTTTAAAAATAAAGGCTCCCGGCACTACTATCCTCAGGCCTCTTGGGGTAAGTCTACAGCGCAGCTCTCTGCGCTGGGACTCCCTAAGCCACATTCACCCTTCCACCCGCCCCCCTCGCCGTTCTATACTCCTAGTTTGGACCCTGCGCCACTCCTAGTCTTGGGGCCTCCGAGAACTCAGGAAGAGGGTCCACCTGGAATGCTTTGCCTGGTGACATGGTGCTTTAAAAATAAAGGCTCCCGGCACTACTATCCTCAGGCCTCTTGGGGTAAGTCTACAGCGCAGCTCTCTGCGCTGGGACTCCCTAAGCCACATTCACCCTTCCACCCGCCCCCCTCGCCGTTCTATACTCCTAGTTTGGACCCTGCGCCACTCCTAGTCTTGGGGCCCCAGACACCTGGGGAACCAATACTGCTTCCTGACCCTTCTCACCCAGAGCAACCCAGTCCCTTTCTTGGGCTCCAGGAGCACCACTTCTGGTCCTGGCCCTGCCCTCACCTCGCTCTACTTCCCTGGTCCTCCAACACCCGCCAGCCTCTTTCTGGGGCTGACAGCCTCTTTCTAGGGCTCCGAGGCTTACCTTTACTCCCCCCGACCCTTTGCATCCAGTACAACCCAGCTACTCAATCCACTCCCTGGGAAATCTTGGGGCTTCTTCCCTCCCCATCTGCCTTTGCTTCCCTGCGTGGCGCATCCACGGCAAGGGTCTCAGGTCAGTGCCACCCAAGTTCCTGAGGCCAAAAGCATTCTTAGAAGATTCCAGACCTAAGGAGAAAGTCTGAAAACTTCTGATCCACATTGGAGTTGGGCCACCGCGGAACTCCTGAAGACAAAATCAATCCGGCCTCGACAATATAAAATCAAAAGAGAGAACCAGAAGCTAAGACGAACCAGCTCTTCATACCCAAAAAGTAAACCACAAAGACACATAAAGCTCAAAAATAAAAGAAGCAGAACTAAACTTGAAGGCCCGAGTATCACACAAGAGTCAGAAACTACAAAAGAAATTCACATGTCAAAATCACAGAGAAAAAATAATAACATGAAAAACCAAAATAACATATCCCCACCAAATACCAGTAATCCTCTAGAGGAGCACAATGAGAATCCCCTAGAGACAATGCAGGACATGGAACTCAAAAAAACAATGATGAATATGATAAAAGAATTCACTGAATTTAAAGAACACACAAACAAGGTAATAATAGAGCTGAAGGAAGATAGGGATAAACTTCTGAATGAATTCAG
>NW_008348785.1:1112960-1118005 GCF_000622305.1 Nannospalax galili
TGGCGCACACCTTTAATCCCAGCACTTGGGAGGCAGAGGCAGGCGGGTCTCTGTGAGGTTGAGGCCAGCCTGGTCTACACAATGAGTTCTAGGCCAGCTGGGGCTACAAGGAGACCCTGTCTCAAAAATAAAATAAACAAATAGATAAAATAAAGGCTCCCTTAGGTAAACAAATGCTGAAGAACTCCACCAGGACTATACTACAAAAGTTGTCAAAGGAAGTGTCCAACAGAGGAGAAGCAATCTAAGTCTACACAAAGAACAAAGAGGGGAACGAACACGTAGGGAAACATAAAACGTGTTGTCTTGGTTACTTTCTCATTGTTATAGTAAAATAGCCTGGCAAAAGCAACTAAAGGGAGGGATTATCTGGGCTCACAATTCTGGGGGCTGCAGCCCATGGTGGGGAAGGCATGGCAGCACACTGGGAAGGGATGAGGACAGGAGCAGGAGGCTGGTGGTCACAGAGAATAGGACTCAAAGGGAGAACAGGAATTGAGCCAGGGCTACAAAGCCTCAAGGCCCTCCCCCAGTAACCAGCTTCCTAAAGCAAGGCTCTACCACCTTCCCAAACAGAGCCACCAGCTGGGGGCCAAGTGTCCAAACGTGAGCCTGGGAGGACATTTCACATTTAAACCACAATATTCCTGAGCAGGTCTGTCCTAAGCGGCCTGTTTCCTCCAAGGAGCAGGGCCTGCTGAGGAGAATTGACTATGGAGAATTAGCCGCAGAGGAAGGGGCTTTCTGTGCCATCTTGGACAGGCGCCACAACCTGCACGTGGCATGGCATTGACCCAGCTTGGGCCAGACTATGGCCCCAAGGCGGGGGCACAAGCTAGCCGTGAATATGGACTGGCTCCGGGAGCAATCTGGAGTGGCGGGCTTGCGATCTGGAATGGCAGACTCTGAGTGGGGTGCGGAGCTGGGCACAGGGTGTTTGTTTCTTTGCGAGTCGCTTCCTCTCCCCATGGTATAAACTATAATAAATTCACATAAAGATACATTATATGGTTTGTCTGACAGCACAAGAGACCCCGAGAGAACTCGGGCAACAGCAAGAGTAAAAGCATTGCATTGTGGGGTCAATAGGATACACAGAAATATATGAAATCGAACAACACAGGGTATGGGGAGTGTAACTACTGTGAGGTCCTTTTGCATAATGCTAAGATGTTAAGATTGGAATGAGTCCAAAGTGTCTACTTTAAGTCCTACAACCATCACTATATCAAGATATTCACTGTGCACTGCAAGTCTGTACTACTGGGACTCAGCAAGTTCATAACAAATCTACATGTTCAAGTAATCAAAAGTATCTTCCCCACGTCCTCAGGCACTTTCCTCAGGAGCCTGAGCAAGTCTGCTGGCAAATAAATACACCCACAAATCACCATACAATTATTTATGACTTAACATTTGAACTTAAAACATTTCAACTATGACTTAACATTTGAAATTGCCTAACCATAAGTTTATAATTATGTTAATTACTTTGTACCATTATATAGATACCATGTACAATAAGCATATATTTGCCCTTCATGTGTCTGTGCCATATTTTCTGAAAACCCAACAAAACCATTGGTCCAAAGTGAAAAAAAATCCAACTTGATGTGAAATGGGGAAGCAATAAAAGTCGGAATTATTCATGTTCACAGATGACAATAAATCGGCCTGTTTCAGCCCATCTTCTGTGATGGAGGAACCAGCATTATATATGGAGTCTGGAAGGCAAGGGAAACCACAAATAAATCATATTTTCTGTACAATCTTTAAGAAAACCTCTCATTCTTTGCTTTTCTAAAGTGAAGTGCTCAATAAACATCACTTTGAATCCACTTTCAAATATATTCAGCCCTCGTCCTGGCTGTTCTCTCCTTCCCAAACAAAGTACCATAAAGGTATTGGTTTAAGCTTTGAGAGCTGAAACACTATGTTAAATGTTTGTTCTTGCTAGATAAAACACACACGCTTCCTAGGCCTGAGACAGCAAAAGTACTTCAAACTCTGTTTTCCTCCTTACTCTGTCTTTAAATTGTCATTCAATGGGAATTTGGGCTTACGTGTGGCCTTCCCAGACCCAGGATAATAGGTCAGGGTCCCCTTGAGTAGGAAGCTCCCCACCCCTCCAATGCCTCATCTGAATGAATCTCGACTTTGAGATGACGCCTGACTTGCATGCTCCTCAGCCTTAGACTGGATTCTCTTATAGTTGGGAAGAACTGGATTTGTTTTGGAAGTAATATCTAATGAGATGAAACATAGCAGTTTATATTAAGACTTCATTTGAAAAAGGTGCAAATTTGAGTATTATAAGTTTTGTAGGAGTTCACAGCAATAGACACACAAAAAAAGTTATTTCTGCTAATTGCTGTGGTTCTGGACAAATCTTTTAAAATAAATGTTCTTTTAATTCATTATCCTTTCTATTTTTTAAATTAAAAATGCATTTTTTGCAAGAAAAAAATGAATTATTGGAATTTTCTGAGATTTTAAATATATTAATGGATTTTTTATTAATTCTGTACACATCTTTTTCTGATTTTCCTCACAATCCCAAAGCCAGTCCTGACAAAGCTACTGTCTAAGTGAGCCTGACGGCAGGCCAGGCCCTGTGCTGCATGCTTGAACCTGTTGCCTCACTCTAGGTTCCCCACACCAGATCATCTGCTGCTCCTGATGCCTCCCACAAGTAGCGGCCACACAGCCAGGAGGATTCTGCAGACTAGAGCTGGTCTGACTCCAGAGCTCTGACCCACAAAGCCAGGCTGGATGGGGCAGCGCCTATGATCATCCAAGAGGCCCTGTGGCCTCACCAGTTCTGGTACCTGGGCCCCTGAGGAGACTTCACAACAATGACAGGTTGTTACAACAAAACCCAGGATTCAGACCATTACAACAAAAGATTTGTGGCTGTAACTGACCCTCTAGACAAAGTCTCCTGTGGGATCCCAGAGATCTGGTGAGAAAGTGGAGTCTGAAGCCTCCCACCCCCAAGGTCGCCTAGAGTGAGCTCCATCCTACTGAGTGGGGGTGGGAGTAAGGGCTGTGGGGAGAAAAATGTGAAAATCACTAGATAGTCCTTCAGACTCCATTAGTGCCTGGGTCTGAAGGTTTCTCAGATTGCTTTGCCAGAGGTGGGATGGCAAGTCCTCACAGAGCAGTACATACTTGCACATGCACACGCACACACACACACACACACGCACACACACACCAGTGAAGCCCTGTGTCTGATCAGACACAAAGACTGTGGGCCCTGAGCCTGTCCCTCTGTAGCTGAAACTCAGGGGCTGGGACCAGGTACTCAAGAAGTGGGCAGCCTTGCTGGTACTATAAACCTGGTCAAAACCTCATGGCTGGGAACTCCCACCTTGGCCCCTTAATAACTTGCTGATTTTTTTTTTAAACAGAGCACAGGGTAGAGGTTTATTTACAGAAGAGTGGGTGCCCACATTTACCGCTGCACCATAAAGCCCACACTCAAATACAGATCCTCTGACCTCCTGACAGCCACACAATTGTGAGAGCGGTGCCTTTTGGTGTTCTTGGCTTATATGATTTTTGCCCCTCCCCCCACATGCACTTAGGGTCAACTGATTGGGTGGGAGGGGTAACTGACTCCCCTTCGTCTCCTTGATGGAGTGGGAAGGAAGTGTAACTATAACTTGACAGCATAGTGGTTGGAGGACGTTCCCAGTTAACACTCCACCCCTTTCTCTGGCTCATTCTTTCTGCCAACCTCTTCCACAAAAGTCCCTGAGCCTTAGAGAGGGTGGTAGGTGTGGGTGATCTTCCTCCTGTTGTAGCAAGGCACTGAACTTTTGGGTCTCTGCGTCACATATTTTTCATTGGCTGATTTCTATGGGCCCTCCAACTGAAACACAAACATCTATAGTTTCAACCAAGTAGCCACATATGAGAAAGAATACATGGCATTTGTCTTTCTGGGCCTGGGTAATGATTCTTTCCAGCTCTATCTGTTTACCTGAGAACTTCATTATTTCATTTTTCTTTATAGCTGACTAAGGTACCATGTGTATACACACTACATTTTCATTATCAATGCATTATTTGATGGGCATCTAGGCTGTTTCTATTTCCTGTCTATTGTGCAAACAGCAGCTCTCTGTCCTATAGGAGGATAGAGAGTCCTTTGGGAACATGCCCAGGAGTGGGATATGTGGTTCATATGGCAGATCTATTTCTGCTTTTGAGGAACTTCTTCAAGGGAAATAGAGTGCAGGTGGTATGAAGGAGGGGTGGAGAGTATTGGAACAGAGTTAAACGGGGTGAGGAATGGGAAGACAGGGTAGAGGAGGGTGTGTGGGACAGATGATGACTAAACACTAAAAGACTTTTGAAAATACCATATATAGAAAATCACTACCATAGAAGTTTCCTAAAATAATTCCATATATAAAAGGGCTTTAAATGGAGTTACCCTGTAACAGGGTATCTCCCAGACACCACAGACTATCAGATAAAAAGCCCAGCACTGGGGAATGGCTGGGGGCACAGATAACACAGTGGACAGTAACGGGGATGACAGAGTTATATGGGCTTCAGTGAGGGGGGAGGGAGGCTATGGGAGGGTGCCATTTGGGATGCAAGTATAAGGTGAAGAAGATGTGGGTTTGTTATATATGGCTTTAATTATGTTGAGGTATGTTCCCTCCAGTCCAATTCCCTCTAGGACTTTGAACATAAATTCATGTTGAATTTTGTCAAAGGCCTTCTCTGCATCTATTGAGATGACCATGTGGTTCTTGTCTTTGAGTGTGTTTATATGATTCGTGATGTTTATTGACTTATGTATATTGAACCATCCCTGCATCTCTGGGATAAAGCCAACTTGATCATGGTGGATGATCTTTTTGATGTGTGTCTGTATGCAGTTTGCAAGTATCTTGTTGAGAATTTTGTATCTTTTATGCTCATTAAGGATATGGGTCTATAGTTTTCTTTTCTGGTTGTATCTTTACCTGGTTTTGGCATTAGAGTGATGCTGACTTCATAGGACTTTGAGTGTTCTCCCTCTGTTT
>NW_008348785.1:1119809-1121800 GCF_000622305.1 Nannospalax galili
GCTATAATAGACATTTTGGCTGGGTATAGTAGTCTGGGTTTGTTGGGAAACCCTGCTGTTAGAGTTGTAGTTCTCCATGTCTGGATAGCCCTAAGGGGCTCTGTACCAAATGGAAGGACTCCCCTTCTCATCAGGGGGCCTCCTGCTTTCTTCCTGGCTTACCTGGAAAGTGCCACCAAGCACGGATGCCTGACCTTATTTGGAGCATGACCTTTGGCATAGTTACCTGGAGTAAAAACTACCCCCAGGTTTTTTCTGTATGATAATTAGGCATTGCCCAATAGTCGGATGATAGGAGCCTACTGCCACATGTAAATAAAGCATACTATGAGCACCTATCAGCTGAGGCTTTGGCTACTGCCTCCACACTATAATTTCTCTAGTTCTCCCACTGAATAAATGGAGCTGTTTCACTGTGTCTGTTGAGTCTGGAGCTGTATCACTGCATCTAGAGCTGTTTGTTTCACTGTGCTGTGAAACCTGCCTCCCTGGAAGGGCTTTCTTCCATCAGTGCTCACTGGCCGTCCTGACTCCGTTCACCGCTTCTGCTCCCCCTGCCCTCGTGGACCGGTGGCCAATGACCCACGAAGAGAGGGAGAGACCCCCGCAGCTGGCGCCCGAACATGAGGCTCCTGGAAAGCGCAGAGTTTGTGAGTATCCCTCCCATCAGGAGGGTAACAGGCAGCTTTGCCTTTAAGCCGTCCCACCCTTGAGGATCAGCAATCTCTTTTTCCTATCACCTCCCATCAGGAGGATAAAGGCAGCTTTGCCTTTAAGCATCCCACCCTTGAGGATTGGCAATCTCTTTATCCTATCACCTCCCATCAGGAGGATAAAGGCAGCTTTGCCTTCAAGCCATCCCACCTTTGAGGATTGGCAGTCTCTCCTCTTTTTCCTTTTATTTTCGGGCTGAGTCTTCGCGTGGGACCATTAAAGATGAAGGAGCAACTGAGGCTTTCTGATCAGGGCTACTCCCTGATGTTAGCCAAAGGCTCTTAGCCCTCTTAACGGACCCCGACTACCCACATGGGTGTAGACAAGATCCCCTATCTATACATCTTTCTAATGCAAAAACCTGGTAACGCAACAACCAGTTAATTGCTCTTAGAGCAGTCACCGGATCTCTTAAATTTGCGGGCAGGCTTGTGCTGTGGATTACATGGAATCACCTGGGGTTTTGATCCCAGGCATGTTCCCTTAGAAATCAGAGTTTCACCCCACTTTCCTTTTCTATCTTAAACAACACCCCTAGAAACAAAAATCCCCAAAGTTCTAAGGGATCTTTATATAAGCCTTAAAGTCAACTTCTAAAATAAACTTCCCTAATCTGTTTTGCTATCTTGCCCCTGGGGTGCTCAAGCCCAAGCTAAACCAGTTAGGTGAGAATTTAAATTAACTATCCCCTGCGGAGCACTTAAAAATTCAAGGTGGCTTGCACCATACAAACAAACAAAGAAACAAAAATTTAAAAGCCATTTTTCTCCTGTAAACCTTCTCTTGGGGAAGGAGTTCATCAGAGGACCACCCTATCTCTCTCTCTTTGCTTTATCTCGGTTATAGCCTTTGCGAGAGTCTGGATAAGGTTTGTGGGCAACTGAAGCCTCTTGGTCAGGGTGACTCCCTGATAGTGGCTGAACGCCCCCTGCCCTCTTTCCAGACCCCAACAGCCCGACTGAGTGTTGGCAGTAACCTTTACAACTATCATAAAAATCTGGTAATGCAGAAACCAGTTAAAAGTCACAAGGATGGTTGCCAGTCCCTTAAATCTGCGGCTAGGCTTGTGTTCATCAGAACCAGGCTTGTGTTCATCAGAACGTTATCAATCCCCTGGTGGCAGACTGCCCCAGGAACATTGAACGCCACTGACAACACTTCTTTTCTTTTCTATAATGGGTAATTCAGCATCACACCAAAAAAAACTCCAAATTCGCTCCCTTAGAGCCCTACTTAAATCAAGAGGACTTAAGATTTCCCAAAAAGAAAGCTCAAAA
>NW_008348785.1:1124780-1125851 GCF_000622305.1 Nannospalax galili
ACCCCAAAGAGGCCTGCCTGTGGTCTCTGCCATCCCCCTTAATACTCCCCTGTTAGTCCTAGATATAAAAGACTGCTTCTTCTCCATCCGTTTACATAATAATGATTGCCAACATTTTGCCTTCTCAGTTCCAAAAATTAACAATTCTGGGCCAGCTGATTGATATGAATGGTGAGTTCTGCCACAGGGTATGGCAAATAGCCCTACAACATACCAGGAGGCTGTTGCAAATGCAGTAGCACCCCTTTTAAAAAAAGGCCTACATGTTTATCATTACATGGATGACCTCTTGGTCTGGCAAGATGAGGATTCCTCTCTAGAAGACCTAAAAAATGCTATGATAAACACCCTAGAGACAAAAGGTTTTGATAGCCACAAAATACAATCAAGTCCCCTCATTACCTTCCTGGGGACTGAAATAACGTCTACTACTGTTAGGACCCTTAAACCTATCCTGGATGTCCCCCATCCTCTTACCCTTAATTCCCTTCAGAGCTTTTTAGGCAACATTGATTGGCTAAGGCCCTGGCTTTCCATCCCCACAAGTCAATTACAGCCACTCTTTGATCTCTTAAAGGGAGACAAAAACCCAGCCTCCAGATGGTATCTAAACCCAGATGCAAAAAAGGCTCTCCAAATAATTAACAACCACTTCCAAAAGGCATCACTAGCCAGATATGACCCCAAGCTACCGGTTCAACTCTTAATTCTTAATTCCTCCCCCACCACGGTGGGAGCAATTCATCAGCCACACGGAGTACTAGAATGGCTTCACACACCAGTAGGGGGTGCTCCTCGCTTTCTTACAGAAGTAGACACTCTTGCATCTATGATTCATCAAGGAAGAGAAAGAACCCTACAAATTATAGGAAAAGAACCTGATACCCTCATTATCCCCTTCCCATTATCAGATGTACAATGGCTCCTAAAACATCACTCCTCTTTTTCAATTAGCTTAATAGGCTTCCCAGGACAAATTGATAATCACTATCCCAAAGATAAATGGATGTCAGTTATTCCAGTATTTCGCTGGCTCCCACCTCGGCTCTTCTGCCACAAACCCATAAAAAA
>NW_008348785.1:1126495-1127590 GCF_000622305.1 Nannospalax galili
GATGGGATCCATGCTTCATGGACAAAATCTATACTACAAACATTTAATACTAACCTGCTAACCCCCCAGGACTGGAGAGATATCTGTAGATCTACCCTCCCCAGTCCATTATTTGTACAATGGGAGGCTTTATTTAGAGATGAATGCCTGATACAGGTTAAAAGAAATGACACACATAATCAACAACTGAGGCCACAGCAAGGACAAGATCCACCACTTGGATTCATAGATTGGAACTATGACCAGCTTTTTGGCCAGGGCAACTTTTCCACAGGAATCCGGCAGGCTGTGATTCCTGCAGGCTGTTTTGAGCAGGTCCGCTTATATGCACTACAGGCCTGGGACTGCCTAACCCCCTTGTCCACCGGGCCTGGAGAGACTTCTTAACTTTCTTAAAACAAAAACCAACTAAAACTCTCCCAGACTTTATATTAAGAGTGCAGGCCAGTTTTGGTAAAAAATTAACAGATCCTACAGCCAAAACAATGCTTTTAAACAACCTTGTCTGCAAAGGAATGACCCCTGAGCACAGACAAACATGCCAGGGACTAAAAAATAACCCTAATACTATGTTCTGGAGATTTTATGTCAGAGAAACATTTCAAGAAAAAAATCAGATAATCAGAACCGCAGACTGCCCCCTAGAAAACCCATAGAAATCATAATATACACAAATGCTAGCAGATACGGAACTAACGAATATGTCTGCTTCCCTTTTCGACAAACAGATCCATCATGCCTCAAGGAAGTTGATACTTATGGGGGCTGCCGCTATTTCAATCCCTGTAGGTTGGAACTAGGATTCACTGGGGGATATCAGGACATAAGAGGACAGAAAAGACCCATCTACCTAAAGGATAAGTATCTCTATGGGAACCATAACTATTCTCTAATATATGTTGCAGATCCATGGGACGATCACTGGGGTATCGGAGTAATAGAAAAGTTCTACTCAGGTGCGTTCTCTAGCTACCCTACACCTGACTTTCATATCTCTCAACAGCTTGTACCTGCAGCTAAGTCTGTGCTAACTCATCATAATATTATTCTACAGGAAAAACAAACAGAGGACCAGATAAGATCAACTATGTCCTG
>NW_008348785.1:1127685-1127893 GCF_000622305.1 Nannospalax galili
TGTTTCTGTTCAGCAATAGACCTTTACTGACAGCAGTACCAGTTAATACCACCCTTCTTTACCCAGAAACAAAAAAAGATTTCATTAACTCTCATCTGATGGATATTCCCTTATTCGAACAACTGGCTAATGGCTAACTTTGCATTTCCAGCAAGAGTAAGCCTACTCATTACAAATGCCTCACTAACATTACTCTCTCCAGGACAGC
>NW_008348785.1:1129837-1166029 GCF_000622305.1 Nannospalax galili
ATGTGAATTTCTTTTGTAGTTTCTGATTCTTGTGTGAGACTCAAGTCTTCAAGTTTATGTCTGCTTCTTTTTTGCAAACTTTATGTGTCTTTGTGGTTTACTTTTTGGGCTGGTTCCTCTAAGCTTCCGGTTCTCTGTTTTGATTTTTATATTGGAGTGGCCAGATTGCTTTTGTCTTTTGTCTTCAGGAGTTCCCACAGAGGCCCAAAGTCAGATGAGGATCAGATGCTCTCAGGCTTTCTCCTAAAGTCTGGATCTCTCCAGGAATGATTTTGGCCTCAGGAATTTGGGGGTTGGACTGGCCTGGGAGCAGGGCCGGGGAAAGATGCTGGTCTAGGGCAGCTGGTGGCTGTGCCACCCAGAGATGCAAAGGAAGATGGGGGCAGGAGGTGGCTGCAAGGGCCCTTGGGGACTGCACTGAGGTCAGTCCCAGCTTCCAGGAAAGAGGCTGGCAGGTGGTGCAGGCCCAGGGAAGCAGAGGGACAGGAGGGTGGGGCCAAGCCCAGAGCACTCCTGGGATCCTGAGAAGGAACTGAGTTGCTCTGGATGCACAGGATCAGGAAGAAGCTGTGGTGGTTCCCCAGGTGTCTGGGGTGCCAAGACAAGGAATGGCACAGGACTCAGGCTAGGAGGAGAGACCGGCAGGGGAGATGGGAGGGTGAGTGTGGCTTGGGGAGTCAAGGTGCGGAGGGCCCAATCGACTTACCCCAGAGAGAGGAGCCTGCAGGTCAGAGAGAGAAATGAGTTATAATTTTTATTTATTGATCTTTTGGATGTGTGGGCAGCTGGGGCTACAGGGAGACGCTACTTCAAAAAGACAAGAAATGAGTTATATTTGAGGAAGAAGCATAAAAATTTGCTTCATGTTAATTAGTAGAGGTGAAACATTGCCACTGACATCTACCTGATGACTTTATGTCCAGGCTCAGGTGCCAAGGATCTCAAAAAGTAACCAACTGTGACTAGTAATAATCAGATATATAGAGATTAGAGACTCATGTGCAAACGTCTAAGAGTTAGTTTCATTAAAAATGACTTTTTCTGTATGAAACAGTGTATTTTTAAATGAAATGGAGATCTTTTTTAAAGGTTAAAACCTCATTCAATTTTATGTCATATAGGGTTTATACTGAGTACAATATTGTGTAACTGTATTAATTCAACACTGTGAACCTAAAAATTACAGCCAATTTTGAAAGAGATGCATCTTTGATCTGGAAACCGTTATTGACTATGCCAATTGTACTAATTATGTGGTTATCAAATAAATTTTTTTAAAAGCCCAGTGCCACCACGCATGGTGGCACACGCCTTTAATCACAGCACTCAGTAGGCAGAGGCAGGCAGATCTCTGTGAGTTCAAGGCCAGCCTGATCTACATAATAAGTTCTAGGACAGCTGGGGCTACAGGGAGACCCTGTCTCAAAAAAGACAAAAAAGAAAAAAAAAAAAAGCCCAGTGCCAGTGCCAGGTATGTGTTCTCTCACTTTGAGCTGTTGTCAATGAAGCCCACTCCCATACACACACAGAAAAACTATTACAGGTTGGATGGCTACTGGGGGAGGGAGAGTAAGTTTTCTTCAAGGATGCAGATGCCAAGAGGCTCCCCACGCTCCAGTAGATGGTCATAACCTCAGGCACACACAGGTAGTGCTAAATGAATTCAGGGGGTTAATACAGAGAAAGACACAGAGAGCACATGAAGTTGGAGGGAAAAGTGGGAGGATAAGGGAATAATTGGAAGGGAAGGAATGGGGTAGATTTGATTAAAACATATTATATGCATATACGAAATTCTCAATTTAACAAAAGCCTATGACTGGGGAGGTCACAGGCCTTAGGGTAGAATATATCACTGCTGTTTTGCTCAGTGGTCATGTAGCCAAACTATGTCCTAAATATTCACATTATAGATAGTGTTGCTCTTACTCATGCTGGATCAGAGAAGTTTCTTTTTGCAGAGGGTGAAAATTAATGCAGATACTCATGAGCAGTCAATGTGCTGATACAAAAGAGCGACTGAGTGCTCTGTCCTACACGAGACCTTTATATCACCCCCTCCAAGGCCCAGGAAATGTCACAGAAGAGAAATGATCAAGGTTGTAAGAGCCAGAGGGTAGAGACAGGCTGTGGAATGAGGTTCTGGGAATGCCTTCTGTTACAAATGAGAATCTTACCTAACCTATAACCAAAGTTCATGTTACATTTTTTAAGATCATTTAATGCTATCTCAGCTTGGTAACCATGTAAACAACTTTACTAGGCCCTGGGGTCCTCTTACAAGCTAAATTTATAGTTTTAATTCACCATGACTCTTCCTTGCCCCGACCCAGAATAGCATATATGTGTATGTGTATTGTTGTTGTTGTTGTTGTGAAAATATTAATGCTGGGAGCAGCAATGTTGAATGGCCCACAGTTCATGTTGCAAACAGCAGGTAGGATTTACATGGACAACATTGGTTTGTGAATGTGTGTGCTGTTCTGGGTCAGTAGGGTCAGAGAGGGAAAACCGTTCTCTGAGAAGACCAAGTTCCTCATTCCTTTCCCATATCATTGCAGTATGTGCTGTTTCTATAATAAACAGAAAGTCCTTTGTTCAAGGGAACAATTTGGAGAAAAATCTGAAGAACAAGGTCTGCAAACAGATCAGGCTCACTCTTGGTTTTAAATGACTCTGACAGTCAGATAACCTTTATTCATGCACCATCGCATTGTGGCATCTCCACTGCAGTGGCAATCACAGACGCACAGCAGCTGTGGCTACTATATATACAACAGCAGCAATGTGGGAAGGGGGCTAGCAGGGGAAGAGTCAGGAGAAGTGGAGAGGGATTCAGCGGGCACTGGAGTGGATGTGTAAGACAGAGCAGGAGCCTATGAAACCATCAGGATAATTTTAAAAAGAAAAAAAAAAAAAAAGAACCACTACAAAAAGTCAGGGTACTTGGAGCGTGAAAGCAGCTGCTGGGAAGGAGCCCAGCAACTCCTACCACCTCTAGAGGAGAAAGCTTCTCCTCCAGCAGTGTGAATCTACCAGAGCTGCCCCTTCCTCCAGGAGACACCATGAGGGGTCAGGGCATGGAGGGAAGGAAACAACAGGGCCATTCTGCAGGAGACACTGGCAAAGGCCCACCAGGCAGCATCTTGGAGCGTGAAAGCAGCTGCTGGGAAGGAGCCCAGCAACTCCTACCACCTCTAGAGGAGAAAGCTTCTCCTCCAGCAGTGTGAATCTACCAGAGCTGCCCCTTCCTCCAGGAGACACCATGAGGGGTCAGGGCATGGAGGGAAGGAAACAACAGGGCCATTCTGCAGGAGACACTGGCAAAGGCCCACCAGGCAGCATGTTAAGAGCACTGGTCTTGCAGAAGAGCTGAATTCAATTTCCAGCACTCATATGGCAGCTAACAACTGTCCATAACTCTAGTTCCAGGGGATCCGATAGCCTCTTCTGACCCCGTGGGTACTACATGACACGGGTGCAAGCAATACACTTGTGCACATAAAATTAAATAAAAAAATATAAAAATGTAATAAAATTAATGAAGCAAGAACCAAGGAATACTATTGTTGCAAATCCTACAACAGTAAATTGCCCCATTTATGTTGCTGTTGCCTGCTACTGAGATTAAAAAACCTGTTTACTATGAGGAAAACCAAGCTTTGACTTTGTCGAAAAGTCATCTGACCTTAAGTCATAGATGAGAGCAAATTAAACACAGCCCTGGCACTTCAAAGGAGTGGCTTCCAAGTAACTATGACTTACACTGCACGATTTACATCACTTGTGTGACAGCATAAAACATCAGTAAGCCCTTAACACACATCTGGATGTAGCTTAAGTAGTCCCAGTCACCTCGGGGAAACCCGCCTCTGCTCCTTGAAGCTGTTGACTGCTGCAGATTTCACTAGAGTTACGCGGTGTTCTTGGATTTCTCATGCTCAATGTCAACTTGGATTTCCTTGAGGAGTCTAAGGATAGTGAGGAGGTTCTCCCTAGAAAGCACAAGTATAGAACACTTGAAAGACTCTAAAATACACTTTCTATGACTCAAAGAAAAACATGAACAAAAACAAGGCTCACAGAGTTTGCTCAAAAGTTGAAGACTGGACATGCTGCATGGTACTGTTTATAGGAAATGGTCCAAATAGGCAAATTTACAGAAACAAAGAACAGACTATTAGATACACAGGGCTGGGAGATGAGGGAGGGAAAGGCTGCTCACAGGCATGGAATCTGCTATGAAGGTGAAAATACACTGAGATTACACAGTGGCATTGACTGCACAGCTTTGTGAAAACATCAAACTGTACAAATTTTAAAGAGTGAATTTTGTGACATGTCAATATTTGAACTTGGGGGGATTTTTATCTTTTGGTAATTATGTTATATGTATGTATGTCTGTGTGGGGGCTGTGCACACAGGTGCAGATGCCCACAGAGGCCAGAAGAGTGTCGGATTCCCCAGAACTGGAGATACTGGAGCTTTTGAGCCGCTTGATATGGGTGCTGACAGCCAATCCAATGCCCGCTGCAAGAGCAGTACATGCTTCAACCTCTGAGCCGTCTCTGGGCCAGCCTCAGGTCCAATAACTGAATAATTTTTAAGTCAAAAAAGGTCACATATACCACTTTAACTGCAGTTTAATAATTTCAGACTAGTGCATAATTTTTTTAATTTCAGATTCCTGAGTTTATTCATAAAAATAAAATATAGAGAAATTGTTGGACTATTAAATAAAGGTGATTAAATGAGCAATGAGGCCAATAGAAATTATTCTAACAACATAGGGAAAACCATAAGATAATTTTCAGACTTAAAAGCAGTAATTAAAGAGATAATGAACATGCTCTTGGATTATTTGCAGCTTAATTAATGAAAAGTAATATGACCACATGAGGAAGATATTAAACTGGTTGAATTTACATAAAACACTGACTTAAAAGTAAGATGAAGTCCATAATTGTAACTATTCTCACAACATTAATAGCAAATGGGTGGACAAGTGTCCTTGATGTGACAGGGCTGTGGTTCGATTGCCCTGGAGTCCTGCTGTCAACACAAAGAGGCAACACCGAAAATGTCAGCGAGTGTGAGCAGTCCTAAAAATATGCGCATCACCACCAAGAATTGCAGAGCTGAACGCTTCTAAACCATTCAAAAAATAAAACAAAAGCAGGGGCTGGAGAGATGGCTCAATGCATAAGAGCATTTGCTGTGCAGACTCCAGCACCTACGTAAACAGCCTGGCATAGCCACACGTGCACCTGTACCCTGCTCTGTGGGGGCCGGACACAGGCAGATCCCTGGGGCTTGCTGGCCACCAGCCTGGCTCCAGGTTCCGTGAGAGACTGTCTCAAAGGAATAAGGAGGGGGTGACAGAGCAGGACGCCGACCTCTGGCCTCGGCACATATGTAGACAGGAGCACACACCTGCACACTCGGGTGTGCAGAGGGAGAGAGGGAAGGAGGGAGGGAGGGAGGGAGGGAATATGGCAAATTAGAGACAACCAGTGCTTTCCTGTATTTCTACAAATCTGTAACAAAGCATTAGTTGCATGGTTGCAGAGAGGGGTGGGTGATGCCTTTCCACAAAGGTGTATGAGTGCGACAAGAGACAGACTCTGGACCAGACAGGACTGAGAGGAATTAAAATTAGATTGAGAAAGGAAACAGTAGGTCCTAACATAGGTGGGGAATGGAGAAACCGTCTCAGCTGGGCAAAGGAGGTAAGGAAAGCCTCGGGAGCTTTGCACAGTCTGGCGCTCGGCAAAAATGTAATTCAAGTGGGAAACCTGTGATCTAAGCAGCAGACAGCAGAAAAGCCACGCCCTGCACCTCCTAGCTCCCTCACCATGCCACAGTGGGTAATCATCGCAGGAGGGGCTTAACTCAGGCTTTTCAGCCAAAGAGTAGATGCTCCTCCATTGTTATGTCTCCAAGGCCCAAAGGCCTCCCCATCTCCACTGGTAAAGCAAGCAACCACCTTGATCATCAGTGTGGGTTCAAGAAATTGGGTGTGACTTGGACCCAGGTCTGTGGCTGTAGGTCTAAACTCTGGTGCAATGGAGCATCTACCCATGGGTCCTCAGGCCCAGCTGATGGGAGTTTGAGGGGAACTTCAGTATCCCTGGTGTTTTCAGGCCTGGATATGAAAACACTGGCAGGAATTCAGTCCAGTGGTGTAGCATACCACGGTGGGAAAGGCAGGACAGGGATCAGCCGGCAAACAGCCCTTTCTGGCCTAATGCATTTGGACTTCACAGAGAAAAACGACTGAGTATCTGCCAACCATCATGTAAACTGAAAGATGACAAGCCTGAGGCAATGTGAGTGTCTCCATCCTGTATCCCCTCACTAAGAAAGATGCTGCCTGGCCCCGCTGGTCTGCCTGCTCTGCTGTCTTCCGGTTCTTTCCCTCACCATCCTGTCTCATACCCCTCCCCGCACTGTCCTCTCCTTCCTGTCTTCTTTCATTTCTCCTTCTCCACTCAGCTTTCTTTTCATTTTACTTATTAAAATAAAGCTTTGCCTTTCGTCTTTCCTATTGGAGTTTACCCAAGATCTTTCTTTTCTCACATCCCTGGGGGAGTACTAGGTGCTTCAGATGTTCTTTTACACATTAAATATCTGGTTTTCTTAGATCAGTTTTCTTGTTGTATTCTTTCCTCTGGGTGGTAGAGGGGATCAGAAACCCAAGAAAAAGCTTCACATTGACAAGACCCCCACGAAACCCTGCAAGCAATCTTCGTTCCCACAGATGCAAAGCTTGCCACACAGAACCCAAAACCAGGAAAAAGGCAGTCTCACCACCCCAAAAGCCCAGAGCTCTTCAATGACTGTGTCCAAAGACACTGAATGACTGAAAGGCTGGATGAGAATTCAAAAGTCTGCTGTTAAATTGACCCACAGCCTCAAAGAGAATTTGGATACATGATTAAGGAAATCGCTTCAAAACTTGGATGAGAAGTTCAACAACTCACATGAGAAATTCACAAAGGAAATTAAAATTCAAAAAAATTAGAAATATGAGAAATAGAAAAACTCAACATACAAAACTTGATGAAAAGCATCATCCACAGTCTTGATCCACAGACTGGATCAAGAAAAAAAAATAGTGTGAGGGATTAGAGACAAAGTCAAAGAGCTACTACATTTCAGGCAGCAGTAAAGGGAAAAAAAACCTGGCAACCGTGACTCCCTGACAGTGGGATTGCAAACTGGTGCAACCACTGTAGGAATCAGTGTGGAGAAGTTTTGAGAAGCTAAAAGTAGATCTGCCATATGGTGTGGTTATACCACTCCTTGGCCTATACCCAAAGGACTCAACATCCTCCTGCAGACACACTTGCTCAGCCATGTTTGCTGCTTCTCTTTTCACCTTAGCTAGGAAATGGTAACAACAGCATAAATGTCCCCAGTCAATGAATAGATCATGAAAATGTGGTAGTTTCATACAATGGCCTTCTACTCAGCAGGAAAGAAAAACAAAATCATGAAATCTACAGGTAAATGGATGGAACGAGAAACTGCTACAGTAAGTAACACAGACTCCAAAAAGCAATGTGTGCTCGCTCTCATTTGGGGCTCTTAGGTCCTTAGATGTGAGTATGTGTGCTGCTGTAACCACAGGATCCAGAAAACCAGAAAGGAACCATGGGAGCAAAGGGAAGAGGGAGCTCAAGAGAGGATAGAAGGAGACGTGTTATCAAGGGGGAAATGGGGGCAATGGGGGGCCTTTTAACTGGGGAGGAGGAGGAAGGGCTATACAGGGGGAGAGAGAGGAGAGATAAATACACCTAGGTGGTGTGAAAAGCCAGAGGGAAATGTATTAATTCAAAAGCCTACTGAAAAAATACACACAAACACACACACAGAGAGAGAGGGAAAGAGGGAGAGAGAGGGGAAGAGAGGAGGAGATTAGGCCTGTGTATTGCGAAAGGTTAATTAAAAAGAAACATCTACCATGTAGGGGAACCTCCCTTCAAGTTGTTAGATTAGTCCAAGAGACTCCTAAAATCACACAGGCTATCATCACAGCCCTTGATTATCTTCTAGAACTTGAAGGTAAGACCCTATTGTTGAAGATAGGACATACTTTGGACAAGGACTTGGAGCAATCAAGCTGGAACTGACCGGGAAGACTCCCCCTGAAGACTAGCTCCCATAGTATCAGAAGATACTATGCAAACTTCTAAGGGAAAAACACCAATCAATGATTCCATCCAACTGTAAAGTCTATGGGCCACAACAATGACCAGTCCAAAACATAATCTCTAGGCGTGCGGTAGTGGCACTTTTATCTTAGAGGTAATCAGCAGCTATCTAATTGGACTTAAGGCCCACTCAGTTGGAGGGAATTCATGTTTGGTACAGTAAGCATAGTCAAATACACATGGCTGGAGAGATCACAGACCCTAGAGAAAAATCTACTTTTGTCACAGCCCTAAAACATAATTTCTTACTGTATTCTAAATATATCCTTATTTTTACAGATAAGTAAATCAAAACTCATCAAAGAAGCTTCTTTTTGTGACAGATGGAAACCATTATAGAGTTCCACAACTGGTCAGAGTGAGTGTCTGTGAGGTGCCCAGCCCTAAGTGACACATCTACAATGCAACCTCTATACCTAAGACTCAGGGAACATAGCAAACAGGGAGCAGAAAGAATATTACTGCATCTCTCAACCCTCACCAGTGAAGCTTCCTCATGCAACATGTGTTGATTTAACTCAGAAAGCCACAATTGGTCAACGTGCAGAGAATAAGAGACTTCAGAGTGCTTGTCCCTGGGTAGGACATCTATCAAACTTCTGCCACTCAAGACTTTCAGAAAAAGGGCAAAAAGATTATAAGCACCAGAAGTGGTTGATGACCATGAGGAAACAGTCTTCCAATCAGCTAGGAAGTTACTCATATGCACATAAAGCAGTGGTGACAGGACAAGACCCATGCAAGCTCAAGCCAGATAAAGTCCCAGCACAGAAGTGGGGAAATGGTAAGAAGCCCCAGCCGTAGCTGAGGAACTATGGGCAACTGATGAGTCCTGTGAGAGGGAGAGCTAGTTTCCTTAAGGGTGTGATGCTACCTAGGTTAACCAGGCTCCAGTGAATGGACACACCCCAGTAGATATTATGGGACACAAACTTGGTTTAATTGGCCTTGACAGATATGACAGAATATGTGAAATCCAGCAGTGGGGCTGTAAGAAGAGTGAAGGTAGGGGAGGAGGTCTAAATGTGGTCAAAGGATATCGTATGAATTGAAAAAAAAAAAAACCCATAAAAAATTATGAAAGAAAATAGCAATCACGTCCAGACTCTCAAGAACACTGAGGTCTGATCAACACAGCAAACCTAAGAATCCATTGAGTAGATGTAGGAGTTGAAATACAAACTGAAGTCATATAAAACCTATTCAGTGAAATTATAGCAGAAAATTTCCCAAATCAGAAAGATTTGGACATACAAGAGGCATTTAGAACCAAAAAAGAGATGACCAGAAGAGAACGTCCCCGTGTCACTTTACAGATACTGAAGCTCCTGGAACAAACCAGGAGTGAAAGTGACGTGGGAGAAGCCAAGTCGCTGACCAGGGCACTCACCAGGCACAGCAGAACTCTCGAAGCAGCCCTAAAAGCCGGGAAAGCAGGACGACAGAGTTCAAGCTCTGAGAGTAAAACCTTGCCAAGCACAAAAGTAGAACCCTGAGACCCTCTGCATTCACCCGCTACCCCCAATCCCTCCAGACCCCCACTAATTGCTCTTTTAGCTTCTGTAAAATGCTTGGCTGCTGCTTTAGACATGCCTAGACATACCCTGGCATGCCCTGACCCCCGCCTGCTATTCCCCACCCCCCTTCTAGGAAATTATAGATTAAGCAAGCCCAAGCATAAAAACTGCCCTATAAGGTAAAAAAAGAGACTCCTGGCCCCACAGGTAACAGCACATTCCACAGCCCTGAGAATAGCACCTACCAATAAGAAACTTCCAGGGCTGCATCTTATACATCCAATCAGTTTAAAATTATGTTGGCGTGCGCGGGCTCCTTGAACCAACCAAAATGTATCTTCGGTATCTCAGCATGGATCCATTGAGTTGGTGAGGTCTGAGAGACCAAGCTTAAGCCTGAATAAACCATAAACCTTTACTTTTGCATTTTGGTGTGTTGGGTCCTCGGTGGTCTTTTGGGGTCCAGTGGATGAGGTACAACACAAATACTGTGTCCAGTAAAGTCATCCTCCAGAATTAATGGAGAATCAAGGGCTGGAGAGACGGTTCAGCAGTTATGAGTGAATACCGCTCTTGCAAAGAACCCAAGTCTGGCTGCTCACAGCTCAATGTAACACCAGCTCCAGGAGATCTGATGTCTTCTTCTGGCTTCTGTGAACACTGTGCGCTCAGAGTCTCTCTCTCTCTCTCTCTCTCTCTCTCGCTCTCGCTCTCGCTCTCGCTCTCTCCCCCCCCCCACCTCTCCCTCTCCCTCACCACACACACAAAAATAAATAATAAATAAAAAAAATCTTTTTTTAAGGCCGGTGCACCACACCAAGCCTAAAAAATAAAATCTTTAAATAAAAAAGTTGCTGTAACTTATTTAAAAATCACAGGGTGTGGTGGCACACGCCTTTTAATCTGAGCCCTCCGCCAAGGCAGATGCAAACAAGATTTCAGTGAGATTGAGGCCAGGGAGACCCTGTCCCAAAAAGAGAAAAAAATGTTCTTCAAATTATCCTATAAAATAGAGAGGAAAGGAAGGCTCCCAAAGTCATTTTGTGAGTGCGGCACTTTCTTAATACCCAAATCCAATAAAGACACAGTAAAAAAGAAAGCTACGGACCACTTTCCCCGATGAGCATAGATTTAAAAATTTGTCATAAAGTCCTACCCTACGATCAGGTTAGTTCACACCATGAATGCAAGGATATCAAGAAACCGCCAGGCCACATATTAACAGAACCAAAGACAAAGATCACATGAAGTCAAGCAAGGCCAGAGAAAGCAAAGAAAGCAGATGTGACTGTATTTACGACCCCAAAGACTTCACCAGAAGACTCTCCAAATCTGATAAACACTTTCAGTAAAGTAGCAGGATATAAAAATCAACATACGAAAGTCAGAAGAATTTCTGTAACAACAACAAATTTGCTGAAAAAGAAGTCCAGAAAATAGTTCCATTAACAATCTCAAAAAAAAAAAAAAACCTAGGCAAAAACTTCAAAGACCTCCACCATAAAGTCATAGATAGAGCACTAAAGAGAAAAACCTCCCATATTCACAGATAAACAGAAATGCTATTGTTAAAATGGCCTTGTTACCAAAAGTGATCTTCCATTATCAGTACAATACCCCTCAAAATGTCAGTAACATTCTCCACAGAAACAGTAGAAACAATCCTAAAATTCACATGAAAACACAAAGAACCCAAATATCCAAAGCATTAAAGGACCAAATTCTGGAGTGTCATGTGGCCATTTCCTCCGGACTGGAACACTCTCTCCTGGAAGGAGGGATTGGGGGGCACGACACACAACAACACGGGGAACATGGACAGGACACCACAACAACATGTGTTCCTCGTGGTGCGGCCACCTACAAGCTACACAGGAGACAGCAGGAACACAGCTTTGTGAGTTGTCTCCCATATGTGGGGTGGAGCTTTTTTTCAGTGATGCAGGGGCCTGAGCCGCCAGATGCTCCTGTAAGCAAGCAACCCTCTGCCACTCCCCTGTAAGTAACCCCAATAAACATTGTTCCACCATACTGACTCTGAGGGAATAATTTCTTCAGTCTGTTGAGCTCTATCTGGAATGAATAAAAACAGAGCCAGGAAAACAACATGTAGTAGTACCACAATATCCAAGTCAAACTATACTATGGGATCAGAGCAAAGTATGAGAACACACATCTATGAAAACGCTATAATGAACCTAATTAGTTGGCATGCTAACTTAACCTTTAAGCTGTGCTACAGAGCCATAGTAACAAAAACAGCAGGGCACAGAAACAGACATATAGGCTGTTACAACTTGAACCTGAAATGCCCTCCCACAGGCTCATGTTTTGGGTCTTTGTCCCTGAACTGGTGGCACTGTTTTGGGATCTGTGGAACCTTTAGGAGGTGAGGCCTAGCTGACAGAACTAGGTAGGTCACTTAGAAGCAGCCTTTCAAGATTACAGCCCAGCCCATTTCTGGCTCCACTCTCCGTTTCCTGGTCCACTGTGATGTGAGGTGCCTCCCCCACATGCTCCTGCCATGGTGAACTCCACCATAACAGATTGAAACCATGAACCAAGATAAATCCTTTTCCCCCAAGATGCTTCTGTCAGGTATTTCCCCATGCAACCAGAACGGTGTCCAATACACAGACCAGTGTTATCGGAGAGCCACAGACAAGCCCGCACAGCTATACCCATCTAGTTTCTCAACAAAGGTGCTAAAAATAACAGTTCAGGGAGTGGAAGAAGAGCCTTTTTAACAAGTGGTGCTGGGGAAATTGGATCTCCACATATAGAAGAATGAAACTAGATCCCTATCTCCCACTTCATCTAAAAAAAAGTCAACGGAAGATAAACAAAAGACCTTAAGGTAAGACCTGAAACTTTGAAATCACTAGAAGAAAACATAGGGGAAACTTCAAAATCTAGGCACAGAGAATGTGTTTCTAAATAAAACTAATAGCTCAAGAAATATCAAGAGTTGACAAACAGGAGTGCACAAAATTAAAAAGCTTTACACAACGAAAGCATCAGAGTGCCAGGCCCATGGAATCCGAGAGCCTTTCTCAGCTATTATCCAACAGGAACTTGAACATCAAAAGAACACAAAATCCAATCAAGGACTGAAGAAATGAACTGAATAAACACCTTTCAAACAAAGTGCAAATGGCCAACAAACACAGAGTTTTAACAGCCCTTAGCCATCAGGGAACTGCAGATGAAATCTCTGAGATTCCATCTCACCCCACTGGAATAGCTATGACATGAAAGAGGCACAGGGTCACACGTGGCTTTGAAGCAGGTGCTGGGTATTCAAATTTAGGTCCTCAAGCTTGCACAACAAAGCACTTGCCCACTGAGCATCCCCCCAGCCTGCCATTCATTCTTAATGTAACAGTTAAGGATTTTGCTAGCAGTGGGCTCTTCTGCATTTCTAAATAAACAAAGCTTATTTGTGGTGCATTAAGCTTGCATATTGCTGATCTAGAGATCAGAGACCATTGCTTCCATTTGTGACTGGCATTCCTTTTTTTTTCCCCAGTCTTTTTGAGACACAGTTTCCCTGTAGCCTCAGCTGGCCTGGAACTCGCTATGTAGACCAGACTGGACTTGAACTCAGAGATCCACATGCTTGTGCTTCCCAAGTGCTAGCATTAAAGGCATGCGCCACCACACCCGGCAGCACTCCTCTTTTAAGGAAGAAATAATTCTTGGGAAATACTGTCTTCTGTAAGCCCAGCAATGCATTGGTCACACCCAGGGCCTAGTATGCAGTGTCCTTCTAAACACCTCATTTTCATGGTCTCATGAACAGAATACTGGTAATTTTAACACAGATATATTTCAAAATTATGCAAGAAGTCCAGTTAATTATCATGGCTTTTTCTAGCTAAATAGTCCCATCTCCAAACAATAAAAAATGCATCTCCTACTTTGCAAATTTTTTCATTTTCTCATTTTTACTACTACCCAAATATAAAAATAAGTGGCAGCAGGGATAGTTTTCTTGTGCCTGCCTTTAATGAAGACTTCTAGGCATTATTCTTTCAACCATGATGCTGACGGTTATAGAATGAAATATGTAACTGTCACATAAAGGAAGCATCTGTGCGTTCCCTACTTCATTTAAAAGTATTTTAAAATTGGGGTGGATTTTGCCTTTAATCAAATATCTCCTCGCCCTCCTTGTTTTGATTTGATGCTGTGAATTGTATTAAGACATTTCCTCTCAGGGAACCATTAGTGACACAATGGTGAATTGGAATCCTCAACATAAAATGATGTGGGGATTAAATTCGAATACTTGAAATGCCCTGAAATCATAGTTTTTTTTAAATAAGTTTTTTTTAAGTAATGAATTTTTATGCATGTGTGTTTTGCTTTTCATTAACTCATTTCCATGTAAATGAGATCAAATTTTCTCTAAATTCCTCCGCACCCATCTGAAGTGGAGACAGTGCTTGTGGAGACAGTACTCCATAGCAGTCCCATCACCCCAGAGACGCTGACTCCCGACCTGATGTGACTGGTAGACTAGGGGTTTTTCCTTCGGTTCATCACAGACTCAGTGAGGAATCCTGAATCACTCTTAGCTGGCATGTCTCCTGTCTGTGTCTTACAGATCAAATCCCATTTGTTCTTCCATTGAAAGTTGTTTGAAGACTCTGGGTAAGTGGTTTCATAGACTGGCTCACAATTTGAGTTTGCCTGATTGCATATTTGTGTTTCAGTCATGCTTAACCTGGTTTAACAATGTGCTAGATGGTTTCAGCTGTCACCCTGACACACCTGGGAAGAAGGACTCTCAACTGGGTAATTTCTTCTGTGGGACTGGCCTGTGGGTCTGTCTGTGAAGCATTTTCTTGATTGTGGAGTAATGTAGGAGGGCCCAGCCCACTGTGGGTGTTGCCACCCCTGGGCGGATGGTCCTGGGTTGTATAAGAAGGAGGGGCACAGACCAGAGCAGCCAGCCCGGAAGCAGGTCTCTGCTTCAGCTCCTGCCTCCTCCTTCCTACCTGGAGCTCCCGCCCTGCTTTCCTCCAGGATGGACTGAGAGTTGTAGGTAAAATAAACCCTTTCCTCCCCTAGTTGGCTTTGGACAAAGTATTTTATCACAGCAACAGAAAGCTAACTAGATCAAGCAGAGTCTGTACAGGATGCATCACCTCAAGTCGAACGGTGTGCCGGTGTGTTTGTTACCATGCTGACTTTACCTGCTCACCATGGAGTTTGCTGCATCTATTTTGATGCTCCAAACATCTCAGGGATAACCCCTGGAGACTCTGCAAGCTGGTTTTTTGTTTGAGACAGGGTCTTACGGTATAGCCCCGGCTGGCCTGGAATGCAACATGTAGATCAGGCTGGCTTTGAACTCAGAGACCCGCCTGACTGTGCTTCCCTTTGGTAGGTTCTTTTCTGTCACACTTTGATATTCTAAACTCAGCTTGTTCTTTTCGTGCCTAAAACTAGACTCATGAAGCTCACTAATTTCTGATTTCCTTTCAATGAGAAATACAGCTCAAAACTAAGATCTTGCAATAGGCTTATTCATTCCTAGCGGGGAATCCTTTATTACCAGGAATTTTCAGAAAACCATCAAGACTGTTTCATTAAGTTCATAATGGTCACTTTAATTTGAATCCATCATGATAATTAGTTTTCTTCTTCCCTATTTCTGTATTTTTTCTCCCAAAATGAGATTTCCAGCAACACTGATTTTCTCAAATGCCCAGTCTCGGAATACACACAAACCAGTATTCACAAGCCATTATTAACAAAGGGAGAAGTGTTCAATATGCCCTTACAGTCTGTCTTTAGAATATTTGTCAATGATAGTCTGAAAAATGGCCTGAAAGTTAAATGGACTGGTTCTCTAAGCGGTTTGTTAAGAATGTAAAAACAAGTGCATTTGTTTATGTCTACGTGAAATTTTAGATTTTTATCATGCTTACAATTTTACATTTTGAATGTGAGAAGCCCTGGCTTAACAGCTGTGCTGGAGAACTTCAGTGTCAACTTGACAGACCTGGGTTGAGGGAGGCTCAGTTGGGGAATTGCCTCTATTGGACTGGCCTGTGGCCATGTCTGTGGGGCATCTTCCCGATTGTTGAGAGATATGGAAGGGCCCAGCCCACTGTGGGTGGTGCCACCCCTGGGCAGGTGGGCCTGTGTTCCATAAGAAAGCAGGCTGAGCTGGGGCCAGGGGAGCAAGCCAGTAAGCAGCGCTCCTCCATGGCCTGCGCTCCAGCTCCTGCCTGCAGGTTCCTGCCCTCAGTTCCTACCTTGGGCTCCCTGATGAACCGTGACCTGGGAGATGTAAGCTGAATAAACCCTTTCCTCCCTAAATTGGTAATGGTCAGAGTGTTTTGTCACAGTGATGGAGAACAAACGAGGACAACAGCTAAGTGTTAAGTTACACTTTCATGGGTCATGTGGAGTTTTGCTTCCTACTCATCTCTCAAATTCTCTTCCCAGCCACTTCATGGTGTGTCTGAGCTCACTAGCGTTTGGTTTTTTTTGTGAAAATTTGTGAAAATGCACATGCATATACATAAAAGGTATCCCTAGTTATACTCTTCAAGCTTGCCTTCTTTGTAATGTATCATAGGAAATCACTCCACATTAGCTCGTGGAGATTAGCTTTGCTCTTTATTGTACAATTGTTGCATGGTACACGTTGTGTAGAAATGCCATAGTTTATTCAACCAGAAGCCTATGTGTGGGAAAGACCCCTAAGTTTAATTCATGAACCATTTGAGAATTTCATACTTGAATACACTTTATTTACATTTGAACCTCTCTCTCCAATTCCTTGTGAGTCCCCTTGTCACATCCCCTTCTCATATAAATATACGCACACAACCCGAGTCCAATTAGTGTTGCCCATACATATATGGATTTAGGGCTGAGCACTTAAGCTTGGGCAACCTAACAAGGGATTCATCCCTAAGGAAAACACTCTCCTTTATGGAGGAGGCTTCCAGATCAGTAGTAGCTTGATTTCTTCAAGTCTTGTGACCAAAGTATGTGGTATCTTCAGCAGTAGCGTCTTACCCTCAAGTTCTGGTGGGCAACCAAGAGCAATGGCAATAGCCTGTATTGTTTGAGGAGTCTCTTGGACCTCCCTGACCAACAATTCGAAGGGAGATCTCCCAGACCTAGTACTCTGAGTTTTGTTAGATAGCCTGTGGCTCCTGGGGGGCACAGAGCATTATCCCTCTGTGTAGGGTACTCCAGTTAAACTATGTGTGTGCGTTATATTTTTTTAAAATCTTATAATGGGCCAGGTATGGTGGTGCACACCCCAACACTCAGGAGGCAGAGGTAGGTGGATCTCTTATGAGTTTGATGGCAGCCTGGTCTACATAGCAAGTTCCAGGTAGGTCAGGACTACACAGTGAGACCCTGTCTCAAAGCTTATAATAGCAGGTGTGGTGGTGCACGCCTTTAATCCCAGCACTCGGGAGGCAGGGGCAGGCAGTTCTCTGCTGAGTTCAAGGCCAGCCTGATCTACATAGTGAGTTCCAGGACAGCTGGGGCTACAGGGAGACCCTGTCTCAAAAAGACTTATAATATATTCATAATAGATTTCCCCGTGACTTTTTCCAACATACTTAGTGTCATTTCCCCTCCCCCCCACATTACCCCCCCTCCTCTTCCTAGTGCCTGTATTCTACAGTCCCCCTCTTGGAACCCCCCCCCCCCAACTCCTTTCTACTTTCTCGGCTTCTATAATTACTCCAAATTATACACTCAAACCTGAAGATTCAGAGCTGGGAGCCACCAATAGGAAAGCAGGCCCAGCAGCTGTCTTTCTGAGCCCGGGTTACCTCACTCAGTTCCATCCGTTTACCTGCAATTTTCACGATTTCGTTTTTCTTTGCCGTTGAATAGAACTCCAGTGTGTCTATGTGCCACGTCTCCATTGTCCGCTGATCTGTTTGACATCTAGGTTGTTTCCATTCCTTATTATGAATAGAGCAGCAATGAACATGGGCAAGCAAGTGTCTGTAGTAGGAGGGAGAGTCCTCTGGCTGTATGCCAAGGAGTGTGTGGTAGATCTAGTGTTAGCTTCTGTGGCTTCTCCACCCTGATTTCCCGTGTCTGCACTGATCTGCACTCCATCAACAGGGACAGAGTGCTCCCCTTTCCTCACAGTAGCCTTTGTTATCGTGTTTTCTTAACCTTAGCCATTCCGACAGGGTAAGGTGAAACCTCAAAGCAGTTTTAATTTGCGTTTCCCTGACTGCTAAGGGTGTTGAGGACTTTAACATACTTCTTAGACATTTTTATTTCTTCTTTTGAGAACTCTGTTCAGATCTGTAGCCCAGATTGGTTGGGTTTTGTGGGGTTTAGTTCTCTGGATATTACTTCTCTATCAGACGAATACCTGGCAAAGATTCTCACCCTCTCTACTTCTTCACTCCCTGCGCTGTGCAGAGCTTTCCAGCTCCGAGAGGCCCCGTTTGTCAACTGTTGGCCTTCATTCCTGAGCAATGGAGTCCTATTTAGAAAGTCCTGCTCCTGTATCTTCCAGGGCACTCCTGGTTTTCTTCTAGCAGTTCGAGTTTTTATGTTTCATACTGAGACCTTTCATCTGTTTGGACTTGACTTTTGCACAGGATGATAGATACAGGTCTGATTTCGGTCCTCCACATGTGGACATCTAGTTCTTGTACCATTTGCTGAAGATGCTGCCTTTCCTCCAATGTGTATCCAGCGTATTTTTGGCATCTTCGTCAAATATCAGATGTCTGTAATTACAGGCACTCATATTTGGATCTGCTGTTCCATTGATCTACATGTCTGTTTTTGTGCCAATACCATGCCGTTTTTAGTACTGTGGCTCTGTAACATAACTTGAGATCTAGTATGGTAATCCCTCCAAGCAGTATTCTTTTTGGTCAGAATTGTGTTGGCTGTCCCAGGTCTTTGTGATTCTATATAAACTTTAGGACTTTTTTCTATTTCTATGAAGAATGTCAAGGGGGTTTTATTAAGATCCGTGAACACTGAAGGGCTTCCATTTTCTACTGTCTTACTCACTTTCTTTCTTCAGATATTTAGAATTTCCATCGTTGAGGTCTTTCACCTCTTTGGTTAGGTTTATTCCTATGGATTTTAATTTTTAGGCTATTGTGAATAGGTGGGTTTTAATTATCTCTTTCTTAGCATGCTTGGGGTTTTTTTTTGGTGGGGGGTTGAGACAGGATCTTCCTGTAGCCCCAGCTGGCCTGTAACTCACTTTGTACCAGGCTGGCCTCAATCTCACAGAGATCTACCTACTTCTGCCTCCCAAGTACTGGGATTACAGGTGTGTGCCACTCTCCCTAACCCTCAACATGTGTGTTATTAGAAAAATCAATATCCTTTTTATATGCTAAGTTAATTTTGTATCCTGGCACTTTTCTGAAAGCATTGGTCATTTCTAGATGCTTTCTGGTAGAATCTTTGAGGTATCTTATGCATGTCATCTGCAACAGGGATAGTCTGACTTCTCCTTTTCCTATTTATAGATCCCTTTAATTTCCTTCTCTTGTCTTACTATTCTAGATAGATCCTGAAATTTCCTTTTTTTTTTAAAGCTTTGTTTTATGTATACCAGTGTTTTGCCTGTATGTATGTAAGTGCACCTTGTGCTTGCTTAGTCCCCATGGAGGCTGGAAGAGGGCATTGGATGCTCTGGAACTGGAGTGATGGATGGTTGTTAGCAGCTATGTGGGTGCTAGAAATGAAACCTGGGTCCTCCACAAAAGCTCATGAACTAAAAGAACTAATAGAGGTCTTCCCAAACCCAACAGTAATTCTAAAAAAATTTCACAGTATCAAGCCAATGTGTGAAACAATCTTTTCTCAGTCATCAACTTTTTAAAATGTAATACAGGGCTAGCAAAATGACTCGATGGGTAAATGTACTTTCCATACAAGCCTGGAGACCCAAGTCTTATCCCCAAACCCATGTAAAGGTAGAAGGAGAGAATCAACTCCATAAAGTTGTCTGACCGCCACGTGTACACCCCCCTCCACACACACTCATACATCATGAACACAAATAAATTGCAATACAAATTAAAATATGGTGACATGACTGAACAGGTATTAGAAGGTCTAAAATCAGAAGGACAGAAGTGCCAAGTACAGTGCCGCACAACCATAACCACAGTTCTTGGGAGGCTGGGGCAGAAGGGTGTGGATTTTGAGTTCATCCTCAGCTACATGGTTAAGTCTGAGGCCAGCCTGGGTTACAAAAGAACCTACCTCAAAAAACAAAAATAAATGAATGAAAATACCAAGTTTTTACTATGATGTATAGAGATCAACCTTCTGACACTTCTGATCAGAGTGGAAATTGCAATTCTCTAAAAATATCTACCAAGGGGCTGAAGAGATGATTCAGTGGTTAAGAGCACTGGCTGCTCTTGCAGAGGACCCAGGTTTGATTCCCAGCACCCACATGGCAGCTAACAATCATCTGGTAACTCCAATTCCAGGGAATCTAACACACTTTTCTGACTTCTATGGGCATTACATGACATGGGTGCACTTATACATGCAGGCAAACACTCATACACAAAAAATAAAAATGTATTTTAAAAATATCTAAGCAAGGATGATTACATGAAAACTTCACACGATAGAGGCTGAGAACTCAGGGAACTGCCTGAGAGAGCCTGGATCCCGCCTCCACATGGTGCTATCACAGTGTCTGAAAGCAAATCCTGAATCCATCATTCTCTAGTCCAGCCTTGGCAGACAAAAGGAAAATAAGGAGGAACCTAATAGAGGGGTGATTTTGGAAGTTCTTGTCAAGAAATTCCAATGGACTCTCATATGAACATTTGAAAATTGCCCTGTTCTGACTTTTTTCTAGTTCCCTGTCTAGAACTTGTAATGCTAATCACTCTTGCCTTTACTTCTCCTTCAAATCTCCTATTCACCAGTCAAGGACTTTCTGTTCTCCCTACAGATATGAGCTATGCAATTTGGGAGTCTTTTAGATAGACCCACTGAAGGGGTACCCCAGTTACCTCACCCTACGTCCTTGTTCAGCATGGAAGAAGCCAGAGTGGTCTGTATCTCAATTCCTTATCCTCAAGTTGGGTAACCTGTTCAGTGGATGGTGTGATAAGAATAGGAGGCAGGAAATGGCTAGGCAGTTAGGGTAAAAAGACCCAAAAGAAAAGTAGCCAGTTTCTTGGCTAAAAGTCAAAATGTCCTTGGGCCTCTTAGCAACATATTCCATTCCAAAGGCCAAAAATGTCAAAAGTATTTGGGAGCTCTTATCTAATCCTTAAAATATTTTAGGGTTACCTCTTCAGAGGGGGGAATGTTGGAGTAGCCAAAAGCCCCACAAAAATAAATAAACCAAAGAAGAAGAGTACATGAAGTTATCAGAAAAAAGTGATGAGGAGATATGGGAGGAGTTGGAGGGGAGGGAGTGGACATGGATTTGATCAAAGCACCTTATATGTATGTATGAAATTCTCAATAAATTATTTTAAGAAAAAAGAAAAAGAAAACCGCACACATCAATAGTTGCACTCTTGGATACAGAGTCAATGGAAATGCATACACATGGCCACCAAACATTTTGCTAGAATGCTCATGAAAGCACTTTTCAGTATAGGCCCATACTAGAAACTACCCAGGTATCTATCAACAGTGGAATCATGTCTATACACTCTGGAATAGGAATGATGTCTAATGGTACATGCCTTAGTTACTTTTTTGTTGCTGTGACTGAAACACCGTGACTAAGGGAACTTATAAAAGGAGAATTTATTTAGCTTACGGTTCCAAAGGGGCAAGAGTCCATCATGGCAGGGAGGCATGGTGGCAGAGGTGGCTGGAGCAGGAGTAGAAGCTAAGCTCTCACATCTTCAAGCAGGCACAGGAAGCAAAGAGCAACTTGAGATCTGGCAAGGCTTAAGAACTCTCTAAGCCCACCCCCAGTGACATGCTTCCTCCGGGATAGCCACACCTCCCAAGACCTCCCAAAACAGCGCTACCAACTGGAGGCAAAATGTCTAAATATTTGGAGCCTATGGGAGACATTCTCATTCAAAGCACCACAGTACAGATAGATCTCACCAACACTAATGCTGGAGGAAGAAATCACATCCAACAAGAACATGCTGCATGGCCGCACTTACACAATGTCAGAGCCAGGCAGATAACCTACACTGCCTGCACATGGAAGGTGGTATTTGTGCAGGGGTGGGGGTGCAATCTGCAAGGGAACATGAGGTGGCTGCTCTGGAGTCCATCTGGACTTGCAGTGGATAGGTGGGGTGACCCTGTAAAAATACAGCAAACCACCCACAATATGTACATTTTTTTTCTGTGCATACAGTTTAATTTTTAAAAATGCCCTAAATTTCAGTTATGAAATAAAGAACAAAATCACTCAATTAAACTAAAATACCTAAAGAAAAGAGGAAAAACTATAATGGAAATCAGATAGCTGAGTTAGATTTAAAAATGTTACATTACTAGCTCAGAATTATGGCCTTGTGAAGGCTGGAGCTTGAACTTCACTACTGCTATGCTTCATGCATCCCATCCTGACACTTTCATGTCCATCCTAGAGCAGCAATGTCCCTAAGCATATAGGAAAAACCGACAGGCCACGAAGATGGTGCCTGCTATCCTTGAGATTTACAAGCCTCCCCTTGAGCATGCTACTACCAGCCAACGTAACAAAGCAGAGGTGGCAAACCTTCCTCCTCCAGGTGGCTCACACTAGCTTTAGAGATGCACTTATTATATAATATAGTGAGAAAATTATGTAAGAAATCAAATGATTTCAGACTGAAGAAAAAAGTTTACTAAACTACTGGAAAAACAAAATTACCTTTCTGTGTTATCCACAGAAATTATGACAAAATTGTGCGAAGCCTGATATGTAGCCAAAACGTGTATTAAAAACATGAAATGGGGCTGGAGAGATGGCTCAGCAGTTATGAGCACTGGCTGCTCTTGCAGGGGACCCAGGTTTAGTCTCAGCACCCACATCTCAGCAGCTAATAACCATCTGTAACTCAGTGCCGAGGGATCAGACACCATCTTCTGACCTCTGCTAGCATTGCATGACATGGGTGCTCTTACATGCAGGCAAAACACTCATATATAAAATACAAATAATATTTTTTAAATAAAAATATAAAAAAGAAAACATAAAACAGCCAGGCGTGGTGCACACGTCTTCAATCCCAGCACTCAGGAGGCAGAGACAGGCAGATCTCCGTGAGTTCAAAGCCAGCCTGGCCTACATAGTGAGGTCCAGGCCAGCTGGGGCTACAGGGAGACCATATCCCAAAAGACCAAAAAAATAAAATAAAAATAATAAAAATAAGAAACATAAAATATTGGGCAATCAGTAAATGTCCTTACAAGACCCTGGAAATCTTGAGGCTAGAGTAGAGTCCCCGAGGTATTACCCACTCCCCACTGCCAAAAGAATCACAGAATACCGGATTCCAACAAGGGGCACTTGCCAGGCTGGAGTCTCAACAGGACATGTGTTCATCCCCTAATCTCCAAGGCCTTGGGAAGTGAGCGCTGACCTGCCACAGGCCACCCAAAACCCCACAACCAGAAAGTGGTACCTCAAGGCTACCAATCAGTATCTGTCATCCCCATCCCTCAAACCCTCCAACTTCACCCTGGTAAGGATAAAACCAGACCTGTTGGCTGTCCAAAGCCTACATGATCTGCCTTCTACTTGCTCCTCAGCTGCCTCCTCTCTCATCTGTGCTACTCTCAGAAGCCCAACCCCTGCTTCCTTCCTGTCCAAGGATAAATAGGCCAACCCACACAGGGCCTTTGCACATGCTGTTGCCTCCACCAGAGAAAGCTGGATCCCATTCTAGCAGGTTTCTATTTATCCACAATCCCGACCCAAGAAGCCTCCATCCCCTTAGCCCCTCTTCTATTTTCCCATCAGGCTATCCACTTGCCCACCCAGCACACACCTCCCTGGGGAGGGTGAGTGCCTACAATCTGCCTTCCAGATCCCAAGAGCCACCTTTCCTATGAGGCAAGTATCCTCCATTTTACAGATGAGGAAACTAAGGCTAGAGGTAGGTACCTTACCCATAGCTTCCAGGGCAGGAACTGGACCACAGCCTCCAGTTCTAGGAGATTACATACCTTCTTCTGCCCTCCATGGGCACCCTGTGCACATACATACATGCAGGCAAACACTCATACACATAATAGATAAGTAAATAAAATCTTTTTAAAAAAATCCTAGCACTGGGTGTGGTGGCGCACTCCTTTGATCCCAGCACTTGGGAGGCAGACGCTAATGGAACTCTGTGAGTTTGAGGCGCCAGCCTGGTACATAGTGAGGTCCAGGCCAGCTGGGGCTACAGGGAGACCATATCCCAAAAGACCAAAAAAATAAAATAAAAATAATAAAAATAAGAAACATAAAATATTGGGCAATCAGTAAATGTTTTGTGACATTTGTGGTATTTGTTGGTTTTATGTTAATTAGTTGTACTTTTGGCAATCTAAATAATGTACCTTCACAATCAATTTTATTAATTTGTTTATTACTTATTTATTATTTATTTATTTATTTTGGTCTTTTAGAGACAGGGACTCCCTGTAGCTCCAGCTGGCCTGGAACTCACTATGTAGACCAGGCTGGCTTCGAACTCAGATCTGTCTGCCTCTGCTTCCCAAGGGCTGGAATTAAAGGAGTGCATGACCACACCCAGCTACAGAATTGCTTCAGAACGACAAACCTCAGTCTGGTCCTGGATGGGATTTAAGTTTATATTGTCTTAATTTTTTACCATGTTAAATACAAGATGGCAGGGCTGTGGACCTCTATACTACCTGGCAACCAAGAAACAAAGCTAATTAAGAAAGTCGGATATTCTTCCTTCTTCTAGTGGGTTTCAGGGACCTCAGGCTCTGTGCTAAGCAGTGGGATACAATGGTACAGCCCCACAATAAGGCTACAGCCCCATGAGGCACAGTCAGGTTACAAACAGCCAGTTCAGTCACGGAAGAACGCAGCACCCCTGGGCCAAGAGGACGACTTCAGCAAAGGGATGGACCCTGGAGGAGCACTGTCCCATGACTGGCTGTCTGAGTAGAAGAAGGAAGTCTCCAATGAAACAGGGAGAGATGCTGTGCCACATCCCCTGGCAGCCAGAAACAGGGATACAGACAGCAAGGTTTCAACCTGATCAGACATCAAGCCTACGAAGACCCGGAGGAGGAGCCAGTGTCACTGCAGCTCAGCCAGCCCAGGCAACGCCAGCAGGCCAGGGACCGGCTCTCACAACCTGCAACCGGCAGGTGCAGTAAGAACTCCTGCTGACTGAGGGCAAGAATGGCGAGGACAGACTGGGATGGAACCCCAGTTGGGTCACATTCCAACTACCCTCGCAATGTCTTATTTGCCAAGGACGGTTAAGGGTAGCTGGCGGGAGGGAGCTGGGTGAAAACACAGAGTTGAATACCCAGTGCAAAATAAATGGTGGCTATTGTCCTGGCCCTGCTCCCGGTCTGGTCTGGTCCCTCCTCCTGGCCCTGCTGGCATCCTTTGAACCTCCAGGACTAGTGTTCTGCCAGCGCTCAGTCCCTGACAATGGCCAGACAGCCCAGTCCTCATTTGCTTCCCAACACTGCCACCTTCTGCCCAAAGCTAGATTCCTTTTGAGCCTGGTGGTCTCAGCCCTCGGGGCTCTAATCTGGCAGAGGCTCCCCTGAAATCATAACAGCAATCTGTTTCTAGGAATATGTGTGTGGTGAACTCTGAACCTCCAGGACTAGTGTTCTGCCAGCGCTCAGTCCCTGACAATGGCCAGACAGCCCAGTCCTCATTTGCTTCCCAACACTGCCACCTTCTGCCCAAAGCTAGATTCCTTTTGAGCCTGGTGGTCTCAGCCCTCGGGGCTCTAATCTGGCAGAGGCTCCCCTGAAATCATGATAACAGAAATCTGTTTCTAGGAATATGTGTGTGGTGAACTCCAAATAATAGCAAAATCATCAAGCACAAAATATTTTTCAATTATGAAAAGGCTTTACTTAAGGGCATCTTATATTGCACAGGAAAGAACTGAACAGATTAAGCAGGTGCAATTTAGCCGTTTTCAACTTAACTGTACCTTATTATATAGAAATGAACCATTTAACTCATTCCTCCATTAGATTATGAACTCCTTAAGAGCTGAGCCATGTTTAACATGCTTCTTTCTAGAACAGAAAAAAATAAAAACATCAACCAATGGAACAGCTCAGCCAGAAGCACTCCTGTTCTGGTCCGCTTCCTGCCTGTTGCCATGATGAACACACTGACAGAAAGCACCTTGAGGAAAGTGCTTATGTGGCTCACACTTCCAGGTCACAGTCCATCACCAAGGGAATTGGGGCAGGAGCTCAAGCAGGACCTGAACCAGACACCCTGGAGGTGTCTGGCTTGCTCAGCTGACTTTCCTATATAGCTAGGGCTCACCTGCCTAGGGTGAAGCTGCCCATGTGGGCCAGGCCCTCCCCCATCAACCAATCAAGACAATCTCAGACATGCCCACAGGCGAGGCAATCCCCCAACTGAGGCTCCCTTGGATAGCTCAGGACTGTGCTAAGTTGACATCTGAAGCCAACTGGGGAAACAGCCATGCAGCCGTAGTACATGATGAAGATGGCACTGAAGAATACAAAGCGGCCACTTCAGTGCGCAGTGCCAAATTAGCTCAGTGGGATTGTGGGAAAAAATCTACCTTGTATCATACACAAAATCAATTCCAGATAAACTATAAAATATAGAAAAAACTTCTATGACAAAACATAGTATGTTTCCATGAACTTAGACAAAAGCATTATAAACACCAAAGGCATTACTTTTTATAAAATAAAGTGGAGTATGTTAAAAATTAAGTTCTTTTGTTTGAATAAACAGCTTAATAATGAACACACATGGCACCATGTAAAGAAACTGTAATAAAAAAACTTTGACCCAGGGGCACAGTGGTGAAGAGCACTTGCTGATCTTGCAGAGAACCTGGGTTCGTCCCAGCACCCACATTGCAGCTCACAACCACCTCTAATTCCAGTTCCAGGGTATCTGATACCCTCTTTCTGGCCTCTATGGACATGAGGTGCACACATGGGGTGCACATACAGATATGCAAGAACTCACACATACACATAAAAACAAACCTTTAAAAACAAAATTGGTCCAGAATATATTTAAGAATTCCTAGAAAACCAATAATAATTTCTTAAATGGTAGGCAATCCAAAAAAAAGTTTGGCAAGAAACTTGAGCAGCCTCTTCCCTAAAGGATATAACCAAATTACTGACACTAAAGAATGTGCGAAAGATATTCGGCCTAATTAGGTCTCAAGGAAATTAGAAGCATTATGAGAGACTATTACACACCCACCAGAATTGCTAAATTAAAATTAAGCTTTTAGAAGCTGATGTAATAGGAAGAGTGGGGAGAATGGGAAGAACTGAGTCACTCACAGCTGGCAGAGTGTAAACAGATGTGACCACTGAGGAGAGAAAGTGCCTCCCACAACAAGCACTGACTCTAAAATACACTCATTCTCACATAGTCAATAAAGGAACATACATGTGTGCTGGAAGGACAGGGAAGTCTCTGGAAGCATAGTTCAAAATGAACTCGAATAAGAACAACCCATGTGTGTGCAGCTGGCAGGACAGATGGCTCTGTGAAGCACTAGTAAAACAGAGCATGAATTAAGAAGTGCCGTGTGATGAACCACAGACGTACTACACATGCCAATGGGAGAAGCCAAGCACAAAGTGGGGTAGGAAACACCTCTGGGGAGGGCTGGGAGTGTGACTAGAAGGAACTAGGCGCTGGTCTGGTTGCTGGCTACACTCAACCCTTGGGCATTACCTATGTGAAATCCACTGAATTGAACGTTGACTGTTTGTGCTCACACCTGTATGTGTCTGCTATCCCAGTAAGAAATTCCTTTTATTTTTTTCATTTAAGAAAACCTTTTATTAAAAATGTTTTCATAAATTAGGTACCTCAACCTCATCCAGAAACATCCACTGTCAGGACCGGAGAATTGGCTCAGCAGGTAAGAGCACTGGTTACTCTTGCAGAGGACCCAGGTTTGGTTCCTAGCACTCACATGGCGGCTAATAAGGGTCTATCAATACAGTTCCAGGGGAATCAGATGCCCTTTTCTGGCTTCTGTGGCACTGCATGGCATTACATAAATGTAGACAAAACACTCATACACATAAAACGAGTGAATTAGTTAAACTTCAAAACATCCACTGCAATACAACAGGCCTATAGCATCCAAGGCAAGGCTGCCAGGGTTAGAGCCGTCAAAATCAATGCTGTCCTGAACACTCGGGGGGAAGGGGTGTTGTTAATCTGATTCAAATTATATTATTTAGTATTTATTTTTTTAAACTATATTAATTTCATCTTGTTTAAGATGTGAAAGGAAAACAAAGAAGATCTGGTGGTTGCCTACCAGGTAATCCCTGCACACACAGGTCTTTGCAGCTCCCTATTACTCATTAAAACACACTGGTGTCTTTAGAGCTGAATTAAAGAGCCACATGCATTTCCTGAAAACCTCAGGAGGCCCCTGAGGACTTCCCAGGAGTCCACTGAGCTGTCGCCAGTAAATTATTATGCTCTATGATCCACAGAATAGCACCAATAATTTGTTTTTACTTTTGGACAATGAAGTTCTTTTTAGTACTTCTGAATGAATTATTGGTTAAGGAAGCCCCGAGGCCCCAAAGGAGCAGAGGCTATTGTCACTGCTCTTGGGGCCCACCTTGATTAGGTGGCAAGACCCCATTCCTCACTTTGGTTGCAGGGCACAGAGAAATCGAGCTGAAGCTGACCTGAAAACTTCCTCCTTGCTGGCTGCTTTTGTAGTGCAGGGAGGTGCTATGCAGGCCACCAAAGGAAAAGTATCCAATGGCTTACCCAGCAGTAGACCATGCACGCTACATCACTAGTACAATCCTGGCACGACTGTTATGAGAGTAACAACTGCTTTCTGATCACCATGCACGCTACATCACTTACCTGCCAGGTAAAATGTATCCACTAGTACAATCCTGGCACGACTGTTATGAGAGTAACAACTGCTTTCTGATTAGATTTGAAGCCTGCTCCACAGAAGGGAATTCGTGCCTGGTACTGAAAACCTGGTCCATAGCCCATGACTGGGGAGCTCCTAGGCCCTGGGGGAGGGGGAGAGGGTCACTTACTGTTTCATTAAATAGGCATGCTATCCAACTGCCTTCTAAATCATTATGCCTATAGCCATAGACAGTGCTGCCTTCAACCTTAGTCAAAGAAACTTCTTTCTGCAGTGGGCAGCGGTCAACACAGGCTCGTGAGTGGTCAAGGAGATAAGTGCTGAGTGCTCAGCCCTAAAGGGAACATCTGTATCAACCCCACAAGGTTCAGAGAACATCTCATGAAGGAGTGTGATGAATGTAAAAGCCAGAGGAGGAGCTGGAGGAATGGCCCAGTGCTTAAGAGCACTGGCTGCTCTTGCAGAGGACCTGGGTCCAGTTCCCAGCACCTATATGTGGCTAACAACCATCCTTAGCTCCAATTCCAGGGGCTCAAACACCCTCTTCTGACCTCCACGGGCACTATACCACAAGTGGCACTGATATACACACAGGCAAAATACTCATATACATAAAATGAAAATAAATCAAAAAAATTTTAAGAGCCAGAGGATGAGGAGCGCTGGGAACGTGACACCACGACTGCTGCACTCGTGAACGCACAGCAGCTGTGTTACCTACACAACACAAGCCAGCCGATAATTCCAACATGGTTGGGGAGAGGCTCATGGGGTCCCACCCCTAACTGAGGAGCTATTGGCCATTGACCGTGGCTGGGGGAGTCTCATTTTTCTTCAGGGGTGTGGCCATTGGTAGTTACCCCCATGTGCGTGGAGGCGACTCTAATGGGATTCAGCAAGTTATTATAAAAAAAAAAAAAAAAGACGATGATGGGAAGGGACAGTATTAGGGGGATTGCGGGAGTGGGGAGAATTGGAGGTGGATGGGATCAAGAAAGATTGTGTATATGTATGAAGTTGTCAAATAAAAAATTTCTGAAGTTCTTTTTAAGATAAATATGAGATCAGAATAGTTGTTTAGACACAAAAATTGAGGGCACTTGTCCCAGGAGATCTCCACTAAACAGAATATCTAAGGGTTGTAGACAGGAAGATGTGATCCCAACTAGAAGTATGACGTCAAGGAAAGAACAGAGCCAGAATGGTGCGTGGACAGATAAACACACACAAGGTGTACAAAACAGAGCCCATGAAGTCTACAAGGAAAAGTGACAAAAGTTAAAATAGATAAAACTTGGATACATCGAAAGATTTCTGAATGAGAAAAGATGACCTCTAAGTTTGTGGTTCTGTATGGTTCGTTTATATGTGGTTTTTTTTTATTTTATGTGTATAAGGGTATTGCTTGCATATGTATAAGTGCACCCGTGTCTTGAAAGACCCTCAGAGGTCAGAAGAGGGTATCTGATCCCCTGGAACTGGAGTTACAGATGGTTGTTCGCCATCATGTGGATACTGGAAATCAAACCCAGGTCCTCTGCAAGGGCAGTCAGTGCTTTTAACCGCTGAGTCATCTCTCCAGCCCCCCATGTGTATTCTTGAGGTGAGAAAATAACAGTAGAAAACAAATTGTTGGTTCTCAGCAGAGAGGGAAAGAGAAGAACAGAAATTATGTTTAAAAAATTACATCTCAGGATTCCTTCTGGTACAGCTGCTCAGTATCTGGCTGTGGTGGTGGTCACAGGCCCATATGGTAATCCAAGTTTCAAAACTGAGTGACAGGGGCTAGAGAGATGGCTCAGTGGTTAAGAGCACTGGCTGCTCTTACAGAAGACCCAGTTCAAATCCCAGTGCCCAAATGACAGCTAACAACTGTCCATAACTCCAGTTCCAGGGTGTCCAACAACCTCTTCTGTCCTCCTAGGGCATTGCATGATATGGGTGCACTTACCTACATGCAGGCAATATATGCATATATAAAAAATAAAGTAAAATAAATGAATGACAAACTAGTGAAGTCCGAATCAGGTCAGTGGACAGTAATGCCAGCTTCCTGGTGTGATATGATGTGAGATTATATATATATATATATATATATATAGTCACAACTCTAGGAGAAACTGAATTGTCACAACTCTAGGAGAAACTGAATTAAGAGTATATATAATCTCTTACTACTTTATTTTTATTTATGTGTATGAATGTTTTGACTGCATGTATGTAAATGCATCTATGCATGCAATGCCCACAGACACCAGAAGAGGGTGTCAAATCCCCTGGAACTAGAGTTACAGCTGGTTGTTGACCACCTTGTAGGTGCTGGGTCCTCTGCCCTTAACCATCTCTCTCACTCCTATTTTTTTTATAATTGCATGTGAATTTCTATGTCAAAAAGTTGAAGACATGGGCAGGCAACATGGTTCAGTAGGCCAACGCACTTGCCTTGTAAGCCCGATGGTCTGCGTTTGATCCCCAGAGCCCACCAAGTCCAAACACTGTCCCCTGACCTCCACAAGCTTACCATGCAACTCAGACACTCACTGCAGACACAGTAACTAATGTTTTAAAATTGAAAGTAAATGTAAATGCACCATAAAAGCATAATAAAGAGGAATTAAATGTAATGAAAAGTACTCTTACTCGCTCACGTCATCAGGTAAAGAAGTTCATTTGAGACTTTTCAGAATGTGTTTAAATTGATAGAACGGCCATTAAAGCATAAACAAAGACTTTAGCTTCCAAATGACTGGAAAAGTGCAACACGCTCCACTAAGCCAAGGGAAGGCAAGAACTAGATGTGGGAAAAATGCAAAGCTCAACCCGTGACCCAAACACACGTACATAACACACGGCTGGCAGACAAGCCTCTCACAGGGTGTAACTATGTCAGATGTGTCACAGATGCAAGGAGACTGGGGAATCCAGTTAGAGATCACTAACTTGAGATTCTGGAAAAAGCATGATAGAGGACATGGGGACAATCAAGGCCTTGCTACACATGGAAAGTAGCATATGGCAACTTCCATAGTCACCAAAACCCGTTTCTTCATTGTGGTAGTGGCTATGACCCTTTGCCTTTCTCAAAGCTCAGCTATACACTGAAAAACAAATTGTACTATATCTAAATTTTAAGACATTTTGGGTTTTTTTTTTTTTCAAATTAAAGCTGTCAATATACAAGTGGTAAGTACAAGCTTTGCTTATCACAGGATTTTAATGTGAAAAGGAATTAACACAATACAACAGTGAGTGAAGGAAAAACAAGTGACCATCCCTGGTGCATAAAACATAGTCGATAAATTTCCAAACCCAAGGTGGTACACGCCCACTAGGTGGAGGCAGGAGAGTCAGAGGAGTTCATGAGTTTGCTAGTTCGAGGCCTAAGACCCCCATGTCAAAAAAATTTTCAAAACACATACCTCATGAGCAAAAACAGAAAGAAAAGCAAACGTGTGGCGGCTGGAGGGACGGCTCAGTGGCTAGAGCTCTGGCTGCTTTGCAGGACCCGGGTTCGGTTCCCAGCACCCACATGGCAGCTAACAAACATCCATAACTCCAGTTCCAGGGGATCCAGTGCCCTCTTCTGACCTCTTCGGGCATTGCACGGCATAGGTGCACTTACACACATGCAGGCAACACATGCGTGTGAAATAAAAATAAAAGAAAAACAAAAAAGAAAAAGCCCTGAGCGAATCAGAAGCAGAAGCTTCTTCCATCCAGGTTTACCCCACGTACAAGCAATTATCCCTGATGGGAAACACTGCAGTTTTCACAGCACAGAGGCCGTTAGGGAGCAGGACTTTGGAATCTCCACCAGCTGCCTAGGCTGTGAACTGTTAACTGCAGGGAACAGTGAATCCGAAGACTTAAGATGTGGGACAAGAGGTCAACAGGCTCGGGCTTTAGGAACATGTTTGCCAAGTGTCTATGCTACATTCTTAATTTTCTACCAGTCATGGGGCCCTTGTCCCTATGGTGTAACGTGTCCCTATCATGAAGCCCCAGTTCTTTTACAACTCCGTGCACAGTTTCCTACAAAAGATGTTTTCTTACTTTACAATAAATTGCTCTGCCTGTCAGCTCACTGTCCCCGCCTCCTTCAAATGCCTGGTCAGCACTCTCTGGATCTATGTGTCCTGAGTTACAATTCTGAAGACCCTAAATAAAATCCTTTTACAGTTTCTACACTTGAACCAAGTACCAAACAGACAAAATGTGTACCATTAACAGAAATTCCCACGAGATTTGTGAAAATGGAGAAATCAGCTCTAAAACTGTGCAAAAGACTAATCAATGAGAGAAACCAATGAAATCAATGGAGTTTGTTGATTAGTGAATGAAATAATTAGAAAGCCAGAAAAATTAGCATATACCATTCAGGATTCCTAAAGCATCACAGAACAATAGTTGGCTTATATAAGCATGCCCTAACAGTATTTTAAAATAAATGCAGGATTTTTAAATATATTAGGAATTTTTTTTTTTTTTTTGAAACAGGGTCTCACTGTTGTCCCAACTAGCCTAGAACTCACTATGTACACCAGGCTGGCCTTAATCTCAGAGATCCACCTGCCTCTGAGTGTTTGGGATTAAAGGAGTACACCCCCCCACACACACTGGTTTAGAAGTTGACTTTTAAATAAATATAAGCTTATATGAAGGGAGGGGAAAGGGGAGGGGGGGAGAAGGGGGAGGGGAAGGGAAAGGGGAGGGAAGGAGGGAGGGAGGGAGGGAGGGGGAAGGGAAGGCTGTTTTACCACAGCCTCACCTCATTCCACACAGTGTTAGCTGAGTAACAGATTTGAATCCTGGCAACCATGGCTGTTATGCTGTTTCCGGCTCAGGGCACTTTTCAGTTCAACTGCAGGCACAGAGACTGAGCCCAGGTCCTGACACATCCTCTATTTACAGTCATTGTTTTTAACTCTGGGTCAGCCCTACCTATGTATCAGAGAAGCAAGGTGTTTTCATGGCCTCCTGCCAGAAGCAGTCATTTCAGCATGCGCACTGCCCCACCACTCCAGGACATGGTATTTATTCTAAGGTTTTATTTTGTTTTGGGTTTCTGAGATGGGATCCTGCTATGACACCCAGGCTGCCCTTGAGTTTATAATCCTCCTGCCTCCACCTCCTGAATACTGGGATTACAGGTGTATACCACCGCAGAAGGTTTTAAAACAAGAAAATATATTCAGAAAAAAGCTCCCTACACTCCCAGTTAAATGAAGTTAGTGAACAGTGATGAGCCTTGTGAAAATGGCCACAAGGGAACACTCAATCCAATATTACCTCTAATTCATCAGGTAGAACAAAGCTGTCACCACAGTTCTGGACACAAAGGCTGCAAACTACAAGGTTTGGTCTATATCAAAAGTTCAGAAGAAAGGAAAAGCAGTGGTCTTGCACTGGCCAGACCATCGCTGGTTTCTTCTGCATCCTCTACCACCCTACACTATAGCCTGAAATGTGTTACATTTGACAGTGTCCCTCAGTAAAGAGACAAATGTAACAAGTTCAGTTAAATAACCAGAGTCGGTCACAGTGAGTGCAAGAGACGGGTTATTTCCCGAGCCAAATCTGCCCCCTTATTACAGTCTTAATACTTTGAACTAGTATTGATTACAGCATTAGAACAATTTTTTCTCTTATCATAAACATCACAATGGATAGTAGCCAGGTGTGTGGTTGCATGCCTGAAATTCCAGGGGAGATAGAGGCAAATGGATCAGAAATTCAAGTCATACGTGGCCTACAAAGTCAGCCTGGGCTACATGAGACCCTGTCTCAAAAATAAATTTAATAAAGAATAATCAGGTCAATTCTTTAAATTTTAGAATTTCCTGAAACATAAAGAATCCAGAATTTATATAATTTCAGAAGTAAAATCATCTAACTTTGTGATTGGTTAAAAAGATCAGTAACAAGTATGAAATAAAAATGGTCAAATTCAGTGAAAAGGCTCTGGAAGTCAACTGGTCAGCTGGGTTCACACCTGTAAGTCCCAGTTGCTGTTTACAGTGGAGCAGCCCAGCAGCCCCTCACATCCAGAGCGGGCTAGCCCAGTGCTCCCTTTGACTCAACTGCAAGTGATTCCTCCTTCCTTCCCAAGTCCACCTCCCCATCTGAAGCTGAGTCACAGGGAGGTAAAGGAACTTCCCTCCCTGAGGTGTTTGCTAGACTCCCTGGGGCTGATGATCCTGAGTCAACTCCTTACCAACATCTTCGGTAGCAAGTAGTAGCTGCCCTTCGTCCTCTTCGACGGACAGGATTTAAATGTATGTAGTTCTCCTGTCCTCTGCTTCATCCCTAAGCCTGCAAATGCCTTCCCTTTCCCACCGATTTACCTCTCAACTGTAGGCTGACTCGGCAACCCAGACATCTTCTGTTGCCTCCATACAAACACTGTCCTCTTGTTTATTATTACAACTTCGGTTCCACTTGGTGTTTCTGAGACTCTGCTCTGAACTCTGTCCTAATCACATGGAAGGGAATGCAGCAGGGTGCAGAGTGGACATCACCACACCACGAAGACCCATGTCCTACCAGTTGTGACACTTCCAAGTCTGTCCTGTCAACTTGAGATGTTTTCTCTGCAAGGCCATTTTAAGGATTGGTTGGATGCAGAGAGAGCCCTTAGTTTTTAATAAGGACTCAAGTGACATTAAAATGTTTGCCATGTAGGCTGAGGAGGTGACTCCATGGGTAAAGTTCTTACTACTTAAACATTGAGGACTCAAGTTCAAATTCCCAGACCCCACATAAAAGCCAGACTCTCTAGTGTGTGTCTAATCCAAGACAAGAGGAGGATACAGAATCCTGGAACTGTGGACCAGCCAGGCCTGTGCAGTAGCAAACAAGAGACCCTGCCTCAAACAAGGTGGGAGGTCAGGACTAACACCCAAAAGTTGTCCTTCGATATCCACACACTGTGACACATGCCGCCCACACTCACACATGCAAGCACATACACATATCATATACACACATGCACAGAGTTTTAAATTTTTCCATAGATACATAAGCCTGACTTCACAGGCATCAAGAGCAAGCCGCATCACCACCCAGCTTCACAGCTTCCATCTCCAAGTACAACCCATCAGCCGGGGAGACAGTTCGGAGCATAGGAGGGCTTGTCGCACAGGCATGAGGACCTGAGTTCACATCTCCAATAGCCACGTAAAAAGCCAGGCATAGGCTATGCATGCCTGTCACCCAGCACTGTGGGGTGGAAAGAGGATCACTGGGGCTTGCTGCCTGTCAGCCCAATCCAGGTTCAGTGAAAGACCCTGTCTCAAGGGACTGAGGTGGCGAGTGATAGAGCAGGTCACACAGCATCCTCTTCTGGCCTCCACACATACCAACACCCCCACACAGACCACACACACACACACACACACACA
>NW_008348785.1:1167881-1192139 GCF_000622305.1 Nannospalax galili
CTTCTTTGAGCCTGATGCAGGACAGAAAGGCAGGGAAGGCTAGAGGGCGTGGAGAGAGAGCAGTTAGGCATCTGACCAAAAGCCAGAAGCTTTAACACAGCTGATAAAATTTTCTTTAAGCCTGATGCAGGACAGAAAGGCAGGGAAGGCTAGAGGGCGTGGAGAGAGAAGCAGTTAGGCATCTGACCAAAAGCCAGAAGCTTTAACACAGCTGATAAAATCAAAGTGCCTTCAGCGATAGAGCTTACTTTCCTAAAGGCATCTAAAGGCAAGGGTGCTAAAAACAGACTGTACTGAGGGTCTGTCCTAGGTGGCTTTCTATTGATGTGACAAAAACACTGACCCAAACCAACAAGGGGAAGAAACGGGTTTGTTTTTAAATTTTATTTATTATTTTCATGTGTATGCGTGTATTGCCTGCATGTAAATAAGTGCACCCGTGTCGTGCAATGCCTACGGAAGACAGAAAGGGTTTATTTTACCTTCTCCCAGATGACAGTCCATCACTTAGGGAAGTTGGGGCAGGAACCTGGAGGCAGGAGCTGAAGCCCAGACCATGGAGGATCAACGTTTAATAGCTTGCTCTTGTAGCCCGTGCTCAGCCTGCTTTCTTATACAATACAGGTTCACCTGCCTAGGTTCACCGCCCACAGGGGGCTGGGTCCTCTCACATCACTCAACAATCAAGAAAATGCCCCACAGACATGGCCACAGGCCAATCCAATGGAAGTGATTCCCCAATTGAGGCTCCCTCAGCCCAGGTGTGTCAAGTTGACACTAAGGTTTCCAGCACAATTGACCCCTTGTCAACTTGACACACAAACATCACTATTAAACCACAACTTTTGCATTTCTTGTACCCAAGATATGCCAATATTACAATATGAAAAAGTACAACTTTGAATTTTTAGGACTGTGGGGTTTTCAAACACTTAAAAAGCTCAATGTCTCTTAAAAGTCCCTTAGCTGTGGGTTCTTGTAAAATGCAAAACAAGTTATATATGGTGTTATTTCAAAAGGGGAGAACTAAGTGCACCTAAGGAAAACCAAAGTCCAGCAATGTCGCTCATTGTTGGGCATCTGGGACTCACTCACTATCTTCTGGGCTCCAAAGGGCTCAGGCAGCTTCACTTCTCTGGCTCTGCCATTCACAGCACATGCAGCTCATCTCATAGGCTCAGGCTGGCCCCACTCCACAGCTGCCACTGCCCTTGGTGGTCGTTCCACAGCCCTGGCATCTCCAACATGCTGAGGTATCCATTAAAATTGAGGCTGCACCTTCACCAATGGCCTCTCCTGGCCTCTCGGGTTGCCAACCCTTAGATTCTCTTCATGAGCCCTTCAATCCTGGGGTCTTCACCCCAGCTGAGGCTGCACCTCCAACCAGTGGCCTCTCCTGCCATCTTACAGTGCCAAGCCTCAGCTGCTCGCCATGATCTCTTCAGGCCTTCAAAACCAGTACCATGTAGGAGACTCTCATGCATTACCAAGTCCTGCTTCCAGCTGTGATGGAGCCTTAGGCCTCCTCTGGACCACAGCTCCTGTGTGCAGACCCTGAGGAAACACTTCCCAGGAGATTTCACCTCGGCGATGCCAGTCTCTATTAACCGCAGCTGATTTTTCAGCCCCAGCAACCAGCATCAGTTGTCCCAGCAAAGCACAGGCTTCACTTCAGTGGTGCTGGGCTCTTCTTAATCACAGCTAATTCTTAAGCTCTGACCAGAAACCAGATTCTCAATTCAAACTATGGCACAAACAGCCCTGATAGCCTTTGCTTCCCTTGAAGCATCACAAACCAGACTGTGATTAAAGAAACTGAGTTTGCGGAGGTTACCACAAATTGTCAGGGTAATACGGAGGTGATGCAGAACTTGAAAATACCTACGAATTGCAGGAGGGATATGCGCATGTCTGGACTGCAGTGCACCACTATTTGTTGTTTGATTGTTTCCAGTCTAGCCTCTCATTTGTTTTACAACATGCTAAAGTTGAAGAGCACAGGCAGCAGTACATGTGACTGGCCTATAAACATGCACGTCAGCGGGCTCCATGCAGGGCCCTCCTCCCCCAGGAAGCCGCAGAGCAGCCGCATGGTTCTTAAACTCATTTCAGCATTCTGATACACAAATGCACCTGTTCTTGGATTTCCCTTTGAAGTGGTTGCAACATCTTACTGGTTAGTTCAATAATAAGTTAAATATTAACATATTAATTGTTTCTATCTGCATAATACCCATCATTTGACCAATTTCTGAAATATTTTCCTTTAACTGGTTAAGTCATATCCATGTACAAGTTAATTCCTTCTCCCTCATGAGGCCTGTGAGGCAACAGTTTGACCAGTCTTTTGGGATTCTTGGCAGAAACACAGGATTGTTAGCCAGACATTGGCATTAAAGCCAGTTTAGCACATCACTGACTGACCTCGGGTGTGGGGAAACTTGATCTACCAGTCCACCCAACGTTCCCTGAGCTTTGCCAACTGTTGTCTCCTTCCTGGCTTCTTCAGAGACTGAGGTGGGCTCTCTGAGAACAGTTCTCTCGGTGAAGCCAGCCCTGAGCTAACAGATCTCACTTCAACAGCAAGAAAACCTTGAGGGAAGGGAAAGGACATTCTCCAACTGGGAGTCTGGAGGATCCCAACGCTCCATCAGGGTCACTGCGGGGAGAAAATTCTTTCTTGGGGCGGGGGTGGGGGGTGACAGGATAAGGAAGATCTTTTTTCTAAGATTTATTTTTATTTTTAATTATGTGTGTATGCACATATCTGTGTGAGTGCAGTGTAACTGGAGGCCGGAAGGGAGTGTCAGATCCCTTGGAACTGGACTCTTAGGGGTGTGGGCCACATGATGTGGGTGCTGGGAATCGAACCTGGGTCCTCTGTAAGAGTTGTACATGGTCTTAATCACTGAGCCATCTCTCCAGCCCTGGATGGGGAGGATCTTAGACACCAAATCCTTTGAGGCTCTTCAAAGCTCAGACCTGATTAAAAACTCCTCTTTCACATTTAATTTTTTTCTACTAGGAAGAATTTAGTTTTTATCTTCAATAATGAAAATATAGTTAAACACTGGTTTGGGGCTGGGGATGCAGCTCAAGCGCATCGCATGCTAGGCATGAATCAGGCCTTGAGAGAGAAGAGTGAAAGACAAAGAGCCAGGTGAGCACTGCTGTGGGCAGTCTTTCCTTCCCAGTCACCGTGGTTTTCTCTTGCATCTTCTGCCCACATTTTCAGGTTTTCCACTTATTAATTCAACTAATATTTTGGTGCCTGCCACTCAGGTGCATCGTGAGTAGGGTGCAATCAGGCAGACTCGGCTCCTGGCCTGGTGGTGCTTACAGTCCAGCGGAGGGTGGAAATGGAAATGACAACCCACGACTACTACGACCCAAAGAATGAAAGAAAAGCATAAACGATGTTGAAGTGCAGCTTTGGACAGTGAAGAACTAATGCAAATCTAGATGGGGCACTTTACATATGCGAGCTGAACGCCATCAGTCGATTCACTTAGGGTTTTGGGGGGGTTGGGATGGGTTAGGTTTGGAACAGGATCTCCCTGTAGCCCCAGCTAACCTGGAACTCACTATGTATCTATGTAGACCAGGCTGGCCTTGATCTCACAGAGATGCACCTGCCTGTGCCTCCCGAGTGCTGGAATTAAAGGTGTGCTCCATGCCCAGCTAAGGTTTTTTTTTAACATGGGGAGGGAAAATGGGGCTGACAGCATCTGTGTCCACAGTATCAAAAGTTGAGAAGTGACAGTGCAAAGTCGAGAGATGTAGGGATTCCCATGAAACCGCTGCCCTGTGAAGGACAGGTCTGCCTCTTCTATTACAATGTCCTCTGTTCTCCAGCTTCCTGTCACTGAGCTCATCAGTTTGGATCTATGTTCTTTTCTCTTCTGAACCTTGTTTCTAACAAGCATTTGGGTATAGCATGCACGGTCATCACAGGCCAGGCCCAATTTGCAGGCACTGTGCACACAGCTCATTCTATCCACAGGGACCCTGTCAGGTGGGTCTCACCATACCTACCCCCCGATTTGAGTGAAACAGGGACTGGCATTTGGAGAGCCAGGCTTCAAGGTTCATACCCATCCTTGCCTTGCCAACTTGTTAGCATCATTGCAATATTGTTCTTAATGTTATCTAAAATTACCACAAAGTAAACAGATGCTAGTTGAAAGTGGCAAAGAAAGTTTCAGTAGAAACAGCTTTGGCAAGCCAGCCTGGCTCACCCTTAAGCTGTCTGTAATCAAATGACCATCTTGACTAGCAAGGAAAGCTGGAGGGGCGTGGGGCCTCTGGACAGTTTCATGAGCATGCCTGTCTCTTGGCAGGCCACTACCACCAAAGGACTGAGTTTAAGTGTCAGGCAGAGTGCAACAATAGACATGGAAGTGCATAATTGGAAAAGGGTAGAGAATCTGGTGTAGCACTAGAACCATCTGTCTGTGCCAGTAAGCAGAGACTCAGAACACCAAGGATCAGAAACTACACAGGTCCCCAAGGGCCTCATCTGTTGTATCCTTTTCAGGAAATACCAACAACCACAAAATTGTAACTAGGCTCACTATTAATGGGGGTGATATACAATTCATTAAGTTTTGCTGTTTCTGGAAGTTTAGGGGTCTGGGGGGATGGGATGTCAGTATGTAGCTGGCCTCTAGCGGTCTGGGCTTACAGGCATGTATCACTTTTCTTAAAGCTCTTAGATGTGTTTAAGAAGTTCTAAATGTGCGATCTAGCTGTACTAGGTTGTCAACTTGACACACCTGAAGTGGAACCCCAACTGAAGCATCACCTTTGTCAAACAGGCCTGCGGCCGTGTCTGTGAGGCATTTTCTTAATTGCGAATTGATGTGGGAGGGTCGAGTCCGTTGTGGATGGAGCCACCCTGGACAGGTGTTCCTAGGTTATAAGAAGAAATCAGGGCTGAGCTCAGGCCAGAGAGGAGCAAGCCAGTAAGGAGCATCACTTCATGGTCCGCACATCCGTTCCTGCCTCCAGGTTCCTGCCCTGGTTTTCCTCAAGGATGAACTGTGATTGGGATGTAGAAGCCAAATAAAACCTTTCTCCCCATGCTGTGCTTGGTCATCATTTTATCAAAGCAATAGAAACCAAACTAGGGCACTAGCATTGGTTCATACGGAAGGTCAGCAGCATATTTGATAGATTAAAGGTGTTAGGCAAGAGCTAGTGACTAACCAGGGTGTTTAATTAGGGCTTTTCACCACATCAATTTAAGTTTCAAAAAAGACTACAAAAGCAGTAACTTCAAGCTGCCAATGATTATATGTAATATTGGGGCAAGAGACCATTCATACCAGAAAAAAAGATGACGTGGTAGTGTCGGTGCGTAAGAGAAAAAAGGAGCGCAGGGCGTAGTGGTGCAGACCTTTAATCCTAGCACTTGGGAGGCAGAGGCAGGTGGATCTCTGTGAGTTCAAGGCCAGCCTGGCAGCCTGGTCTACATAGCAAGTTCCAGGCCAGCTGGGGCTACAGGGAGACCTCATCTCAAAAAGACCAAAAAACTAAAAGAAACAAGAAAGGAAATAAGGCAGCTACTGACCCCCAAGATAAGGGACAAGGGTAAAACTCTACAGTCCATTTTTCATTGGAAAAGTTAAGTCAAAGATTGGTGCAGGTGTTAGTCCTTCAAATGGCAGAGCAAACAGGTTTATCTTCTCTGCAAATGACTGACCGTGACTAAGTCAACACTAAACGAAGGTCGCTACACAGCCGGCAGCCAGGTCTTCGGTCTCTACATGTCAATGATGTGACTATGGCATTTGGGCTCAAAACAAATGAAAGATTTTCATAAACAGAATGTGACAGCACTGTGCATGGAGAGAAAGTGCTCAATGCCACATTTCTTGTCCGTGAATTGCTGGGACATAGATGCCTTTGGGTGCAGCGTCTCCTCTCATACAGAGAACCTGCCATGGAAGGTACTGGAGGGAAAAGAAGGCAAACAGAGGCACCAGCAGAACAAGAACCTAGTCCTAATTCTGACAGGGAGTCCAAACGAGAAGGGGGGTTATAACAGAGCTCAAAGACATTGGAATTATCTTGCCAGCAAAATAGTAAAGATCCAGATAACCTACTGTGTTCAAGAGGCTGTGGGAAGAGGAATTCATACATGTCGCTGCTGAAAGTAACAACTGGTGTAACCCCTGGATGATTGTTAGGGTTGGATGCTCAGTGTCCCTCCAAGCCCCATATGTTAAAGGCCTGGTCCCCTGCAAGCTGGTGGAATGTTGGGGGCTGGGGGCTGGAGAAGAGTCTTAGGTCACTTGAGGAGTACCTATGAGGGACACTATGAGACCACAGTCCCTCCTTCCTCTTTGGTTCCTGGCCATGAAGTTAGCAGTTTGCTTCCTCATATACTTCCTGCCATGACCATCAGGTGCCCCCAACAGAGACTCAAAGCAATGGTTCTGCCTCATCCTAGACTAGAACCTCTGAAGCCAAACAAAGGAAACCACTTTCTTAACTGTCTCAGGTGCTTGTGATACTGATGGGAGGCTGGTTACAACAAGAATGATGTAACAAAGACAAAAACTACACTTGAACCATCCCCTCATTTAGACTCTTCCTCTGTGGATACACTTGCACAAATACAAAATATCAGATTCACAAAGTGACTCACTGAAACTCTTTTTAAATAAAATAGCTGCACTGGTCTCCCATTGCTATTAACAAATGACCATAAACACAGCTGCTTAAAACAACACAGGCTTTTTAAAAAATATTTTTTTACGTTTTCATATGAGTCTATTGCTTGTATGTAGACAGGTGCACCCATGGAGGTCAGAAGAGGGTGTAGGATCTCCTGGAATTGGAGTTACAGATGGCTGTTAGCCACTATGTGGGTGCTGGGATTCAAACCCAGGTCCTCTGGAAGAATAATCAGTGTGCCTAACCTCTGAATCATCTCTCCAGCCCCATAATGTATTTTAATGTATTTTTCAAATTGTGTGTGTGTGTGTCTGTGCATGTGAGTGCATGGCCAAGGCTAGAATAATGCATTGGATCCTCCAGGCCGATGAGAGCTGCCGGGCATGAGCACTGGGAACCAAAAAAAATCCCAAATAGGCCTTGGTGAGTTTCAAGCCAATGGCTGGCTCCTGTGAGCTCTAGGACCTCCCACTTCCAACTTTCTCCTTATCTGGAAGCCTCCCACACTTTCTGGCTCCAGACTCCTATATGACACTAACCTGTTTTCCCTCCCCCTTATAAGGACACTTGTAGTTCATTACATTGAGTCCTCTTGGATACAGGCTGAGTTCTCCATCTGACCATCCTTAACCACAAAGCCTCTTTGCATATGGGCTAACACATGTACAGATTCAGGGGTGTGCTATAGATGGCTTCAGCTATCAGCTTGACACACTTGGGGAGAAGAAATCTCAACTGGAGAATTGCCTCTGCTAGAATGGCCTATGGACCTGCCTGTGAGGCATCTTCTTGATTGCTGAGTGACAAGGGTGGACCCAGTCACTGTGGGTGGTGCCACCCCTGGGCAGGTAGGCCTAGGTTGTAGAAAAAATCAGGTTGAGCACAGGCCACGGGAGCAAGTAAGCAGTGTCCTCTGTGGTCAAAGCCTCAGCTGCTGCCTCCAGATTCCTGCTCTGCTTATGCTCCTGCCTTGGCCTCCCTCGATGATGGACTGTAAACTGTAAGCCAAATAAACCCTTTCCTCCCCAAGTGTTTTATTACAGCAGTAGAGAGGCTAACTAGGTCGGGGGTTAGGATGTGTGTATTTTTTACTCAATAGCAAACAAGGAATGAGGCTCCATCAGTAGTGCACTGATTAAAGATAAACTCCTATAATAGAATACAATAGTTATTTTAACAGTGAGAAAACTCATTGTGAACTACAGAGAAAGGTCTCCAAAACATGCTCACTGACAAGAGCCAGGCACAGGACGAACGGAGCGAGCATGCAGCCTACCTTATCCCTAATATTGAAACCCTCTGTGGGTAGAAGGCGGCAGCGGCGGTTGCTGATAGGAAGGAGCTGGGCCAGAGCCTCACACAGACTTTCACTACATGCTCCTTTAGAGTTTCTGCTTTTTGAATCTTGTAACTGTAGTACTTAAGTAAAAAGCGAGGAAATGTTGGGGCTGGAGAGATGGCTCAGTGGTTAAGAGCACTGGCTTCTCTTGCAGAGGACCCAGGTTTGATTCCCAGTACCCACATGGTGGCTGACCGTCTGTAACTCCAGTTCCAGGGGATCTCACACCCTCTTCTGTCTTTGATTGGCACTGCACGACACAGATAGATGTACACTTACATGCAGGCAGTACACTCATACACATAAAATAATAATAAAAATTATTTTTTAAAGTGAGGCAATGTCTGGAAAGAGTAAAAAGAAGTCAAAATGTAAAAGATGGAAGAGATCTATGTGGGCACCAGCTTTGTCTTGCAACAAGAGGTACAAGGTGGGGCTAGGGCTGCAGCTCATGGTGGAGCACTCACTAGCTTTCAAGAGGTCTGATGGCTAGCAGCTCTGAGACACACACACACACACACACACACACACAAACTACAAAATCATAGCAGATTCCATAGCAGATTCTCTAACCCTAACCCTAACCCTAACCCTAACCCTAACCCTAACCAATCACTATAAAATATAGTGGCTCACCCCAGCAAACATTCACCGTCTCACAAGTGTTGTGGGCAGATAACCAAAAGGAAACGTGGGGGAATGACTCGAGTGGGCACTTCATGTGAGAACGCAAGTAGCCGATGAAGGTGTACGTGGAAGTTCAGAGCATTCGTCAGTGAGGAGACCACGATGAAACATGTCTGCTCTGAGGAGGGAAAACAGGCCACAGGGTTGGGAACTCTGGACCTCCTGGGCCTGCTGGTACGGCACCTTGCTGCTGCACTAGAAGTAACTACTAGGGCACATGACCAGGCAGAGGGTGCCACACAGCAGGGCCTTCCTTCTACAGCTGGGTGCACGCCAACTGAAATGCACAGCTGTGCCTGAGGGTCTACACCGCAACGTTATTTGGAGTTGCCACAGACTGTAAAGAATGTAAGCGCTCGTCATGAACAGTAAGTAATAAAAGTTGAGGTTCACAGGATGGAAAGGTGAAGTAGAAGCTAAAGAGGCTGGAGGTGTGGCCAGGGTGTGGCCAGGGTGTGGCTGGTTGTGGGTGGGTATGGCTGGAGGTGTGGCCGGGGTTTGGCTTTCTGTGGGGCACTGGTGAAAGACCCTGTGGGTTCTACTATCTGAAGAACAGCAAATAAACAAAACCCAAGAAGCTAAAGGAAAAAAAAAAAAAGACACGATATATCATGGTTTAAATCAAGTTGAAAAGGGATGAAATCAGTTCATTGTCCTATAAATCCAAGAGCTGTTACCCTGGTGGGGCAGGTCATTTGAGATAAAGGAATGTGCTAACATTTGTAAGCTGAGTGGTCATAGAGGTGTGCTCATTCTCCAAATTTTCATTAAACGGTATTCTTTTTTTAATATTTTATTATTTTTATTGTATTGCCTGCGCGTAGGTAAGTACACCTGTGTTGTGAAATGCCGTCGGAGGACAGAAGAGGCTGTCAGATCCCCTAGAACTGGAGTTACAGACAGTTGTTAGCTGCTGTGTGGGTGCTGGGATTCGAGACCAGGTCTTCTGCAAGAACAACCAGTGCTCTTAACTGCTGAGCCATCTCTCCAGCCCTAAACAGTATTCTTCAAATCTGTGAATGGACGTTCATCAATATGCTTCAATTTAAAACTAAGAGCCAGCAGTGGTGGATGATCCCAAGAAAACAGCCTTCCAGGCCTCTGGGACCCTGCTCATATGAATTGACAGCAATGGTGACATCGTGCACGAGACCCACACAAACTCAATCAGACAAAGCCCAGCATAGAACTGGGGAAATGGGCAGCAGGCCCCAACCCTAGGTGAGGAACTATTGGCAGCTGATCACTGCTGGGTGAGGGAGAGTTGGTCTTCTTTTGGGGAGAGATACTAGATAGGCTGACCAGGCTCCAGTGGAGGAACTCACACTAAGGGACATCTGGGGACACAGACTTGACTTGATAGGCCTTAGCATATATGACAGAATGTATGAGGTCTGATGGGGGGGCTGTGAAAGGCTGGGGATAGAATATGATTAAGATGTATGAAATACACAAAAATTCAATAAAAATATATATTGTAAAAAAATTTAAATCTAAAAGAAATAACAGTAAAAGTAAATACTGACTGCTTAGGGAAAAGTAATATATCAGGGAGCAAAACTTTTCCCAATGTGGGCCAATTAGTTCTCCAGAGAACTAAAGCACTTTCACAATCCAGCCAGCTCATTTCTCGCTGACAAAACCTGCAAGGTCATTTTATTTTATCGTCTGCTTTTTGCAGTTCTGGGACAGAATTCAGGACCTCCTATCAGGAAGGCAAGTGTTCTACCTCTGAGCTACATCACCAGTCTATAAGATCATTTTTGAGACTAAAATTCTGTGATTGAATTTTTCCTCCCTTGACTATGTTCACACTCACTAACATGACTGAAGGGATTCACTAGAGTCAGAAAAGTGAAGATCTTGAGCTGGGGATGTAGCTTAGTTGATAGAGTGTTTGCGCTGCATGAAGCCCTGGGTGCTACCCAGCACTGCATAATGCCCATACCTACATCCTAGCACCGAGGAGCCGGAAGCAGGCGGATCAGAAGTTCAAGGTCATCCTTAGATACACAGAGACTTCAAGGCCAGGTAGATAGACATGAGACCCTGTCTCCAAAAAAATAAAGTCCCAAGGAAATTTACCATGGGAGAGCTGGGCACATAGGTTAATCATAGCATGTTGGAGAAACAAACAAAGGTATTCATAGCATATACTAAGGAGACAAATTAACACCGACTCAGGTCAGAGACGGTTAGCAGATGTACAGTTTCTAAAAAATGGTGGCACCCAGGAGAGATCTTTTTCCAAAGATTTAATGTTATGTGTATGAGTGTTTTGCCTGTACATATGTAAGTGCACCCGTGTCATACAGTGCCCATGGAAGCCAGGAAAGGGTGATGGATCCCCTGGAACTGAAGTTAAGGATGGTTCATAGCTGCCCATGTGGGTCCTGAGAACAGAACCTAGGTCCTCTGCAAGAGCAGACAGGGCTCTTAACCACTGAGCCATCTCTCCAGCGCCCCTGGTTTTAAAGGACAAACAAGCAGACGGATGGACAGAGCACATCCCAGGAAAGGCCAGGAAGATGAGATGAGTATAGTGTTCCTGACAACCGGTAAGGGGTCAGAGACACAGCTAAAAGAGCTGGTGCTGGGTCCTGAGGAGAGTGTCATCCTCCTTTCAGCGTTTTGTGAGAAGAGTCCCTGAGCAGGTCCAGGGTCCCACGGACCCGACTTTCCAGCCAGCCCTGTGAACACACACACTACTCAGTGGGCGTTGTTTACCAATGAGTTCCTTCACCTCAATTTACTGAGTCATCAAGGCCTTCCTTGGTCTATGCTGGAAAGCACAAGCCCCTCCTTGAATCTGGTTGGCTGCTTCGAAGGAGACAAGTTGTAACAGTACTTCCCTTGCCCAGAAAGACCAAGGAAAGCCAAGTTAGCAGAAGCAGACGCCGTCTGGGCTGAGCTGGTAGACCTGAGCTCCCGGGACACAGCTGCGACCAACCAGCCTTCTGTCCCTTTCTGTGGCTGGCTGGGCATCACAGGTTAGGACTGCAATGACTTTGCGTATGTTGGTAAGGATTTTAAAATAGGACTGTTTTAAGATATTACTTTGAAATGGTTTTAAAACAAGTTTTTACTTTGATTTATATAAGCATTTATTTCTTAATAAGATTTGAATTATAGCCCAATTGAAATAATATTGTTTAGGGACTAAGACTACTTGAGAAACAAATTATTACACAGATTTGTTAAATGACTACTGGGCTCAAGTAAGAATTGACTTTTAAATCCCCACTCGCTCTCCAGATAATTACTGAGCAAGTACTTCTTGGTAATGCAAAGATTTTGTCAGGGTCCTAAAAACAAGATTACTTAGTTCCTTAATCATACCAGATAAAACTAACTAGACTCTTAAAACATCCATTTAATTTAGAAAAGAAAATAGAACACTATACTTGTAATCGAGCTGACATTTATAAGCACCTAACTTATATGAAGTTTGCTCGAGAGGGACTTCAAGTTTCCTTCCAGCACAACCTCTTCTGCTGTGGAGTAAAGCAGCTTTCTATTTTAAGCCCATCCCCCTTGAGGAAAGAAAACTAGGCACTCGGTGGTAAACAGCAATGCCATCCATTCAATAGATGTTTGTTTAGGGCACCTGGGACGAAACGATAACGAAAGAAGACAGGGCCCTGCCCTCGTCCATCACACTACCTGGTGGAGGAAGTACCTGTTCTAATGAACAAAATAATTACAAACTGTGACTGTTGCTATGAAGGAAAAAGCAGACAGGAATGGCTTCAGACAGGCAGCACTGCCTCCTTCGCCAAGTTTGGGAAAAACCGGAAAAGGAGGCGATGCCTAAGCAATGACTGCAGGATAGGAAAGCTCAGACCCACTCAGAGGGAGCAGAACCCTGGCCAGGCCTTAGCGAGGTCCAGTGTGCCTGAGGAAGGGAACAAGCATTGTATGTCGAAGAGCCGAATGCTATGTGTGCGTTGAGCATTGGTGGTTCGGTGACAGAATTCTCATCTACCAAACTGTGATGTGTGAAGGCGCAGCGTGACTATAGTAACTTTGGAGGGCTTTTGAGCAGGGGAGGAACTGCAGAGCTCAACAGGGCCTACAGTGGTGGTTAAGTGAGATGGTACTGAAGCCGGCAGGGAAGGGAGGAAGGAGCACATGTGGAGCACACCTGGGAGATTAGTAACAGGGTGTGTGCCAGGGGAGGAGTGGGAAGAAGAGTCCAAGGGTGACTGGGAAGACCGGGCAGGCTTGTGGATGTCACTCCAGTAGCGTGTGATGCCCCAGTCCCTCAGTCACCACAGCTATTTACATCTGTTTGGAGTTTTGTGGTTTGTTCTGTTGAGACAGGGTTACAGGTATCCTTGGCTGACCTTGAGTCACTATGTGACCTTGAGTTTCTGATTCTCTTGCTTCTGTCTCTGGAGTTCTGAGATTATAGTCCTCTGTCACACACCTGGCTTTTGTAGTCTGGCTTACTTCAGGCCAAGTTGTGTATGTATGTGTGTATGAAAAGAAATTATATATATGCATATAAAATATATATGATCATATAGATTTTTTCATGTAAAAAAAATATATATATGCTAGATAAATGACACACCCTGTGTCACCAACCTGACACAAAATCAGAACACTATACTTGTAATTGACTCGAGGAGTTAGGGTTTGGGAGCTGAGGGGGATGGGGGGCTTATCTTGATGCTGTGCTTGATAAATATATTGTTTCTTATTATTTTTAAATTATGTATATGTGTGTGTCTGTGTGTGGGTTTATACACGTGAGTCCAGTGCATCAGTTACAGGTGGCTGTGAGCTGTCTGACATGGGTGCTGGGAATTGAACTCAGTCCTCTGAAAGAGCAGCACGTGCTCTTAACGACTGAGCCATCTCTCAAGTCTGATATATTCAGTTTCTGCATTTCATAAATACATACAATTTTCAGTCAAATTGTGTTTCCTTGGGTTTGCCTGTTCCCAGTGTGCTTGTTCAGATTTGGGACAAGCCCTGCCCCCAACCATAACTGGTACAGGTATTAGAGAAGAGATAAATACTTTTGGACTTAAGTATTTTCTAAAAAGATATACATATACCTGGCCAGACATGGTGGTGCATGCATTTAATCCCAGTACTCAGGAGACTGAGGCAGGCAGATCTCTGAGTTTGAGGTCAGCCTGGTCTACACAGTGATTTTTTAAAAATATCTAAAAAAAAGATATATATGTATATTTCCCATGTTATTTCATATATGGGTTACCTTTCTAACACTGAAGTTGGCTTAGGAAGAAAATAATAAAAGAGATGAATGTGTAAGCCAAGAGCCCAAGCCACCCTGCGCAAGGCACGGCTGTGAGCTCATCTAATTGGCCCTTTCCCTGGGAATCATTTCTTGGCTCATTGACTGACTATTACTCTGTAAAATAGCAGAAGCCTGCCTGCCAGCCTTTGCTTAGTTCCAGAGGATAAGCCAGCTGTGGGGTCTGATGGGTTGGTGCTTAATGAGATTTTAATGAAGTAGGTTAACAAAGGTCATTCCTACAAGTAATAGAAAGTTAAGAGTGTGGAGGCAGAATGGGCCTGACTGACTGCAGGGTCACTTTGAGCACTTTGGAAATGTTGAGAGCAGATAGTTAATCCCTAAAAGTAATTAAGAAGGCTTCGTCCTCTTAATCACTTTACTGATGCTACATAAAACTACTCTTGTAAATGTCATTTGGAATCCCTCAGTAACAAAAGGAGCTATGTAGGCTGGGTGTGGTAGCACCCAACTTTGATTCTAGCACTGTGGAGGCAGAAGCAGGAGGATGTCTGTGAGTTCAAGGCCAGCCTGGTCTACATAGTGAGTTCCAGGCCAGCCAGGGTTACATAGTGAGCCCTAGTTTTTTTTGTTGTTATTGTTGTTTTTTTAAATGTATATTTTGTCACGTGTATTTGTGATGTGCATGCATGTGTGTTTATATATAGACGCACGTGTGGGTGCAAGAGCACGCATGTGCTGGTAGATGCCCAACGCTGATGCTGGGAATCTTCCTCAGTCCGTTTTTTGTTGTTGTTGTTGTTGTTTTTGTCTTTTTTGAGACAGGGTCTCCCTGTAGCCCCAGCTGGCCTGGAACTCACTATGTAGACCAGGCTGACCTTGAACTCACAGAGATCCACCTGCCTCTGCATCCCAAGTGCTGGGATTAAAGGCATGTGTCACCATGCCTGGGTCCCAGTCTTTCAACCTCATCTTTGAGACTGGTCTCTCAGTCTAACCCAGAGCTTGCCCACAAGCTAGCCGGCTTGCTCTGGGGATTGCCTTCCTAGGCTGGAATTACAGGCCAGCTGCCAAACCTATGCAGCATTTACACAGGTTCTGGGAATCTGAACTCAGTTCCTCAGGTTTGCAAGGCAAGCATTTTAATCCCCAAGCCACCTCCCCAGCCCTGGATGTAATAAATTTCTTATTCAGCTTTATGAAGTCTTCCCCATCTGACTCCTGTAGATCTTCTTGGGTTCATCTATTTTCTTTCTGCTCAAACAACTTTTTGCCCTCTCTTGTTAACTACAACTTTATTAATCTTCCTCCTCTGAACCTTGAACACCTGCAGCCCTCAGGTTGAGGGCCTATGTGCTAGGGAATTCTTCCATGGGAACTGGGAACGGAACTTGGGTCCTCTGGAAGAACAGTAAGTGTTCCTAACCCATGAGCCATTTCTTGAGCCCCTCCAGTGAGTTTTAAATATAAATAAAGGACACATATAAATCTTACCAACCCAAGCAACTATAACTCATAATTTACAGGCTTTCTGTCCAGCAAATAAGTGAAAAGAAAGGAAAAAAAGTCTTTAAAACTTTCTTGTTGTAAAGACATGCTCTTTTCTTTGGAGACAGGGTATCCCTGGAGCCCCATTTGACCTGGAATTTGATATGTAGACTAGACTGGCCTCAACATCAGGGAGATCTGCTTTTGCCTCCAGGTGCTGGGATTAAAGGCGTTTTTCACCACACCAGGCTCAGAGACCTTTTTTTAAATGCAGGCATTTCCTCCTAGAAACTTTATTTCTGAAATTATACAAGAAAAGAAAACTTGGTTTTTTAGTGTCAAACTGGATCCTAGAAAAGTATAAGATTTTTCAAGTCTGCATGTAAAACAGTGTGCTTATTTTAAGAACAAAGGGGGCAATAAAAATAGTCTAAGTAGGGAAGAGGAGCCAGGACAAAGACCCTGGAAAGGTCGAGGAAAAGCAACCAAAAAGCAAAAAAAAGAGCGTTCTAGCACCTGTCAGATACTGCACAGCTTTGGCCATACGTCAAAAACAATGCTGTAATCCCAGCACTTTCTGAATGCTGACACATGAGAAGATTGCCACAGTTCAGGAGGCCGAGTCAGGACGATTGCATTCAGGTTAGCCTGGGCTATGCAGTGAGTTTGAGACCAGCAAAGGGGCTACAAAGATGACTCAACAATCAGGAGCACTGGAGGACCTTGCAGAGGACCCAGATTCAGTTCCCAGCATGCACTTGGTAGCTCACAATCATCCTTAACTCCATTTCCAGGAGGATCTGACACATAAAATAACAAATAAAAATAATAAAATCAAAGATAAACAGAATTGGGGAGATGGCTCTGTGGATAAAGTGCTTGCAAAAAGTATGAGGGCGGGGCTGGAGAGATGGCTCAGAGGTTAGGAGCACTGGCTGCTCTTGCAGAGGACCCAGGATGCATTCCCAGCATCTTCATGGAGGTTAAAAACCACCTGTAACTCCAGTTCCAGGGAATCCCACAACTACTTCTGACCTCCTCAGGCACTGCACGACACAGGTGCACTTACACTCATGCAGGCAATACACACATACACATAAGATAAAAATAAAATACTTTTTAAAAAAGTATGTGGGGCAGGGTGTGGTGGGGCACGCCTTTAATCCCAGCACTTGGGAGGCAGAGGCAGGTGGATCTTTGTGAGTTCTAGGCCTGCCTGGTCTACATAGTGAGTTCCAGGACAGCTGGGGGCTACAAGGAGACCCTGTCTCAAAAAGACAAAAAAAAAAAGTATGTGAGGCTGGAGAGATGAATCAATGGTTAAGAGTACTGGTTGCTCTTGTGGAAGACCTGGGTTTGATTTCCAGCACCCACATGGTAGCTAACAACCCTTGATAAACTCCATTTCCAGGTGATCTGACGCCCTCTTCTGGCCTGCACACACATGGTGCACTTACATACATGCAGGCAAAGCTCTCATGCACATAAAATAAAAATAAATAAAATTTCAAATATGAGAACCAGTGTTTAATGCCTACAAGCCCTGTAAAGAGCCAGTCACAGTGGCTGCAACTGTACCCCCCAGATCTCTGGGGTTCAAGCCTAGCCTTCTCGGAGACAGCACCAGAGGAAAGACACCTGACGTTGACCTCCAGCACGCACATGAACGCGTACACACTTGCACACGCAGCTGCCCGCGTGTGCATGTGTGAGAACACGTGCAGACACACACAGACAAGGAACAAAACCCGGAAACCTTTTTTGCACGTTACAGACCCTGTCACAAACCTCTATGGTTGGAGAGAGGATAATTGACCACACGTTGCTGGGAAGGTTGGGGGAGGCGGGCTGTCCGGAGACCCAGTCTTGCTGCACCATCAGGATGAAGGAACAAACTACCTACTGGGCGGAAGGAAGGAGTGGCGACTACCGTGCTCAGTGGGGTCCCGGGAAGGGTTCGGCGCCTGCACGCGTACAGCGCGCTCCCCCGGCCCCCAGGCTCCCAGAGGCCGCGGGTTCGAGACCCGCCCGCCGCTTACTGCGGGGCTCCATGGTGCGCTGCTCCCGGCTGAGCCCGGTCCGCGTTGCCCTCTAACGCCTCTCCACCAGCAGGCGTCGCTCGGGTTGCCCTGACAACCGGGGACGGGGCGAGGCGGGACCCGGCGGACGGCGAGAGGGAGGGACCAAAACGCCGCGAGCGAACGCGGGCAGGCAGGGTGGCGGGCGGTGCTGGGCGGAGGACCGCGGCCTGGTCGGGCGGCCGAACGTCCCCGAGACCCCGCGGGACCCGCCGCGAGCTCCGCCGAGTGCCGGGACTGCGCGAGCGGCTGGGGCCCCCGAGTGCCGGGACGGCGCGAGCGGCTGGTCCCCGCGGCCGCTGCAGGTAACGGTGGGGCGCCCGCGGAGGAGGCCGCGCACCTGTTGCGGCCGGGTGGGGAGCCTGCGAGGCCTGGGCCCGAGACCCCGCCGAGCCCCCGACAAGCCAGGGGAGGGGCTGCCCGGCTGTGCCTGGGGGACCCGGCGTTTGCACCGCAGCCAGGGCGGGGTCCCCTGTATCCCGTGTCGGCCCAGGTCAGTGCCCGCATGACCCCGGGACACCCCCGGTGAGGACGCTCCCTGCTCCAGCTAGAAGACCCGGCCTTTGCACTGCAACACCCCCTTCCCCCAGGGTGGGTTCCCCTGCAGCGGGGCATCGCCCCAGGTCGGGGCTTGGATGACCCCAGTGAGGCCGCCCCCTTGCCCAGCAGTGCAGCCCCCGGGGTGAGGTCGCTACCCGGTGTGGACCAGGTCAGGGACGGGCCCCATGACCCCAAAACGGCAGGGTGAGGGCGCAGGATCTGGAATTTGCACCTAAACGCCAGGATGGGTCCTTGGCACCCTGCGTGGGCTCAGGTCAGAGCCTGGATGACCCTGAGACACCCCCAGTGGGACACTCCTGCTCGGCCTGGAGGGTCGGCTTTGCCCTGCAGCCCCCGGGTGGGGCGGGGCCTTAGGGGTGGGACTCAGGTGCAGACCGGCTCCTGCCGGGTAGGAGGGCCGAGCCCGGCTCCCGAAGCTCTGCTCTGTCATTCCGAATATCAAGTGTCAGGCCGTGGGCTCCGCGTGGGATCTTTGCTGTTGGCTTAGTTGTTGAGGCGAGTGTGCTGCAGCCCTCCCGGCTTTTGGTAGTTTCTGAGTCAGCCCCGCATGCTTTGTAGCCAAACTTTGTAGAGATCCTGAAGAAATGGAACCCGATTCTCCACAGTAGCCTTTTAATAGCTCTGGTTTTGCTGTTTTAAGGTGTGAGAATCACAGGGGACCGGTATGTTGTAAAAATTTCAAACCACTCGAGTGTCATGGGTTAAGGGGGGGAAAAAGCCGGAAGGAGGAAAGAAAAACGGAGAAGAGACAAGGAAGTGGATAAGAAAGTGCTGAGGGCTGGGAATTGTGGATTGATTGAGCGCTAGAGCCTGGAGATCAAAGGCCCTCTATCCTTTCCCACCACCTGCCCTAGACAGCAATAGCGGGAAATGGAAGGCCCAGCCCTTTGGGGGTCAGATAAGTGATTACTCATCTGAACTGATGCAGAGATTTCCAACCCGTAGATGACAAGGACACTGGGGAGAATGACTTCTCCCTTAGAAAAATCATTCAAAGCTTAGTTGAACCCTAGAACCATCTATTCAGTGGTGGAAAGGGACATTTATTATATTGTGCCAAATTAGGCTTCCCTCCTGGGATACATGAGGACATTTTTTCGAATGACTTGTCAAAACAAGGAGCTTTATGAGAGGGTGTTGACAAGAGGTGTGATTGATGTAAAACTCATACAGCTAAAGTATAGAAGTAATAAATTAAGGTTGGAAAGTAAACGCTTCATGAGACCCTACTTGTTCCTGCGAATCAGAGGGGGAGGGGGCAGAAAGCAAGATTCTGGGTGCTTCTAGAAACAGTGTTTCCCCAAATCTAGTTTTCATAAATGAAATCAGGACATGGTGCTCTCATCCAAGATACAGGTATGCCCATCAGTAATACAATAAAAAAATGCCACGATAGTGACTTTAAAGAAAATTTTGGCATCACTGATACAAAAAAAAGGAGGGAAAGTTAGCTTTTGCAAGCAGTAAAAAACTACATTTGGTGGTTTGTTTGTTTGGTTTTGGTCTTTTTGAGATAGGGTCTCCCTGTAGCCCCACCTGGCCTGGAATTCCCTATGTAGACCAGGCTGGCCTTGATCTCACATAGATCTGTCTGCCTCTGTCTCCTGAGTGCTGGGACTAAAGACAATTGCTATTACGCCCAACACCATTTGTATTTTTTTTTTGAAAAAGAAGAAAAGTATTACAGATCTCCACACTAAGATAATAAAGACTAAAATCCACACACAGATCTTAAGGTTGGAAAATAGGGTTATGAATTGGTGATGTACCTTGTAGTGATTTAAAAGAATTACAGTGCTTGAAGTTGACATTGATGAACTCTTATTTAGTACATAAAGGCAACTGTGAGATGCAACATTAGATTTTCGGGGCTGTCCTGCCAATGCAAGAAAAGACTGGATGGGGGGCTGGAGAGATGGCTCAGTGGTTAAAAGCACTGGCTGCTCTTACAGAGGACCTGGGTTCAATTCCCAGCACCCACATGGCAGCTGACAACCCTCCCTAACTCCAGTTCCAGGGAATCCAACACCTTCTCACCTCTATGGGCATTGCATGACTTACACTTACATACACAGGCAATACACTCATACACATAAAATAAAAATAAATACATTTTATAAAAAAAGAAACTGGATGGGACTGAAGAGATGTTCAGCACCTACATAGTAGCTAACAACAGTTCATAACTCCAGTTCCAGGGGGCCCAACCTCTTTTCTGGTCTCTGCAGGCATTGCACACACATGGTACACTTATATACAGGCAGGTAAAACACTCATACACAGAAAATAAAAATAAATAAATCCATGAAAAAGACTGGTGCAAGGGAGAGGCTGTGTCCGTTTCTCCTTTCCCTCTATCACCTAGCATAATGCACTTCTAGATACGTGGAAAGAGCGTTAGAGAAATTACTTCCCATGTGGGGTTATGCTTTACTATTGGAGAAAATGCCACAGGTCAGAACACTGTTAATGGATTGGAGGTTGGAAACCCGTGATGAAGATTTTCTTGTCACTTTGGAGATGTGTCTACTGTGATGTCTACTTCCATATATGTTATTGGTGGTCAAAAGAAAAATGAAAAGGTACCGTGTATTTCTTTGTTTGGGTTGGGAATTTTTGTTCCAAGTTTCCAAGTTCTTGTGCTGTGGGAATAGTTAAATTGCTGTTTATCAGCTGCTGTGGCACTGAATGTGGCAAACCAAAGCCTGTCAGCAGAGTATAACAAAGCAGCCAAGAAGAGACTGTAGCTTTTCTTTTTCTTACATCTCCTGGCCTAAAAGTAGCAAGAATTCAAAGTTTTGTTTTGTTTTGTTTTTGTCTTTTCCAGACAGGGTCTCCCTGTAGCCCCAGCTGTCCTGGAACTCACTATGTAGACCAGGCTGGCCATGAATCAAAGTATTTTTGAAGTGTTGGTAATACCTAGTATTGTACCCAGGGTCTCACACATTTAGGCAAGCACTCTACCACTGAGGTGTAGTCCCAGACCAGCATACTGTGTTTGGTTTGTTTTGATCTTTTAAATTGTTTAGACTTTGAATCTTTTTTTAAAAAATATTTTATTATTTTTATTTTATGTGTATGCATGTATTGCCTGCATGTAGGTAAGTGCACCCATGTTGTGCAGTGCCCGCGGAGGACAGAAGAAGCTGTCAGATCCCCTGGAACTGGAGTTATGGACAGTTGTTAGCTGCCATGTGGGTGCTGGGAATCGAACCTGGGTCCTCTGCAAGAACAGCCAGTGTTCTTAACTGACGAGCCATCTCTCCAGCCCCCTAGACTTTGAATCTTGAATTCCTGATACACATGATTGTTACCTGGGAAGTGTCATCTTCTTACGTCCCTGTCCTTGTCCCCACCAAAGCCCTGTATTTTTTCTTGGAGCTGATGTGCAGATACCTGAGAATACTTACTCTTCAGTCATATTATTCAGCAGAGTTTGCTTAGGGATAGATTTGAAGACTGTTGTTTTCATATTGTCTTTCTTTCTGTTGACCTTGATAAAGTGTACAGTAGATTATCATCATTTTTTTATCTTTGAAATGTATCTTTTGTGGTTTTTAATGCATTTATTTTATAGGTGTGACTTTATTGTTAGAATAAGAATATTTGGGGTTTGTGTTTATTTTTAATTTTTTAAATTTTTTAATATTTTTAAATTTTATTATTATTTATTTTTAATCCTTTTGAAACAGTGTCTCCCTGTAGTCTCAGCTGGCCTGGAACTCACTGTGTAGACCAGGCTGACCTTGAACTCCCAGAGATCCGCCTGCCTCTGCCTCCCGAGTTCTGGAATTAAAGGCATGTGCTGCCACACCCCGGCTTCTGTGTTTATTTTTTAATGAATTTGTGTTTACTGGAGTATGGAAAATTATGCTTTATAGTAAAGAAGTAATAAATAAAGATGAAAGAAAAGTAAATTGAAGTAACAAAAAAGAATTCAAAGTAAAAGCAACTCTAATAGGAAGTTAACTTTATTTAATACAAATAACACAGCCAAAACGAGAGCCTTGAATGTGAGAGTTCTATCTAGTGCCCCTACTCTGATAACTTGGAGAAAGTTTTCATTTTTGCTTTGGGGAATTTTTATTTTATTTATATTTTTTTAAAACCATATTTAGGATACTTTTTTGTGTCTGGTGCTTTCTAGATACATTAAGGAGCTCAGTCAGTGGTAGGATACCATCAGAGTCCCACGTGCACCTTTGCGTAGTCCCCAGAACCTGTTACAGACAGTGTGTCTCTTCCCACTCCTCCCGGTGTAGTCCTGCTACAGGATCTGGCGACTTTTCCTCCCTCTCTCCAAGTCCTCCCTGATTGGACTCACGCCCAGTGCCCTCTGCTAGAGGCACTATCTAATCTGGCACTTAGCTCTAGCTCTCGGGAGCACCCCGGCCCCCAGCCTCTTAGATAAACCCTGATGTGGGTTTATCTCCATTCTTTTCAGTGCTGACTGTGGTGTATCGCCTGGTCACTTAACTAGGATGATGATGGAGCAGACAGCTTTTAGTCTTAAAAGTATTATTAATCTTCATTTCTAGTTAGGAGCGGTTGTTTGATGATTAATAACTTGCAGTGGTTGTCCAACAGTCTGTTGAGAATCAGAATAAATTAAGTATAGTTATAAGGACTAAGGATATAACTCAGTAGAGTGCATGAAACCCCCTGGAGTTCAACCCTCAGCACACACTGAATATAGTAGCACATACCTATAATCTCAGTGCTGGGGAAAGGCAGGAGGAACAGAAGTTCAAGGTCATCTTTGGCTACATAGTGAGTTCAAGCCCAGCCTGGGATACATGAGACCCTGTAAAAAGAAATAATAATAATGTGATAATAGATATGAATGCTGATATATGTTGCAACCAACTTTTTTGGCTTTTATTTTTTTTAAATTTTAATGCTTTATTTTTATTTTATGTGTATGATTGTTATGCCTACATGTGTGTAAGTGTACCCATCTTGGGCAGTGCCTGTGGAGGACAGAAAAGGGCATCAAATCCTCTGGAACTGGAGTCATGGACAGTTGTTAGCCACCATGTGGGTACTAGGATTCGAACCTGGGTCTTCTACAAGAACATCAAGTATTTAACTGGTGAACCATCTCTCCAGCCCCATTTTTGGTCTTTTTGAGACAGGATCTCTTTGTTGCCCCAGCTGTCCTGGCACTTGCTATATAGACCAGGTTGGCCTCAATCTCACAGAGATCTGCCTGCCTCTGTCTCCTGAGTGCTGGGATGAGTGTTCGACCGAAAGGTATGCACCACCACACCTGGCTCGCAAAGAATTTTTTTGGGGGGGGTGTCTTTTTTTGAAGCAGCATCTCCCTGTAGCCCCAGCTGGCCTGAAACCCGCTACATAGGCCAGGCTGGCCTTGAACTCAAAGAGCTCCTCCTGCCTCTGCCTCCCAAGTGCTGGGATTAAAAGAACTTTTTAAATGTAAAGAGTATCATTGGCACAGAGCAAACATTTATTGAACAGTCATAGTGTGTTAGCCTCTGCACTGCTTTTCATAAATGGTGACAAGGAAATCCCCAGATGGGTGTGGGGGGGGCTTCCTCATTACGGAATAACTTGGGCAAAAAACAAAGGCAACAGACAGCTGCTGTGGGCAGTTGAGGGTGGCTGAATCTTGTACAGACGTGTAGAGGAGACTGGGAAGAAGTGAAGTGGAGCGGTGATAGGGAGAAGACACAGGGAGCCTAAGGACTGTAGCTTTTTATTTAAGGATAATAAAGATTTCGGTGAGCAATATGATCAATTTTGCATTTGAAAAGGATCAAAGATTGGTGGAAAGTTAAAATTAGACAAAAATTATATGCGAGGATTTTTTGTTTAGAGTGCACAAATTAGTTGCGACAAAGGTGGTCATGGTGGTGGTGGGGTGGTGGTGATAGTGATGGGGTGGTGATGATGGTGATGGGGTGGTGATGATGGTGATGGGAGATGGTGATGGGGGTAGGGGTGGTCATGGTGGTGGGGGTGGTGGCAATGGTAATCATGGTAGTGGTGGTGATCGTGATGGTGGTGGTAATGGTGTCATGGGGAACAGGGAGCCACCAGAAGGAGTAGGAACTGGCAGGTCTTGACATGGTGAAGAAGGGGAAACTGGAGATGCCTCCCAGTATCTGATGGGTAGGGTGGGCTCTTCTTCTTTTTGTCAGTCTGGAACACAAAAGAAGGAAGCCTCCCTCCCC
>NW_008348785.1:1192192-1198280 GCF_000622305.1 Nannospalax galili
TCCTCCTCCATGTGTGTGTGTGTGTGTGTAGTTATGTGCCTGTGAGAACTGTGGCTTTGGAGGCCAGGACTTTGGATCCCCCTGGAGCTGGAGTTGTAGGTGGTTGTGAGCCTCCTGACACAGGTGCTGGGAATTGAACCCGAGTCCTCTGCAAGGGTAGTAAAGCTTTTACCCACTGATCCATCACTTCAGCCCATGAGCTCCTGTCCTTGAGGAGCACATGTCTACTTATTCCCTGAAATGCTTGTGTAGGCTTTCCCCACCTGCCACCTCCACATCCTTCCTGGTCATTCTTTAAGTGAATGCAGTGGCTGCGCATTGCAGTCATCAAGAAGAAAATGCTTCTTGAAATTTATAGGACCCAGCAATCTCCCTTTGGGACAATAATTTTATGGAAAATTTAATTTCAGAAGTTGGTACTGATGCCTCAAGTAGGGACTGGGTGATGCTTGCTTGCTTTTATTCTTGTTTTTGTTTGTTTGTTTGTTTGTTTGTTTAATCCAAGAGGGTTATAGCAGGACATGATGGCGCGTGCCTATAATACCAGTGCTCAGGTGGTTGAGGCAGAAAGCAGAGGGTAGCCTGGGCTGCATGGTGAGCCCTGACTCCTTAATAAATAAACAAATAAATAAATGAATGAGCAAACAATATAATAGCTAAAAGTTCATTTTATGAATGCCAGAGGTAAAGTAAATCCACTGCCTTTCTAGGGGGAGGCTGACGGTGTGCTCCCCAAATCTCAATTTCACTGGCTCTTACTCATTTACCCAGATATCTAACCAGATGCAGAAATAAGCCAAATTAGCATTTTTTAAAATGTTTTATTTATTATTTTTATTTTCTGTGTATGCATGTATTGCCTGCATGAAGTGCACCTGTGTTGTGCAGTGCCCGCGAAGGACAGAAGAGGCTGTTGGATCCCCTGGAACTGGAGTTACAGTTGTTAGCTGCCATGTGGGTGCTGGGATTCGAACCTGGGTCTTCTGCAAGAACAGCCAGTGTTCTTAACTGCTGAGCCATCTCTCCAGCCCCCCAAATTAGTACTTTTTAGTATACTATATGAAGTCTGCTTTTACTAACATTAATAGCCTTTAGAATGTTATGCATCAGAAATGATGAAAAATAAGACTGAAAAGCACCAAGTGGCCTAGTTTGAGTTTCTAACAAAATCCTTGACTCATGTCACTGTAGGAAGTTTGATACGTGAGCATTAAGAAGTCTTTGTGGGTGCTGGAGAGACGGCTCAGAGCTTAAGGCCACTTGCTGCTCTTCACAGAGGACTGGAGTTCGGTTCCAGGCACCCATGCAGAGCAGCTCACAACCACCTAGAACTGCAGTTACAGAGGAGCCAGTGCCCTCTCCTGGTCTCCATGGTTATTTGCGCTCATGTGCACATACCTTTACACACACACACACTTCAAAATAAATCTTTCAAAAAAGTCTTTCTGTACCTAAATCTAGAAATGCTTAAATTACAATGTAGATTCTTTTGGGGGGGCGTGTCTTTTTGAGACAGAGTCTCCCTCCCTGTAACTTGATATGTAGACCAGGCTGGCTTTGAGCTCATAGAAATCCGCCTGCCTCTGCCTCCCAAGTACTGGGATTAACGATGTGTACTACCATACCTGGCACAATGTAGGGTTCTTAAAAAGTAATTACAGGGCCAGCATGATGGCTCAGTGAGTAAAGGTGCCCACCTCCAAGCCTGAGGAACTGAGCTTGATTTCTGGACCCCACAGAGTAGGAGAGAGCCCTCTCCTGGTAGTTGTTTTCTGAGCTCCACATAAGTGCCATGGCACGCACCCCCCACACACACAAGATAAATTTTTTAAAATGTAAATAAAAAAAATTGATTACATAATTGATTTTCAAGCTGTATTTGATATGAAGCAATGTTGAGTTTAAAAGTGAATGATTTTTAGGTGTTTTTCAAAAAGCTGATTATTTTGCTAACTTAAAATCAAAGTTAGTGTTTTAGAAGTCTAGAAGTACAGTTTTAAAAATAAATTTTGAATTTTGACCTTATCTTTTCAAGAAAGATTTTAAATAGAAACCCAAAACTATTTATGGAAGGCTGACTTCATAAAACAGGAGTGCAGACAGAATCTTGCTGTGTAGCCCAGGCTGGCCTTGAATTTGTAGTCCCCATGCCTCAGCCTCCTGAGTTCTGGGCTTACATGCCTATATCAGCACACTCAGCAGAAGTAGCCTTCTAAAAGCCTTAGTAATAATAGTCCATTATTTCCATTAAAGTATAATAGCAGACAGACAAAGTTCACACAGAATACTTGGGGCAGTTAGAACCATGCTTTTCCAATCTTTAAAAGGATTTACAAATGGTCTATACTTTTTCTACTTTAAAAAAAAAAATGTTTCGAGGCAGGTTCTGGCCTGGAACTCACTATGTAGACCAGGCTGCCTTCAATCGTATAGAGATCTGCTTGCTTCTGCATCCCAAGTGTACTGGGCTTAAAGGCATATGCCACCACACCTGGTGCCCCCCACCCCCCTTTTTTTTGGCCTTTTTGAGACAGGGTTTCCCTGTAGCCCCAACTGGCTCAGAACTCACTCTGTAGATCAGGCTGATCTTGAATTCATAGAGATCTGCCTGCCTCTGTCTCCCAAGTGCTGGGACTAAAGGTGTATGCCACCATGCCCAGCTTCCTACCCCCCTTTAAAAAAAGAAAAACTGTTTGACAGTGTCAACTCTTCCACAGTGTCAAGTATTTCTTCACCTGCACTGAAGCAATCTGTGTCTCTAAGGACATTCACGATAGGCGCTGGGGAATCAAGCTGGGGCTAGACTGCCTGCCTGCAAGCGCAAGCTGTGACCCAGCCTAGCTGCGAAAAGCAGCATAAATTAACCAAACCTCTGAAGGCTGAAATTTCCTCTTTTGAAAAATGGAAATAATAAAGTCAACCTTCACGGGGTTCTTAAGAGATTAAATGAAATAATCCATATAAAGTGCTTAACATAGCACCTGAAATAAACACTACAGAAGAATCATCTTTATCATCACTAGTTGAACTTTAGGAAAGTGTGGAGAGGATGTGGACCACCATGTTCTCCAACTGTGGTCTTCCTGTCCTAGTGAGGTGAAGAGTTTGTGCCTGAACTTTCTCCAGAGCAGGACTGCTTCAGTGGAGAGGCATCGAGTTCATTTGCATTCTGGTGTAAGCTCCATAGCTTTTCAGGGACCAGCACTTTGCATACAATTGCTACGGAAGATTGGACCAATGAGCTCCTGCTCCGGAAGTGTCAAATAGCCCTTTATCCTGAAGACCTTGTTGCTTCAAGTACCTGTTGATCACCGTTGCCAGTGCAGAGCTCTGTATTTATCTTGTAAGAGTTGCAGAGATGGCTCAGAATGAACCTTCCCTTCAGGAAGTCTGCCATAAACTAGAGCAGGAGGGTAAAGGGTAAATGTTGGAACTGGTGTGTTAAGTACACAGTGTGTTTGCAGTGGTTTCATGGCTTGGTTCTGAAGGTCCCACGTAGACAAGGGCTCCATATGCTAAGCTGCCCCCGTGAAAGGACAGGATTGATATCTTTTTACTTTTCCAGCACTGTTCCTGTGTTCAAAGTGGCATTTGAATTGTCTAGAAATCTGTAGCATTGGCAAACATCTGTGTTTTTAGGTATAAATGAGGAAATAACTTTTAAAGATAGTTATAGAACCTAGCTTCTTAAACTACAACTGGTAACTGAATGTGGGAGTTAGGAAAACATAGGCAGTAAAGTTTTTGAAAGGATGCCAATCAAAAATTAGTTTAAAATCAAATGTGAAATGACTCTGAGGTGTTTCTGGTCTGGTTTGTGTTGCATCAGGCGACTTCTGCAGCCTTGATCTGAACACACAGCATGTACACAGTCCGACAAGCACTGCCTCAAACTCTTTGGCAATGATCTAAGACTATTATGTTATGAACTGTGTTCTGTGTTATGGATTTTATGTGCTGGTTGTGGGTGTGCCCGTGCCCGTAGGGAACAAAGGTTGCTGTCAGGTGTCTTTCTCAGTTGGTCCTCAGTTTTTTTATATTTCCCTTGCTCTTTGAGACAGGTTCTGTCATTGTACCTAAGCTCCCAGTTTCGCTATACTGGCTGGCTCCTAGCTCTGGGGCTCTACCTCCCTCCTCCCCATGAGGTTACAGATGGACACCCCTATGCTCAGCTTTTACATGGGTACTTGGGATCAAACTCAGGGCCTCATGCCTGGGCAGCAAGCCCATTATCTACTTACCATCTCCCCAGCCCCTGATTTAACACTGTTTTTACTGTGCTGCAATGTGTTCTTCTATAAAAATAATGGTTTGGTTGCAGAAAACAAAGACTTTTCATATCTCCCTGCCATCACTCCTCAGCATGCACCTAATTAGTGTATCTTTGGGTTGGATTGTATTATAACGCTTGGTTTTAAAAACTGAAGTTTGAATTGCTGACTTGAATTTTTTAAAAAAATTACAAGTTTTGGCCAAGAATTAGGACAGAATTTCTGACTTTCAGAAATGACCCTAGACATACTTCTGACAATTTTGTACTATATATTTGTGCAAAGTGCCATTCTCAGCATTGATTATAAAATCAAAGCATTAGTCAGTCCTAAACAACCACCAAAGGGCTGTGTCCTGCAGTATCAAATTCTCACCCAAGATTTAATTCTTTATGCAAAAATAGGTGTGCACATCCATCTCATTAGTACGCAAATTTGATTTTGTCTTTAATAAATAGTAAGGTATGCGTACCAAAGAATTGTTTTAAAAATAAATTTCTTTATGATTTATTGTCAATAAGGATCTGATCTGTATTCCTGTTTTATAGCTCTGTATACCCAGGGTCATGTAAACATTTCTCAGGTGAAAATGGGTCACAAGTGGAAAGTTTAAGAAGTTTTGTTTTAGAAGATCCTTCTTGGGGGTTGTTTTTAATTACCGATCATCTGTACTTCTCTGCAAACACACAGATAAAAATTGATTTACTGCTAGATAGAACTCAGGGGAACTTTTAAAAGATACTAAAATTCCGGAAAGTTTTGATAAAATTAGCCACAGATTCTTCCAAAAAATTACATTGGCCAAATATATATATATAGTATTTAAACAAATATATATAGTATATAAACAAATATATATATAGTATATAAACAAATATATATAGTATATAAACATATATATATAGTATACAAACAAATTTGGAAGTCATATAAAGACAACTTTTAAAGAGGCGAGATATGTTTTATATAAGACCTGTGAAAACTGAGGACTGATTTTCATTATCCTACTGGAAAATGCTATTAAATATTCAAGCCAAGAAATGTTCCTGGGGCTAGAGAGATGACTTAGCAGTTAAGAGCACTGGCTGGTCCTGCAGAGGACCCAAGTTGGATTCCCAACATCCACTTGGTGGCTAACAACCATCTGTAACTCCACTTCCAAAGTATCTGATGCCCTCTTCTGACCTCCAAGGACATTGCATGACACGGATACACTTACACACATGCAGGCAATATACACATAAAACAAAATTTTAAAAATATATAAAAAAGAAAGAGAGCGATGTTCCTTGTTTATCCCCATTCCCAGGGCTTTGTTGTGTGCTGTGGATTACTGGTTTCTTGTGCTCGCTGCCGCTCCTCATAATCCTTCCTTGTGACGTGTGCCTTAAACTGGTTCTCCTAGAACTTGATCTCATTGGTTGCTTTAAGAAACGTGAACTCAGGTGTTGGAAAGATAGGCAGTGTGAAAGAAAATGGTATAATATCAGAGTTAAGATGAAAGTTGCAAGGAAAAGCAGAGAATTTTTAAAAAATTAATTTATTAAAAATGTATTTTTAGCCAGGCATGGTGATACACATTTGGTAAGCCTTTGTAAAACAAGGGAGCTAGGTATTGAGCATCTGAGGAAAGAACATTCTAGACACAGTAGAGTAAGCAGGGAATCCCAGGCACAGTGAGGGAAACTATGGCTGAGGACAAGTGAGCCAGTGGAGGAGGTAGGGTCCTAGAGGAGGTGGGGGTCCTAGAGGAGGTGGGGGGTCCTAGGAGGAGGGGGGGGGGCCTAGAGGAGGGGGGGGGCCTAGAGGAGGTGGGG
>NW_008348785.1:1198828-1255957 GCF_000622305.1 Nannospalax galili
GGGGGTCCTAGAGGAGGTGGGGGATCCTAGAGGAGGTGGGGGGTCCTAGAGGAGGTGGGGGGGTCCTAGAGGTTTTGGCCTTTGTTCCTCCATCTTCAAAGCTGTCTTTGTGTTCTTCTTTGACTCCCCCTGACTACAGCTGGGAAAGGTCCTGATTCTGAACTGCATCTGATTTGACTGACCCCACCCAGACAGTCCTGGGTGATCTCCCAGCTCAAGGGCCCTGATGACAGCCACAGGATCCCTTTTGCCTTCTGTGTGCAAAGTACATGTTCACAAGTTCCAGGGATTAAGGGCATCTTTGGAGGCCACTGTTCACCAACTGTATCAGATGAAGGATCAGATGTAGGATTGATTGTTTTGTTTTTACTTTTTGAGACAGGGTCTCCCTGTAGCCCCAGCTGGCCTGAGCTTACTATGTAGACCAGGCTGGCCTGGAACTCATAGAGATCTGCCTGCCTCTGCCTCCCGAGTGCTGTGATTAAAGGTGTGTGCCACCAGGGCACATGACCACCTACCATATCCATATTTACTTTCCCTCCCTCACTCACTTCTCTCCCTCCTCTCCTCTCCCTTCCCTACTCCCCTTAGTCTCATGTATTCCAGGCTGGTTTAGGACTTGCCATGCTGCCAAGGATGACTGTGAACTTCTGATCCTTCTCCCAGCTGCCCAGGATCTTGTAGGTGCTAGACAAGTGCCCACATCCCAGCTCCCTTATTTTCCCCATATTTTCTTTTCCTTCTCCATGTTGGCCCTTTTTATTTGCCAAAGAAGTGTATGAATGGTTTGAATATATTTATTAGCATGGTTCAATACAGATGTAGACTGAATGAAGATGATACCACTGGAGTCAGCGGCCCCAAACTCTGCCTCCAGTTGAGGCTCAGCCCCCTCCCCCATATCTGGAACCCAAGCTTCATAGCAACAAAATGACACTGACTGTCCCAGAGCCTGTGAACTTTATAATAACTTGGACCCTGAGATTCACTGAATTACATCAAGAGTCCTTTGTGAACCCAACCTTTATAGGCAGTTGTAAAACAAGCCTGTCTGGTTTCTAAGGGCCAAGGAGGACAGCCTAGCTGGGAGAGTGTGTGGGTGACAGGGAGCTATGGGCACTGGAACAGGCAGAGCTCTGGGGCAGCTGTCTAGCTTTGACTTTTCCCTATTCAAGGGAATCTGAGGACATAGGTCTACTGCGGTAACTCAACATACAGTGACCTTGAATCATGAAGAAACAGTTATTGTGGGTATATGTTATTTATAAGACTGCAGAACCCACCTGTCAATGTAGTCGCTTACAAGAGGGATGAACTGTCAGCCCCCGAGATCCCTTGAATTGAGTGGGGTCCTGAGGGCGCCTTTTCAGAGCTCACTTGGGGGTGCTGGCTGGGATGCTTGGTAGGGCTGGAGTACCTTCCATACTCACTCAGGTTGGAGGTTTATGCTGACTGTCCACAGTGGCCTGGGCATCTCAGAATATTAGCCAGCTCCAAAGCAGAGTATTTCCAGCATGGGAACCTTGTGGGTGTGACTAAGCATCAGTCACTCTGCTCCTAAATCTTAGTGAGTCAAGGAAGAGCTCAGGCTCCAGGAGAGAGGACACAGACTCCTTCCTTTCCATTGGATAGGCAGCCATCTCTAGTTCTGCCTTAACTGTGTAGTGTCATGTGCACATAGTCTGTAGCAAATGAGTGAGGTGAGCCTTAGGTCTCTAGAAAGCACTGTTCAAACATGTGTCCATTCCCTGAGGGTCCATCATAGTCATTCCTTTCTAATTCTCCAAACATGGCTCTGGTTCCCAAGGGAAAAAGAGGCAGTTTTCCTAAGCCAAGTAAGTATAAGTGGCTGGAAGTGGGCATCACAGATTTAGGTGACTTATCAATGACCCATGCTCCACAGTACAGAAGAAAGTCCCCATCAATGCATTTGCCAAATACACTGGTGGGGACATGAGTTAGGAGGGTGTTAGCAGAGCAGGGACATTTTCACTGTAGGTCTCAGATGTCTGCGGGTCAGGTTGGTGGAAGCTGGTGGTCTGCTATTAAGCTTAGCAGTTGAACAATGCATTCCAAACGCTTTACTTAATGGTCACAAGGATGTTAGGTCAGATAGGTGGTTGGTGGTGGTGGTAGTAAATGGCCATTAAGAGGACTAAAGGTAGCCCAGGGCTGTATCTGCACCACTCCATGGTCCCAAAGCTCCTGTCCGGCAATCCGCACGGTTTTCAGGTTAACCAAACACAGGTCTGGTTAAGTTTCATAAGGCTTCACTATAACTCTAAGCACATTCTACTCGGAGGAATACTATAAATTAACAGAGACATACTTGGTGGGAATGATAGCTCTGCTATGCTTAAAAGTTATAAAGTAAAATAGTTAAGAAATAGTCCCTAAGGCAATCAGGGGTTAACAGCAGTTTAACTTAAAAGATTACAACGGTGAAAGAGAGCCCTTGGAAGGCATCCTACTTAGAACAGAAGAAGGGCTGAGCATTAGACTGAGCTTTAACAGCCTCCTAGGCCGGAAGCTGAGATTCTTAGACCTGGTTTAGACAAGTGGCATCTCATGCACCGTGCTTTGTGCAGCTGCCTAGGGGTCTCATCTCACACCACAGGGGTACTGAGGGGTCCTGAAGCAAGTTCAAGTTCTACATCTGTGTTTACATTACACACCATTATAATTCCATCTTAGTTTTAAAGCAGTGATTTTCCAGATACCTTTGTCAGAATTTAGTACACACAGAGCTGGACCATCCTCCTGGATCCCCCAGGATTAGTTTCTCCCTCTTATTTATATATGTGTGTTTATAGAAGTTCTGTCCTGGAGCCTCACTGAACCAATGACAGCCTTTTTTCTTACTTGTGACTGAGGGGCCAGTCCTGGGAGCCCACAGAGGCTGATCCTGGAAACACAGTTCAAGAATCAGAGAGAGACTGAGTAAAAGAAGAAACCTAACAGTAAAAGAATACTGTTAGTTCAGTTTTATGATTGTTCTCTTTTTTTGTTTTGTTTTATTTTGGTTTTTGTTTCTCTGAGACAGGGTCTCCCTGTTATCCCAGCTGGCCTGGAACTCACTGTGTAGACCAGGCTGGCCTCAATCTCAAGAGATCTGCCTGCTTCTGCCTCCCAGAATGCTGGTATTAAAGGCACCTGCCACCTCTCCCAGCTCTGATTTATTTATTTTTTTAGCATGAGTTTTCTCTCGATATTTTTATTTTTATCTTTATTGTTTTGACCCTTGCTTGGCTGGTAGGAGAAGCGTTTTCTCGGGCAGCACAAATGGGCACTTTTTTCCCTGATAATTTCTAATAATGGAGGAAGGAAGATGTCTCACTTGACATGTATTGTATGTGTTCTTGGTGTAAGCCTTACCTTTCCTTATGTAATCTCTTCATTTAAATTAAAAGCTGTCTTTTCTTCATGGAACAGAGGATGATTAACATAGAAAACCATAATTGACCAAAATGTAGAGAATAAGAGACTGCAGAGAATGGTGTGTCCTGGACAGGACTCCTGTACTCAACCTCACCCACCCAGGGCTCAGGGACCATTGCACAAGAAAGGGAGGAAAGACTATAAGAGCCAGGGGTGGTGGATGACCACAAGGAAACAGTTTCCAGGCTTCTGGGAACTTGCTCATATGAATTTACGGTAATGTTGACATCATGCACAAGACCCAGGCAAACTCAAACCAGACAAAAATCCAGCATAGAACTGGGGAAATGGGTACGAAGTCCCAACCTTAGCCGAGGAGCTATTGACAGCTGATCACTGCAGGGTGAGGGAGAGAGAGCTGGAGTGATACTGATAGGCTGACCAGGCTCCAGTGGATGAACTCACACTGAGGAACATCTGAGCACAAACTTGGCCCGATAAGACCTTAACATATATGACAGAATGCATGAAATCGGGGGGGAGCTACGGGGATACAGATAGGGAGGGCTCTAAATATGATTAAGATGTATGAAATACATATTAAAAAAGAAAAACGGAATTGTCTACCTTTAAAAAAGCTATTTTATTAGCTTTTTGGTTCTGGCTTATTAAGCTCCACACCCAGAAATCGCTGGAAATATTAGATCGCTCAAGACTTCTGATCTAATTAAACAAAGGGACTTACTAGCAAAAACTGGAAAAAAATGAATAAATTCACTTCCCTCGCTGGCACTTTTAAACTGACAGAAGCAAAAGTAAAATGGAAAACGTCTTAAATGCTCTCCTTGAACCCTGAGTATTTCTGAGTCTGAGGAGACTTTCTGGTAGCCAGTGTTTGGGGACAGGTCCCCAGGCCCGCCCAGTTTTCCCTTTTATAGAGGCCGCATCTCTTTGTCATGGGATTATGTGACCACGTGATGGATTAGCCTCACAATTCCAATCTGCCTCCCTGTTGCTTTCCATTCACAGTTACCTCCCTGGAGAGGCCTGGAGAGGTCAGGGAGAGAGCACCAGCTCCACGTGGATCATTTTCCAATCAGCCTGGGAAAGTCACAGCCCACTAACCTGTTAGAGCTGGCCTGAATTATTCCTGGCCACTTAAGCAGGCAGCAGCCAGTAGACAGAAAAACTCACAAATGCTTTGAGTGTGTCTACTTTCTGTGTTTCTAACATTGTGTGTGTTCCTGGTTTCATACCCATTTTCTGTGTGTTTGTGTTTTAGCGTGGTTTATTGAAAGTCATGTAGTCAATGAGGAGGAGTGCCACCAGCACTGAGGGTAACCCAGCAACGAGGGACACCGGTCTGAGGAGTCAGCTAGCTGATACCCTGGACTGGGTCGTGTCGGCTGAGTGGGTGAGTGGGCTTCACACTCCATCTGCACTGGGCTGCTGATGGAAAACCTGTCTGGAATGTCAGCTGCCTGAGCTCCTTGCCCAGAAGAAATGGATGAAGAAGACCTAGAGCATCCAAACTCCTCCCCAGAAAAGCGCTATTTTCCTGAATCCCTGGATTCCAGTGATGGGGACGAGGAAGGCGTTCTGGCCTGTGAGGACTTGGAGCTGAACCCTTTTGATGGCTTGCCATATTCGTCCCGTTATTATAAACTTTTGAAAGAAAGAGAAGAACTTCCAATATGGAAAGAGAAATACTCCTTTATGGAGAATCTGCTGCAAAATCAAATCGTGGTCGTGTCGGGAGATGCCAAGTGTGGCAAGAGCTCTCAGGTGAGATGCCACAGGAAAGCTGGTGGCCGTACTGTATTGTGTGTTTAAGATGCCACCCCGTAGTGTTCCATCGTAATGGCAATATCTAGAGCAAAGAAGCAGCTCATAGTAGTTAATACTCACATGGGATGGTTTGTGTAGAACTCTCTCTAGAATGTCCAGTCAGTCCATTTCATTTGCATATTATGTTTAGAAGCTGAGATAGGTGCCATTTCCCCACCAGGTTTGAGGAGATTAGCCTTGATGTTGCATGCCAGTGAGGGTGATCAGATGCATGGTTGTGCTTGTGTGTGAAGCTGGCTGAGTTCAGAGACCACATGCACAGGAAATCTCTCTTTGCCTCTTGTATTTATTTGTTTATTTTTGGTAATGTAAAATGTAGCTCAGGCTGGCCTTAAGCTCCTGACCCTCCCACTTCTGCTCCCAAGTGCTGGGCTTATGAGCCTGTGCCACAGCGCCCAGCAGAAGTCCCTGTTTTCCTGCAGTAAGAAGTCACTGAATGGCCAGCTTCAATCCAGGTCCAGGACTGCCTAGAGAGGAGAACTCAGGCTGGGGGCTCGGGACCTGCTTAGAGGTGGAGCACTTGCCTAGCATGTCTGAGGTCCTAGGTTCAGTTTCCAGTACCACAAAAATAAATTTAGGAATCCAAGTTTTCAAGTGGTTGATGTGAGCAAAGGAGGGTTTTTGACTTGGGCACCACTCAGAAGAGAAGGGAGCACTCTGTAATGTGTCCAGTTGTATGGGGCAGGGGTACATTCTGGGCCCAAAGGACAGATAGTTATTGAATACTTCCTGTCTAATTTGTTTTGGTGTTTGAACTTTTGACTCAAGTGAGGTCTGTGTTTTACATTGTGGATTCTTTTCTAATTTATTTTTATGTGTGTTTTTGAACATGTATTATTTTTATTTATGTGTATGAGTATATTGCCTACATGTAAGTGCACCTGTGTATGCCATGCTCACAGAGGCCAGAAGAGGGTGTCTGATCCCCTGGAACTGGAGTTACGGACCTTGGTAGCCACCCTGTGGGTGCTGGGAACCGAACCTGGGTCCTTTACAAGAGCAGCCAGCGCTCTAACCACTGTGCCATCTCTCAGTGCCTATGTTGTAGGTTCTTAGAATGAAACCATTATAACAGGCTACGCAGATTATCTGGTAGAAGATCCTGGTCATTTTTCAGTCCACAAACCTGTGACCCAGAAGGATTTTCACCTGAGCTGGGTGAAAAGAACACTGCCGCTTACCAAGCCGCCCGTGTCCTCTGGAGTTTACCTGCTTTAAGTGTAATTTGGAGAAAGGAGGGCTGGGCATTGAGTGCTTTCTATCCAGTTTATACCTGCCAATATCAGCATTTGTTGGGACTTATCATTCATTCTAATGAGTTGATTAATTTCAGTTCAGTGCAAGAACTAAATTAATACAATTTTCCCAGATTCTGTGGGCAAATGGGAAATTTAAACTTTTTTTTTGTCTTTTGAGACAGGGTCTCTCTATAGCCCAAGCTGTCCTGGAACTCACCATGTTCAGGCTGGCCTTGAACTCACAGAGATCTGCCCGCCTCTGCCTGCTGGGATTAAAGGCGTGTGCCACCACACCTGGCATGTACATTTTTTAAGTTTCAATCTTTATTCTCTCTGCTTCTTTATTCCGTGGCCTTGGGATCAAACACAGGCCTTGTATGTGCTGGATGAGTCCTGTGCACAGAGCCACATTGCCAACCCTAAGTGTTGTTTTTATGTGATTTTTTTTTCCCCCGACGGAAGAATATTTCAGTAATAGTACAGAGATTTCCCACATACTGTTCACTCAGAGTCCCCAAATATCTTACCATGTTTGATTCAGCATTCTTTCCCTCTCCCTCCCACACATGTGCACACACATTTTTATTCTGAACTCTTTAAGAAGATGACAAAGCCAGGCATGGTGGTTGCATGCCTGTAATCCAGGTGCCTGGGAGGCTGAGGAAGGAGGATCACCACTTCTAGACCAGCCTGAGCTACATAGTGAGACCCTGCCAAACAAAGGAAGAATGGATGGAAATTGGTGGTCCAGGGCTCTTTGTCTCAGTGCTTCGGTGGGTGCGAAAGGTGGTCAACAGCATGATCAGAATGGGGACTGGAACGCCCACAGCCCATTATTATCTGATCTACAGATATTCACATTAATTCAACTCCTCACTAGAGACTTTATTTTAAAAAGATCAAAATTATGCTCCAAGGCGAGTCCACAATTACATTGTTTCATGTCTTTAACCTGAAGCAGCTCTTCATGCCTTTCCTGACCTTGACGTTTCAAGTACAGCAAGTCCCTCAGAGCTTTGGTGGCATCTGAGGTGTGCCACTCCCCTCTGTGGCAGGAAGGCTGTGCAAGTGCTGCTGCCTGGCGCTATGGTGGAGCTATCTCAGGCTCACTGTCAGGAGGCGCAGCCTGTCATTCTTCCAGGCTGCTGCTGCTGCTGCCTCTGGAGATGCTGTTTGCCTGGGCTGTCCCCCACCCCCATCATTTAGTAGATATGGATACCCCAAGACTGTAAGTTACCTAACCGAGATTTTTCTAATTCTGGCATGCCTCCTACTTTGACTATTCAGAACTCTTTAAAGGTCAGCTTTCTGTTTACTTCTTACAAAGTAAAAGTTATTTTGTTGTTGTGTTTTTGAGATTAGGACTCAATGTGTAGCACAGGCTAACCTCAAACTCTTATAGCAATCCTCCTGCCTCAGCCTTGTAAGTACTGGGATTGTCAGTGTGAGCCACCACACCTGGCTTTGCTTTCTATTCTTTAGCATTTATTTATTCAGTTTTTTAGGTTATAATTTTTAATAAGCCTATTAATTTGCTGCTGAGTTTGTCCCAATGTGGCCAGGAGGAACCTCAGCCAACTTCCGTGTCCTCCAACTTACCTTCACTGCTTTGACACTTTGCTGTCAGCTCAGTAAGATGCTCCAGGCTCTTCTGTTACATTCTCCGTCCCACTCTTCTCAAGAAGCCCTGGTTCCTTTAGCAGAAACCTGTGCTCAGGAACCAGATGAATCCCCACCATTGGGTTTCCATTGCTGCTGAGCATTCTTTGTAGGAAGAGCAAGGAAGTAAAGATGGGTCACCAGGGCTGGAGAGACAGCTCAGCCTTAAGAGCACTGGCTGTTCTTGCAGAGGACCTGGGTTCAGCACCCACATGGCAGCTAACAACTGTCAGTAACTCAGCTTCAGGGGATCCGACACCCTCTTTTGACCTCCAGGGGCACTGCATGCATGGGTACACGTACATACATGCAGGCAAAACACTCAATTTACATAAAATAAAAATAAATTAAAAAATTTTTGATCTTTTTGAGACAGGGTCTCCCTGTAGCCCCAGCTAGCTTGGAACTTACTATGTAGACCAGGCTGGCCTTGAACTCACAGAGATCCGCCTGCTTCTGCCTCCCGAGTGCTGGGATTAAAGGTGTGCGCCACCAGGACCAGCAGGAATTTATGATCTTTAAGAGCAAGAATTGTTATATATTCTGTTAAATGTTGTATCACTACCTAGTCCTAGTTCTCTTGTCATGGCTATTTAATTAATTTATTTATTTGAGACAGGGTCCCACATAGCTCAGACTGGCTTCACATGCAGATATCTAAAACATAGTATAACCTTGAACTTCTGATCCTCCTGCCTCTGCATCCTGAGTGCTGGGATTGGATTATAGGCATGTGCCCCAGTTTTAACCTCTTAATCATTTTAATAAATCATTCTTTTGTTACGTGAGAGGGCAGTACATTCTGGTTTAGAGATACCAAAATTGTTTTCAAATAACAAGAAAACGGATCTATTCTTTTGTTGTTTTCTTAATTCTGGAAGCAAATTGGTTATTTTCTAAATATTTTATTTATTATTTTTATTTTATGTGTATGAGTGTATTGTCTGCATGTATGTAAGTGTACCCAATTGTGCAGTGCCCATGGATGTCAGAAGAGGGCATCAGATCTCCTGGAACTGGAGTAACAGATGGTTGTTAGCCACCATGTAGGTGCTGGGAACTGAACCCCAGGCTTCTGCAAGAACAGCCAGTGCTTTTAATTGCTGAGCCATCTCTCCAGCCTAAATTGATTACTTTTTAGGAGTTTTCAGGATTCTTTTCTTGTTCGTCAGAGTTTTAAGCCTTTCAAAAGAAAAGCTGGTTTTCAGAGCCAAAGAACCTAAAAAGTCCTTCTCTTCTCCTGTCTTATGAAGGCAGTTTTGTGACTGCCCCAGGGAAAAGGAAGCGTTTCTCATCCACTCAGAGCCGATTCCACTCATCCACTCAGACAGCCTTTTCTTTTTACTATTTTGGGGCAGGCTGATGAACAAGCCCGATTTAAGGAAAACATTTTTAAGCTGTCTTTGTTTTCTTCTAGCTCTCGTCCTAAAGTCTCCCATGAGTGGGTGGGTCAGTGAGGTGAAAGATGAGACAGCAAAGATTTAGTTTAGCAAGAGAATGCATAGAATAGCTCCCCCTTACTGGCTGGTCATCTTTGTTCACCCTTCTCTGGTGTTAGATTTGACCTACATTCCCTCAGAGCCCAGATACATGTGGTTTGTGACACACAGGGTTGTGTGTTGTGAGACTCAGAAGCAGCCCTCTTCAGTCAAGCACTCTGACTTACTGGTTCATACTGGGCAGAGCGAGCTGGTTTGGGAGCTCCATGGCCCCTGTGCAGGAGTCAGGCAGAAGGGATTCCCATCTTTCGGGGGGATGGCCAGTCAGTCTCAGGACTTCTTTTACCTTGGGAAGCCTGGTACTGAGGGGCATTGACACTCACTGCAGGATTGGGGTCCTTGGGACTCTTGAAGTGAAAGAGGAATGATGTCAGAAAGGCTTGGGGTCTTGGAGCTGGGAAGTACATACACAGGGGCAGAGTAGTGACACTGTGCCGCTCGGTCTTCTCTCTTTTTGCTGAGCGGTATTGCCGAGGGAAGGGCAGACAGTTGTACCCGGCTCAGGTGGAATCATCTCCCCAGTGATGAGTCTGTGTGACGCTGTTGCTGCTCTGCGTTCAGATCTGGATGGGCTGGTAGATTCTTTCAGGGAATCTTTGCAGCTGAGCTTGAGACCCTGGACCTCAGGTCTCCAGAGTCCTGCAGCCTGGCCTTGTGTGTGTGCTCTGCTGCCCAGCGTGGGGACCAGAGCAACTTCGTTTTATTTCTTGAATTTGTACACCCTGTACAACACTAGTCAGTAACTGGAGTCCACAGCACCTGATGGGAATTGGGTGTTGCCACCAAGGGCTCCTCTCATTGCCCTCCAGAATGGAGACACACATTCCTGCCCTTTCCCCTAACACTGCTCCTGTCTCAGGAGCCCCAGAAGCAGGAGAAGCTGGATGTGGACAGAGCAGGGCAAGCCTTGCTGCTTGGGCTTTGATGCAGTCCACACATTTCACAGTTCATAAAACTGCACCTAGAAAATGGGTTACGAAAATATGAAAGTTTTGTTGATGATTTCTGTGCGATTGATTTCCAGCTGGTGAAACTTTCTAGATCCACTATATAAATGTGGGGTTGTCAAGTGCCCAAACTCCCAGGCAAGCTCCTTGTAGATGATTTTCTTTGATGTGTTAAAGCAGTTTCCTATTTTTCTACCACATCCCACAGCTTTTGTAAGTGCTCATTGCCATAGCTGCCACACAGTGTCTCAGAATACAGCTCCCTAAAGAGAGGGAGCCCAGCCATCTGTGGAGAGGTGGGGCTCTCTGTAACCTCTGGTGTCCACAGCCAGCTTGGCTCCCAGCCCACCGGCCCTGGGAAAGAGAATCGCTACTCTATCTGGTCACCTCTATCTGGGGTGACCAGAGTAAGGCTCCTCCTGGGACAGTGGAAGTTCCCAGGTGAGAGGTTCCCTGTGGGGACTGTCAGCAGGCAGAGCATGTTCACCACAGTGCAGAGGATGCAGGTGCTCCTTAGAAAGCTGGGCTCCTGCTGTCCCTTAAAATTATGAAATGACCAGATTCCCAGCTTTTGCTGACTCCTTACTTTTTTCAGCAATACTTGGGCATTTGCTAAGGTCTCAAACTTCAGGATGCTGCAGTTCACCTGGAGTGATGCGGAGGCAGCCAGGGAAGGAATCCTAGCTCGACAACGGAGTTCTAGACTACCCGAGTTCTCCTTTTTCTGTTTAAAGAGAACTCTGCAGTCTGCAGGGGGTGACTTACTGTGATTAACACATCTTCCAAGCTCTGTAATTAGCTGTGATTTCTGCTCAGCTATGAACTTGGCTTCTAAGTAAACATCTCTATGTTGAGCAAAGCATGCATGTGTTCAGTCTTCCACGGGCTATGTTATCTGGCGAATGGAAGGGCTGTTTGTTCCCAGTTCTAAATCTGTTTGCCTGTGTGTAAAATGGGGGAGGGCTTGGCCTACATGGCTGCCCAAGATTCCTTTCAGCTCTGAAATTCTAGGACCACCCTCCCTGGGTCCACCTCCAACCTCTCCAGATCCTGGCTTTCCTTCCAGTGGAGGTCAGGATAGCCACAGCTGCTGTCCTCTGACATCTCTGAGATGCCCTTGACACTGATGGTCCTCTTCCCTCCTCCTCTTCTCCCATGCTTCATTCATTCTGCAGCCTCATTCATTTACTTCCATGCTCATTTCCTGTTACTTCACATTCTCATTTCCTGTTCATGCTCATTATGCTGTTAACACCTGTGTTTTAAATTAGAAATGGTGGCCGAAGAGATGGCTCAAAGGTTAAGAACACTGGCTACCCTTACAGAGGGTCTGAGTTCGGTTCCCGGCTCCCACATGGAGACTAACAACCATCCGTAACTCCAGTTCCAGCAGATCCAACACCCTCTTCTGACATCCATGGGCATTGCACAACACAGGTGCACTTACATGCAGGCAAAACATACACATAAAACAGTAAATATTTTAAATTAGAAATGATGGAATGTTTTCTTCCTGTGCATGAGCAGATTCTGCTTATTCTTCCTTTGTGGTAAATAACCTCCACTTTATTACCCCTCCCTGTGCTTAGTCCTGGGCCAGGCCCTTCCCTCTTCTTTTCTGTTACTATGATGTGCTTGTACATCCTGGAGCCACTCCTTCACTTCCCCCCAGGCTGTGAGCTCTAAGAGGGCAGAGGCCCCCTTAGTTCCCAAATTCTCTCAGTGTGCAAACCACTCTAGCAGTGACCTCACAGACATGGCCAGGGGCATGTCTCCTAGGTGACTTTAAATTCTGTCAAGTGGGCCATGAAGTTTAACCATCACATTCACTAAGGGGCAAAGGAGACAGACTTTTATATGAATTTCTATTTAGGTCTCATTTTGAAACAGTTCAGGATAGACTATGTAGGATCATTCTAAAATATTTCTGGAAAATTTAAGAAACCGATTTGTTCATTTAACAAATACTAACTGAGCCCTGGGAAAATTTGGTGACCAAGGTGTGTGTCTGCCATCAGAGCTCCTAGTCTGGTGGGCGATGCGCATGTGCTCTGAGGTGACAGGCCACCACCCGAGGCCTGCCTGCTGTCAACAGCCAGTACAGCAGGGCTCTCATACACAAGGGAGATGACCAGGCGCCTTGGAGAAAATGTCAGCCAATCTCAGACATGGGGGATAGTCTCCTCTGTTCATTATTGTACAGATAGTGATGAGACAGAAGACAGAAATTAGCTAGGCAACTTAGGGTGAAAAGACCCCAAAGAAAGTAACCAGTTTCTTTTTTGGCTAAAAGCCAAATTGTCCTTGGGCTTCTTAGCAACCTCATCCTTGCTGGAGATGCCAGAAGTGTTTGGGGGCACTGTTCTAATTCCTAAATGATGACCTCTTCAGAGGAGGCAGTGTTATAGTAGCAAGAAAAAGAATCTCTGGCCTGGGTAGAGACCTGACATTCCTGTTGGGTCAGGTAGGTCACTGGCCAGTGGGACCACCCTAGAACATAGGTAGATCACTGGCCAGTGGGACCACCCCTAGGACACAGGTAGATCACTGACCAGTGGTTGTACCCCTAGAACCCAGGTAGATCACGGGCCAATGGGACCACCCTAGGCCCCAGGTAGAGCACTGGCCAATGGGACCACCCTAGGACACAGGTAGATCACTGGCCAGTGGGACCACCCTAGGAAGGTGGGCTCACCTGAAGCCATGCTGAAGAGGTAGGGGGATAATGGTTCATGTACATTGCCTGCCAAGAATCCCTGCCTCTAAATGTGACAGCTTATTGGGCCGCAGATAGACGTGAGGCTTTAAGAGTCTTCAGAAAATTGTGGCTTCTGCTTGTCTCTTCTTAGACTGTTTTCCCTACAATCTGGGTTCCCCCGACATTTTGGGCTTCCTTACTTTTCCTGTAAAGCTTCCCTCCCCACAGTCTGACTGCTAGTGGGCCCTGGACCTGACCTCCATGCCAGCGGAAACCTACGGCCTTTCTCCTTCTCCCTCCGTTCTCTGAGCAACTGTTGGGATTGCAGCTTGCCAGCCCTGGGGGTTTCTTTTAAACTCTTACTACAGTTTCCTTGAGCTTCTGTTTGAGCTCATTTTTAATTTTTTTTTTTTTTTATGAGACTAAGAACCCCAAGAGGGGACCCTGATCTCCACTCTATCAGTAAGGAAAGTAAAGGGTGGGGTAATCAGTTTCTGTGGAACAGCCGGGCCTGTGACTCACCTCGGTCCTTCTCGGATGCCTGGCTGTTTCCCAGGTCATTCCTTGACTCTGATTCCCTGTGCGGCATCTTAAACTTTCTATTTTCAAAGAACAAAGTAGGCACTGAATAAATAATGACTGATCATTTGCAACCCGTTGCCAAGGCAGGCACCGTTTCGGTGTAGAGGGATTGTATTCGTACAATTAATCATAAATATGCGGCTCATTTTGGAATTATACTTTCAAATTACAGGAGGATTAAAGTCTAAAGTTTCCACGATGGGTCTAAGTAGCAAACCTCAAGATAACTTAAATGTTAACAGGCTTTAAATACCTAGTTCTTTTTAAAAACACCCTTGGACTGACTTTTTGGGTTTTTTTGTTTTTGTTTTTTGTTTTTTTTTTTTTGTCTTTTTTTGAAGCAGGGTCTCCCTGTGGCCCCAGCTGTCCTGGAACTCACTATGTAGACCAGGCTGGCCTTGAACTCACAGAGATCCATCTGCCTCTGCTTCCCAAGTGCTGGGACTACAGGCATGTGCCACCATGTCCGGCTTTGGACTGACTTTTTAATGCATGTTACAAAGCATATTTATTAACAGCGCTTTAAGATTGGACTGACTTTTTAATGCATGTTACAAAGCATATTTATTAACAGCGCTTTAAGATTGTAGCGTACAAAATGCATTTTGTGCCTTCAACTATAATAAATCTTATGTAAATAAACTTGATAAAAATCAGTTGATCCATAACACATTTAGATAAAAGAATTTTTAAAATAAAATGACTTAAGAGCAGCATTGCTTGGAATTGAATCTAGGCAACTTAGTTGATTATCTCACTAGTTTTATTTTTAATTATATTTAGATAATAAATTGCTAGACTATTTTAGCTTTCTTTAGAAGAGATATGTTAAACAGGCTCATTTGCATATTGCTAAGATCATTTAAATTAAAATATAAATACTTTAATTTCGAGTCTATATTTTTTATTTAAATGCTCTTTAATATTGTATTCTTTAAAACATAATAGCTCATTCTGGGCATGGTGACACACGTCTTTAATCTCAGCATTCGGGAGGCAGAGGCAGGCAGATCTCTGAGTTCAAGATCACCCTGGTCTACATAGTGAATCCCAGGCCAACTGGGACTATAGGTAAGACTGTATCTCAAGCAAAGCAAAACAAACAAAAAATATAATAGCTGAGGTAGGAGAGACCACTCAGCAGTTAAGAGCACTGGCTGCTCTTGCAGAGGACCCAGGTTCAGTTCCCAGTACCCACATGGCAGCTAACAACTGTCTGTAAACTCCAGTTCCAGAAGCTCCGACCACCTCTTCTTACTTACATGGGCATTGCATGACACAGGTGCACTTAACATACATGCAGGCCACACACATACACATAAAATAAAAATAATAAAATACTTTTTTAAAAACATCATAGCTGATACTTGAAGGTATATTTTTATGGGGTTTTCTTATTACCAGAAAGAAAATAATTTGTGAATACATGAGTCTTTCAAAACTGGCATAGGCAGCGCTGCGCATGGTGGCGCACGTCTTTAATTCCAGCACTTGGTAGGTAGAGGCAGGAGGATCTCTGTGAGCTTGAGGCCAGCCTGGTCTACATAATGAGTTCCAAGCCAGCTGGGGCTACAGGGAGACCCTGTCTCAAAAAGACCCAAAAAAAAGCAATTGTGGCTCCTGCACTGGCCCAGTATGAACACAAAATGGCATAGGCTCAGAACACTTTAAATTTTTCTCTGTTTCATCTGCCTTTTTACATCAAGGAGTCAGTTCCAGAGTTGCAGTTTTCCTGCTTGCACCTGCGTATCCTAAGTTTACTTACTAGTAATCAGAATGCATAAGACCATTGCTAGAGCTCTGCTCAGTAAGATTTAGTACAGTCCACTGGTGAAAGGAAAGGTCTTGTAGAAAGTAATGGGAGCTGTGGGGGGAGCTGTCCCTCCTTGCTTTAGGTTTGTCTTTCCGAGCGCAAGCTGATCCTGTGTCATTTTCCCTGTCAAAGGTTCCTCAGTGGTGTGCTGAATATTGCCTTTCCATCCACTACCAGCATGGGGGCGTGATATGCACACAGGTCCACAAGCAGACTGCGGTCCAGCTGGCCCTGCGGGTAGCAGATGAGATGGATGTTAACATCGGTCATGAAGTTGGCTACGTGATCCCTTTTGAAAACTGCTCCACCAGTGAAACCATTCTGAGGTTGGTGTTCAGACGCTTTGTTTCCGACCCGTGTCCCCAGGCTTGGGTTCTGCCCTCCTGCAAGAACACTCTCTTGCCTTCCACATGCCAGCATCTATGGGATAATAACTGCTCTGTTGGCAACCTGACACATACCCCTTGTTTTTCTGTGTTGACATCTTCAGTCATTCCTTTTCTAAACTTCCATGACTCCCCATACATAATCTTCAAGGGGAAAAAATAATGCTTGTTCATTTGACCCGAGTCCTTCCATCTCCTCATTATAGAGCTCTGCCTCCTGGTTGGTCCAACGCCATTGCCACGGGGGTTCCTGTGGTTCCCTGTAGTTCTATGTAAACTCCAGGCTTCCACACCTCTGTGCCTGTTCCACACACAGTGATCCCTGTGCTTGGGATGCCCATGATTCCTCTGGGTTTGGCCAGTTCTTAGTCAGTCAGGAATCAATGGAACGGTCACCTGTACCAGGAGGCTTTGCCCACCCTCCATCATCAAGCATTAGGAATGTGCTATGACTTCTGTGTTACCTGCCGTCGGCCTCCTGGGGCCCTTCAGATCTCTGCTTTTCAAGCCACACTTTTCAGTCTCCCCAGTTCAAGGAGCCTCCTCTGTGGCTGCCCTAAGTTACATTACCAGACTTTTGTGTTTAGTTCTCTTGGCCTTTGAATGATGTTTTTCGGGACCTTGATAGAGATAGGAAAGGGAAGAAGGAAGTGAGAGGGTTGGAAAAGTCAGGACTGGGGCCAGCGCGTCTCCATCATCTCTCTTAGGGACAGTGCCTGCCTGTCCGCACTGCAAGGAGTGACCAAAGCTGCTTGAGCCAGACGACCAGCCCATAAGCTCTACCTGCCCTGGGTACTGCCTTCCTCTCCAGGAGACTGATCTCAGAGTGTCTGCACACCCACGCCCCATCGTGCATGCCAGTGCAATGGCATGCCTTCTGAGTAACAGGGCGGGGCAGCTTTCTGCACCCATCTCCCTGGCTTCTGATGCACTTGTCCAGTGGCAGATGCTCAGTAAACTTGGTAGTGGGAGGAGATAGTCCTTCCCTGGCCCCAGCAGCTGCTGTGGGCTCCCAGGTGCTTTGAGGCCATTCAGAACGGCCTTGGGAATCATATACATAAATTGAGAAGGCCACAGGTGTAAATAGCCATGGGGGTTACTGATGCTATGAGTGTATTGAAGCACTCCTTACTTTTCAGACTGCTGTCATGTGTTGGACTTGGCTTTCATGGAATTATTTTATGGTCCAAAACTCAAGCATTGGATTCTGGCAAGCAGAGGAAAGACTGAGTTTGCATTGAAGTGTCCCTTTCTGAACCGGAACCTTGAGGCTACAGGACAGGCATGGCTCATGCAGAGGAATGGCTGCCTACTCTGGCCGCCGTAGGCTCTGTTCCTCTGATGCTACTGGATGGCTCTATCCTTAGTTTCTGTACTCTCACTTTAAGACCTTGTTCCTGGAACACAGGGTTTCCTCCTCCACTATGACATTCCTCCCAAACCAGCAAGGCCTGAGCCTCAGGGAGGCCCAATAGTTGGAAAGCCTTATACAGTAAAAGAAGACAGTGGTGTGCTTCCCTCTCGGAATCCTGTGCTCTGAAGAGAAGGCCAGTGTCTCTATCACTTTCTAACTGGGACCTTGCAGAGGGCGCCTCCCAGAGCTCTCTATGTTCAGGTTTCCTCATTTATAAACCTGCTGCCTGATGCCTTGTTCAGAGGAGTGTTGTAAGGACTAAGTGGCTGTATGGCTGGAACTGAAGGGTGGTGGATAGAAGTGGAAGTTACTCTGTGATTATAATTAAATTTGTAATTACATCTTTATAATTATTGCCAGAACCAGATTCATTTTCCTGGAGAGGTGTGCCAGCTATAATTTTGAGTACCCTCAGATTGAAGAGCTGTCTAAACTACAAATGTTTCTTAATGATGCTGGGAATGGATTGAACCCAGGGCCCTGCACATGCTAGGTAAATGATCTACCACTGAGCTATGTCACCAGGCCTTCTTAAATCAGAAGTTTTAAGGTTGGTTACTGATCATGAAGCCAGTGTTCTAAATTCAGTGTTATCTCTGTTCTCCTTAGCACCTCCTGCTGGGCATGGGGTACCTAGTAAAGGTCCTTCCTTCCTTCCCTCCTTCCTGCCTGCCTGCCTGCCTTCCTTCCTTGTTTTTTTGTTTTGTTTTGTTTTAATGTTGTATATAGCAATTTGGTTCTTTAAGTTTTTTTTTTTTCTTTTTCTGACCTTTTCAAACAGTAGATGCCTCAGTATTAAATACCTGAACTAGTTTTCTCTTTTTAAATTTTTATTTATTTTATTTTATGCCTATGAGTGTTTTGCCTACATGTATGTAAATGCACCACATGCATGCAGTGTTCACAGAGGCCAGAAGATGGTGTCAGATCTCCTGGAACAGGAATTACTAACAGTTATTAGTTGCTATGTGGGTGCTGGCAACAGAACCCTGGTCTCTGCAAGAGCAGCCTGTGCTCTTAGCTGCTGAGCCATCTCTCCAGCCCCTGAACTAATTTTCTTAGACAACATGTCACGGTATCTTGTAGCAGTGGCACATGATCTTTAACACTGACCTTTACAGTTTCCAAAGCTGAAAAGTTCCAGGTTTTTGTTATGGTCAAACTCAATATGTAAGGCCGGGCGTGTTGGCGCACACTTTTAATTCCAGCACTTGCTAGGCAGAGGCAGGTGGATCTCTGTGAGTTCAAGGCCAGCCTGGTCTACACAGCCCTAGCTGTCCTGGAACTACAGGGAGACTGTCTCCAAAAAGACAAAAAAAAACAAAAAACAAAAACACAAGAAAACAAGAAGCCCTCAATATGTAAATGAACATTAATGCAACTTTCAAATATGTTACCGTGTTCTCGGCTTTTATGATACAAATTTAAGACATAAACTGCACTACATGTTCCGTAACGCTGACAAAATATCTGTGTATTTTTCACATAGTTACTAGTGATCATGTGTTTTAAAGCATTGTTCATTTGGAATCTTATTAATGTGAAGGTAAGAAATGCATCTTTGTATTACGTAGGAAAGGCTGAAGGCTTGTGATTCCTTAAGTATTATATCATGGCCTTGAGTCTAGCAGTTTTAAAGAGGTCACTGTCTTCTCCCTTTTAAATCAAGCTGGATATACTTACACAGCATGGCATCTCCTCCACTTTACGGGAAGCACAGCTTCTGGTAAGAAGAGAGCTCTGCTGAGTTTTTCTGAAAAGGGACAGATTGTTTTCTGACATGAAGCAGGTAAACATAATTTTCTTTGAAATGAGATAGTAGTAACTTGGATCACTGAGTAGTAGGGTTGACAAGAGATCGGAAAGTCGGATTTGGGATGTGTTAGTCCTCATCTTGCATAAACTGTAATCCTGCTGTGGTCAGGGTAACTCCATTTTTAGGCTTGACCATTCCTCAATTAGGAATGAGTTGCAGGCCAACTGGGGCTACAGGGAGACTCTATCTCAAAAAGACAAAAAACAAAATCACTAAGTGAAGGAGGCTGAGGTGGGAGAATTGTGAGTTTGAGGCCAACCTTGGATACAGGAGACTCTGCTTCAACAAATAAAAACAAACAAAAAACCAAACTAGTGATGATACCCTGTCCCCCACCTTCAGCCCACCAGGCATTCTGGCCAGTTTGCACAGGGTCGCAAACTGATGATTATGTTCAGGTACTTGTCTTCCACTGTTATTTGAACAGCATTTTGGTGATAGCCTCCCACCAGCACCTCAGCGCCCATCCTGAGTCTGAGCCAGGAAAGCCACATTGAGCCCTTTCCTTGGAAAGCATGTGCTATTACCCAGCACTCCATTGATGAAAGAAAGGGGGGGTAGTGTACACAACGAGAGTGTTTCAGGATAACACTGCTCTTGTTCATAAAGCCAAAGGCAACCGTTAAATGTGCATTCCTCCCTGTGAAGAGCATTGGTTGTAGTTGGTGTCACTGAGTCTGTGCAAGTGGGATGGACACTTGTGAGAAGCATTTGTCACACAGACCTGTATAAACAAAAGTCTCCAACCTGGGGTTCTTGATGATTCTCGGGGAGTCAGTGAACATCTACAAACTACATTTACTTTTTAAAAAAATATTTTATTAGCTGGGTGTGGTGGTGCATGACTTTAATCCCAGCATGTGGAAGGCAGAGGCAGGTGGATCTCTGTGAGTTCAAGGCCAGCCTGGTCTTCATAGAGAGCTCCAGGCCAGCTGGAGCTACAGAGAGACCCTGTCTCAAAAAGACCAAATATATATATAATTTATTACTTTTATATGTATCACCTGCATGTGTATAAGTGCACCCGTATCATGCAATGCCCTCGGAGGTCAGAAGAGGATGTCACATACCTTGGAACTGGAGTTAACAGCCGCCATGTGGGTACTGGGAATCAAACCTGGGTCTTCTGCAAGAGAAACCAGTGCTCTTAGCCACTGAGCCATCTCTCTAGCCTCAATTTTTTTTTTTTTTTTGAGACAGGGTCTCCCTGTACCCCAGCTGGTCTGGAACTCACTATGTAGACCAGGCTGACTCAATCTCACAGAGATCCACCTGCCTCTGCCTCCCCAGTGCTGGGACTAAAGGTGTGTGTCATCACTCTGCTTACATTTAAATTTTGCTTCTGTAGGTTTTGTGTTTCTGCCATCTCAGAGGACTCTTGGCTCCAAGGAGGTGTGGAACCCCTGACAGAGAGAAGGAGTGTGAGAGAGCTGTCTGTGTTTCAGGAATTCTTTGCGCAGCTTCTCATGAGAACATTTCTGACTTTAGAATTTCTTCTCTCTAGGTACTGTACTGATGAGATGTTGCAACGAGAAATGATGTCCAATCCTTTTTTGGGTAGCTATGGGGTCATCATCTTAGATGACATTCACGAAAGAAGTGTTGCCACCGACGTGCTGCTGGGACTTCTGAAAGATGTGTTACTGGCCAGACCGGAACTGAAGCTCATAATTAACTGCTCCCCGCTCCTCGTCAGCAAGCTCAGCTCATACTATGGCAACGTGCCTCTCATAGAAGTGAAGAACAAGCACCCCGTGGAGGTCGTGTACCTCAGCGGGGCTCACAAGGATTCTCTGGAGTCTAGTTTACGCCTTATCCTTGAAATCCACCGCTCGGGTGAGAAGGGTGACATCGTAGTCTTTCTGGCCTGTGAGCAAGTAAGTGAGCAATATTCTGACCTTGCAGAGTATTGTAATGAGGCACATCATGTAATCACTGACAGTTCCTGTCCTCACAGTCACTGTGCACATACTTCCTCGTGTCTGCACATAAGGACGCTGTGTTGCCTGTCGTCCAATCTCTCTGAAAAGGAGTGGGGAGGAGTTTAGAGAAATGATCCCCCACCCTGACCCCTCCACCAAGGCAGAGCTGGCCAGCCAGCTGCTGACTCCAGCCACTCTCAGAGACATGCAGTGGACACATGAGGACCTTACGCACAGCTGCTTCCCTGGTGCCTGATCAGAGCTACAACCTCCACACTTGGAGTTAGGCCACATGCAGTTCCCCGCAAGTGCCCGTGAGAGTCAGTGCGGGGTGCAGCAGAGCCACAGAGTTCCATGCATCTTCCTGAGCACCTTCCTTCCTTCCTTCCGAGCTGAAAGAGGAAAATGCTAGTAGCCTTCTCACAAACCCCTCTCCGAAAGAGCGCTGGGAAGTGCAGCGTTGAGCTCCTTCTCTCTCCCACCTCACACAGTCAGTGCTGCTGAGGTTGCTTTATTTGTAGAGAAGGTTTCCTGGCCCTTCTTTATCCTCCAGCCAGGATCACCCGAAGCAGACCTCCCTTCCTAGAGACTGCCTAGCCTGTTCTCTGCCCTTTTACTTCCTGCACAGCCCGTTGTCTTCTCAGAGTAAGCACTAGTTTTCAGACCTTGACCCAGGTATGTAATGGTGCTAGTGATTAAACGGAAACCAGAATGAAGTTGTTTGATGCAGGATGAGCCTCCTGAGGGGTGAGGGTCCCTGATGCCCTGTGGCTTCCAGGGTGTGCTCTCTAGAGGAACGCCCACCCTCCACCCACCGCAGTGGTAAAGACTGCACCCCTTGCTTTGGAAGCTTGGGGCTGTTTTCTTGAGACTTACCTTTTATCTGTTTTCTTAGAGAAAGTAATTTAGAGTCTCATCTGCATAAATACATTCATATTTGCTGATTCACGTTCCCTTCAATACTAATCTTTTTCCTATGACAGTGATTTGTTTCATTATCAAGCTCCAATCTTGCATGACTTAGAGTGTTCAAGAATGCCCTAAGGAAAGTCATAACATAACCAAGACTGATGGGGTGAGAGGTCATCTACATCTTTGAGGTTAGTCAGCAAAAATTTCAGAATAGAGCCAGGTGCAGTGGCGTGCCTATAAACCTAGCACTCACCAGGCTAAAGGAGAACAATTGGAAGGGCTCAAGTTGGAGGCTAGCCTGGGCTACATAGAGAGACTATGTATCCAAAAATAATAATAAGTAAATTTTTAAAATTTTATGTGTATGAGTATATTGCCTGCATGTATGTAAGTGCACCTGTGTTGTGCAGTGCCTGCAGAGGTCAGAAGAGGGCAGAACTGGAGTTACTAACAGTTGTTAGCTGCCATGTGGGTGATGGGAATCAAAATCGGGTCCTCTGGAAGAGCAACCAGAGCCTTTAACCTCTGAGCCATCTCTCCGGCCCCACAAATAAGTAAATGTTTAAAAAAGAAAAAAATGGATGCTTGGGAAAACAAAACTCCTAACAGAAGTAGGTCCTAGTGCACTTGATTCTTACAAGTGTGTCCATTAATGACATGACATGGTGACCTCCAAACTGCTGAGCTTTAAAGGATGCAGTCTGCTAAGGCTGGTAGTGGAAACTAAGAAGTCCATGGAACTTTGAGTCAGGCTGAAAAAGCATGCCCTGTTAAGAACTTTCTGCTCACAGTCATCTGCCTTAGAAGCTGAGGTCATGAAAGCTGTAAGGAGATGGCTGTAGGCCCCGGAGAATGCTGGGTGTTGCCACTGTGGACTGGCCAGCACCGGACGCTCCACTGGTGGGCTCCTTCTTATCCAGAGGCACTACAGCTACCCACCCTGTGGTGGCCACGCACAGCAGTGCCACAGTCCTGCTGGCTCTCTCACACCTTCCCTGGAAGCCAGCTTTGTCTGGCAGCGCCAGCCTGAGTTCTCCACGTGGTATCTGTCTGCCGCCTGACAAGCTGCACACAGTTCTGGGACCCATGAGCCGCCTTCTTGCTCACAGCAGTTGACAGTTACTTCCCCACGCCACTTGAAGCTTTCTTGATTTCTGCACAATCAAAACCTGCCACAGTGGGGGCTGGAGAGATGGCTCAATGGTTAAGAGTGCTGGTTGTTCTTGCAGAAAACCTGGGTTCAAATCCCAGCACCCACATGGCTGCTAACAACCATCAGCAGTTCCAGTTCCAGGGGAATCTGACACCCTCTTCTGTCCTCTTGGGGATACTGCATGACATGGGTGCACATACACACATGCATAACACTCATACACATTAAAAAAAAAACTGCCACAGCACTAAAATACCATGTGAGAGCAAACGTAGGTGGTCTAACAAAATGAGTGATGGCCGTATTTTAAGAAATTCATTTCAAGCCTGGCATGGTAGTGCACACCTTTGATCTCAGCACTCAGGAGGCAGAGGTATGGCAGATCTCTGTGAGATCAAGTCCAGCCTAGTCTACATAGTGAGTTCCAGACCAGCTGGGAGATCTACAGGGAGATCCTGTCTTTAAAAACAAGCAAACAAACAACAAGCAAAAAAACCCAGCAACAACACAACCAAAAAAAGAAAGAAAAGAAATTCACTCAAACTGTGGAAATGTTTGCAGATGCTTTGGTTTTGGTGAGTTGGTCCTGTGGTCAGGTCAGGTGAGTCACATGCCCCAGCTGCTGGCTCAGCTCCATGCCTGCTGTGAACTGATCCCCTGGTCTCAGAAGGAGACAGGCTGAGCATCCTGTGTCCTTACAGCCTGTTGTTCCTTATCACACAGTCATCGTCAAGCTTAAAACAAAACAGATGAAGTAGATTCATAGTAACGTCCAGCCAGATTGCTATGCAGTAGTAAGGACCACAAAGGTGTGCATGGGTTGGGGTTTTCCTGGAATGTTCTGTGCAGCTGTAGGCTTTCTCTGATCTGGAGGCTGGACAACTGCTGGTTATCTTCCTTCAGTGGGAGTTGCTGTCTGCACTGCTTTTCAGGTTGACATGGGAAGGCCCCACACACTTAAGTGAAGCCCTAAACACATTAAGAATGAAGGAAATGGCCCAGCGTGGTGGCACATACCACCTTTAATCCTGGCACTTGGGAGGCATAGGCAGGTGGATCTCTGAGTTCAAGGCCAGCCTGGTCTGCATACTGAGTTCCAAGCCAGCTGGAGCTACAGGGAGATCCTGTCTCAAAAAGACCAAAAGGGAAAAAAAAAAAAAAAAAGGAAATGAATGCACAGCAAGGCTCAAAGCATACCTTACATTTTCCATTTCTGAAGACTAATTTCGAAGTACTGTGAGGAGTGTGAGCTGTAGGTAGCACCTGTCTGCTGCATTCTGCATTTCCCCTGTTTGTTTTATTTCTTCCCACACACACAAAAAAAGTTTTAGAACAAGCCTCAACATTTGGACCCACCTCCAACTAAAAAAGTTAACAAAAATGAGCAAAAACTAGGTTGCCAAAATTATTTTTCAACAGTATTCTAAGAATAAATACTTGACTACAATTTTAATGTTTATCTTGGTAGGAAATTGCTCGAAAGTGGCTTCTAGAGTTGGCCCTGCTTGTCCAAGTTCTCTCTCGAGGGTTAAGGGACACCTGTGGGAGGCCTGCTTCCTGCGGACATCCCTCCTCAGGCTGTCCTCGGAAACGTGCCATAAAATGAAGCGACATGGATTATGAAAGTGGGGAAACCCTTTTCTTTTTAAGACAGGGTCTCAGCAGTGTATCCCAGGTCTCAGCAGTGTATCCGAGGTCTCAACAGTGTATCCGAGGTCTCGGCAGTGTATCCGAGGTCTCGGCAGTGTATCCGAGGTCTCGGCAGTGTATCCCAGGTCTCGGCAGTGTATCCGAGGTCTCGGCAGTGTATCCGAGGTCTCAGCAGTGTATCCGAGGTCTCGGCAGTGTATCCGAGGTCTCGGCAGTGTATCCGAGGTCTCGGCAGTGTATTCCAGGCTGCTCTTGAATATCTCAATCTTCCTGCCTCCCAAGGGCTGATAAAAACATTTGTTCTTATTATTCTAATTACCAAATTTTTTTTTTTAGGATAAATAGTTGTGTTATTTGCTCAGTTGTTTAAAAAAAAAAAAAAAGAAAGAAAAGAAGAAAAAAAAGAAAAAGATTCTGCCCATAAGTTACATAAATGCAATGTGTAAGGGCTGTGTCGTCTGTCCCCCACCCCAAGGGGCACCTCACCCACTTCACAGAGGCCCCTGATGCCTGACCCCTCTTCAAGGCAGGTCTGTCCTCCAAAACCCTAGAGGTAACTAGACCCACCCTAAAAGTGGTGTAGAAAGGAAGGCATGATGAGCTGCAGACAGGAGGGAATGGATTCTTCAAAACTGTAATGACCTCAGGAAAACTGTCGTTACATTTTAAAAAATTGATGTGTATGAGTATTTGCCATGCATGCAATGCCTGCAGAGGCCAAAAGAGAGTGTCAGGTCTCCTGGAACTGGACTTACAGACCATTGTTAGCCTGGGTTCTGGGAACTGAACCTGAGTCCTCTGCAAGAGCAGCCAGTGCTCATAACCACTTGAGCCACCTCTCCAGCCCCTAGAAAGTCAACTTTTTGCCTTGGGTTTTTCAGACACTCGTGAATCTGATAAGCTAAAATGAGACTTTCCATCTGGTGGTTGGCCATGCACTTTAAAAGGCAGAAGTAATATAAAAATGACCCAAAATTAGGTTAAGTAATATCTGTTCTCAAAAGCTAGCCGGGATCTGAGAACTAGATAAACATTAAAATGCATTGTCTTGGGGCTTTATGCAATTTGCTTCTGTGTGATTTCTTAGCAGATTCTTTCCCAACATGTCTGATATACATTTGAACAGATTATTCTAGATGCCTGAATCATGGGAGCTCTTGGTGGCGGTGCCTGTCTCCCGCCACCTTGCTGTGTATCTGCCACTTTGAAGTACTAGGGAGCCCGAATCACAGGTGGGGAGCCTGATCATTGTGCGTCTGGGCCTTTATGTTTCATTTTAGTTTTTAGTCTTTTGAGATGAAGCTTCACACTGCAGCCCAAACTGTCCTGAAACTTACTCTAGCCCAGGCAGGCCTTGATCTCACAGCAGTCCTCCTTCCTCAGCTCCCAGAGTCCTGAGAACACTGACATAAGCCATCACACCTGGCTGAATACTTTCCTTTATGGAAAATCTAAATGATGTTGTGGCCAGGCATGGTGGAGCATGACTTTAATCCAAACACTTGGGAGGCAGAGGCAGGTGAATCTCTGAGTTCAAGGCTAGCCTGGTCTACATAGTAAGTTCCATGCCTGCTGGGGCTACAGGGAGACCCTGTCTCAAAAAGACCAAAAATAAATAAATACATAAATAAATGCATACATAAATAGACGGTATCGTGCAATTCTCAGTTTTGCTAATCAAGGCACAGTGAGGCCCCCCGTTGCTGTGAGGATGAATTCTTGTTTATCTCCTGCTGTTCATGGGTCTGAGAAATGGCATCAAGCAGGAGGAACAGTGGAGTAAAGGCAAAATAGGACATCTCACTGGAGGGAACCCACTTTGGACTGAAAGCCATGGAATTGTTTATAAAGTACATTTAGCACCCAGGTTGCACTCCCCTTTCCTTATTCCGGGCGCACGGAGGTGCACCGAGGCGTCAGGACGGACATCTTCCTGTGTGGATTACTGCCCAAGATACCATTGAGTCCTGGGTGCTTTTGTACTGAACTGTTCTTTATTGTCCTGGATGGTGATTTTTTTTTTGTTGTTGTCACTTTTAGGATATTGAAAAAACCTATGAAATTGTCTGTCAAGAAGGATCTACTCTAAACCCAGATCTGGGAGAGCTGGTGGTTGTTCCTTTGTATCCCAAAGAGAAATGCTCCCTGTTCAAGCCAGTTGATGAAACAGAGAAAAGACGTCAAGTGTATCAGAGAAGAGTGGTACTGACCACCAGCTCCGGGGAGTCTCTGATCTGGAGCCACACTGTCAGATTTGTTATCGATGTTGGTGTAGAAAGGAGACAGGTAATTGCTCTCCTGGAGGCTGAACTCTGCCAATCACGTAGCGGGAACCCACCTGCCTGGGTTCCTGCTACGCCTCTGGTCAGAAAACGAGAGTGCACTGTGTGACCCAGGATTCTTTGAATTGGGTTGTATTTGCACAGAGTGACCGCAGCCAGCAACTGAAGTCTTGGCTTCATCTTTCAGTACCATATTGGTAGTCTGGAAACAGATTGAGGTACCAGAGAAGGTTTTGAGGAAAAATAAAACTTCAGTATAAAGGTGGTAGTTCTCCTCATCTTCTTCCCTCCCTCCTCCTCTTCTTCTTCCTTCTTTTCACTGGGTATTGAACCCAGTGGAGATTGGACCCAGGGGGGATTGAACCCAGTGGAGATTGGACCCAGGGGCGATTGATACCAGGGGGGATTGAACCCAGAGGGGATTGGACCAGGGGGGCTGGGGGGTGGATTGGACTCAGGAGGATTGGACCCAGAGGGGATTGGACCCAGAGGGGATTGGACCCAGAGGGGATTGGATTTGGGGAATTGGACCCAGGGCTTCCCACATGCTGGCCAGGCCCTCCACATCTGCTACATGCCCCAGTCCTGTGCTTCTGTCTCTAGGTGCCTAGCACAGTTAAGTGTTTGACTCCTGAAGCCTCATCTGTGTACACCTTGTGGATAATTTCATGTCGCCTGTTTAGCATCTTGGGGAAATGAATTTCAAGTGCATTGACTAAGTTTTCGCAAACTCTGGGTTATAATTGGCATAAAATTTTAATTCTATATTTTAAAAATTTTTATTGAATTTTTGTGATTTTTCATACACTATAATTTGATGGTATTTAGATCCCCTCCCCCATCTGTGACTCTCCCCACTGCCCCCTCCCCCCACCTACCAAGAGTCCCATCCCTATCAGGGATTGTCTCTCTCCCTCCCAGCATCCATGAGTAGCCAGAAATTCCTTAGGTTGGATTAGGATTTCTTACCCACTTCCCCATGTCTATAGTTATTATAAATAAAATTATTTCACTCAAAATATTTTTATTCTCTTTAAGAAAACACACACACACACAGAATGAAAATAAGGGTTCTTAAACCCTAAAGACAGTGGAGCCAAAGAAACAGCTTTTGAGAGTTGTGCTGGAAGCTTCAGTTGTCACCTTGACAGCCTGGGAAGAGGGAGACTCACCTGAGGAGCTTCCTCTATCCGACTGGCCTGTGTATGTCTGTGAAGCATTTTCTCCATTGTTGAGTGATGTGGGAGGGCCTAGCCCGCTGTGGGTGGTGCTACCCTGGGCAGGGTGAGCACAGGCCAGGGGAGCAAACCAGTAAGTGGCATTCCTCCATGGTCTTTGCTCCAGCTCCTGCTTCCGGGTTCTTAAGTTCCCAACTTGGTTTCCCTCAAGGACACATAAGCCAAGTAAATGCTTTCCTCCACGTAGGTTTTGATCAGAGTGGGGGTTTTTTGGTCTTTTTGACACAGGATCTCCCTGTAGCCCCAGCTGTCCTGGAACTCATTATGTAGAACAGGCTGGCCTTGAACTCACAGAGCTCCACCTACCTCTGCCTCCTGAGTGCTGGGATTAATAGAAAGTTAACAAGGACAACCAAGAGGAAACTATAAACTGTTGATTCTTGAGCAGCTGTTACCCCTTGAGGACACTGGGCTTCCTGAATGTCCTTGTTATCCTGTGACACAATAGTACCAGTGGCTAAGAATGTTCCCTTGGAACCAATTAGTTCATCATTTTTGAGACAGACTCTCACATGCAGCCTAGCCTGGCCTTGAACCTATCGTATCAGCCTCCTGAGTGCTGGGATCTCAAGCATGTACCCCTGTACCTGGCTTGTTAATCTCGATAGAATCACACAGGGCTGTCATTTGCCCCTTTAAGCCATGTGTGAGTGTCGCTGTCAGGGCTCTGTGTGGCATTGTAGTAGTTTGTAGTGCCCTGCCTAAAAAAGGTGGGCACTGCGGTCACACTCGGCCTGTGCACGACGTTGAAGCGGCACAGCCCTGGTGAGAGGTAGCCTTTTCCTTCCCGTGGCCTGGGCGTGTCCCCTCACCAGCCTGGTGCTTGGAGAGGTGGCAGTTCTGGTATTGTGGCAGGTGGTACTGAGGGCCCAAGGTTATGGAAGGAAGCAGGCAACCTTCACATCCCCTTGTCAGAGGCTTGAGTTCCACCTCCTGGCATGTGGCTAATGCTGGACAAAGGAAAGGAACTGAGGTGTTTTGGAGGTGTGTGCTGCACACTGGTCACCTCAAGTTGAGGGGGCAGCTGCACCCGAGTTTCCGGGAGCTAACAGTTGTCTTTTGTTGAAGGTGTACAACCCCCGGATCAGAGCCACCTCCCTCGTCCTGCAGCCCATCAGCCAAAGCCAAGCAGAAATTCGCAAGCAGCTCCTCGGGTCCTCTCCCTCAGGTAGTGCAGTGGACACAGTAGCCCAGCCATGCGGAGTCGTGGGGGTGACGCAGCACACCTGAAGCCATTTCCTTCATTTCTTTTAGGAAAACTTTTCTGTCTGTACACTGAAGAATTTGCCTCCAAAGACATGAAGCTGCTGAAGCCCGCGGAGATGCAGGAAGCCAATTTGACCAGCATGGTGCTCTTCATGAAGAGGGTGGACATCGCGGGCTTGGGCCACTGCAACTTCATGAACAGACCAGGTAGCTTTGCACTCTGTCCCTCCTACCTCCTGCCATTTCCCACCACACTGGTGGCATGTGGCTCCTGAGAGCAGGCGGCACTGACGAAGACTTGGCACCTGGCAGTGCAAACCAGCCTGGGATTCGGTCGGTACTGATACGTCCATTAGATGCAAAAACATAGGGACTATCTGTGTGTGTGTGTGTGTGTGTACCACGTGTGCATGGGTGAAGGCCAAAGGTCAACATCACGTTTTCCTCTATTCCTCTCTACCTTAATTTTGGAGTCAGGTTCTCTCACTGAACCTGGAGTTCACTGACAGTTCGCTGCCTCAACTGGCTGTCCAGGGAGCCCCCAGGGTTTACATCACCCCAAGTACAGGGGTTGTAGAGGTGCATCATGTGCCTGGCTTTTTTGGGGGGGGGTCTTTTTGAGACAGGGTCTCCCTGTAGCCCTAGCTGGCCTGGATTCGCTATGGAGACCAGGCTGGCCTCGAACTCACAGAGATCCGCCTGCCTCTGCCTCCCGAGTGCTGGGATTGTGCCTGGCTTTTTATGTGAATAGTGGGGATCTGAACTCAGGTCCTCATGCTTATGCAACAAACACTTTACCCATTGAGCCATCTCCCCAGCCCAAAGAATATCTTTTCTGTCTGCCCTTGAACACTGGGGCCAGAAGGACTGGCCCAGCCAGAGACGGGCAGTGGAGCACTGGAGTGTCAGGTGTGATCAATCAAAGGCAAGAGGTGCGTGTTTGTGGTGCCTCCCTCAAGAATCTCACACTAGCACCTGGGAAGATACACTCAACTTTCACTCCATTGTAATTTAGGTCAAACTTTGATGGAAGGGGGAGGTGATGTTACTACAGCCGCAACTGAGACTCTGTAGTCCCAGTCTGAGCAGTTTCCCCCTGGGATCTACTGAGTGCACTGGCCCTGGCTTTGTCCTGAGCTGCAGGACTTGCTGGGACTCTGCTGTCCCCAGAGCCACTGGACTGCCGAGGGAACGGCCAGTGAAAGTCCAGGAAGAGCATCTGCTTCCTGTGTGACAGAGCTACCTACACCCAGGGCAGATAGGCAGAACAGTGTCACATGCAAGAGGAAGCCAGCCCGAGGCGTGCTGCGCACTCCAGTTTACCTGGTGTGGGTTAAAACTCCTCTAGCTCTTGGTACAGTAATCGGGAGGGTGGCTGTCAGTGTCGTCAGAGCTGCTGAAGAGGGTCGGCCAGCAGCCATCCTCTGTTCCACGTGTCCATTTACCACCACATGCCTGTCCTCTCAGGACTCACACTTGTGTTTACTGACATGTGAAATCATTAAATAACCCTTTGAGGTGGATGCTCTTATCTGCTCTGATTTACAAGTGAGTAAACTGAGTCACAACACATGATCACAAATGGAGGTGTACCCACCCTAACCACTCTGCTTCCGTCTGTCTGTCCACCCTGCTTTCTTTTCCTCCTGAAAGTTCCCTGGTGGTTCTTCTCTTCCCCCAGTGCCTCTTGCTCCTGGTCAGGTACTCCTTGCCAAGCATGGGCAGCAGGTACCTAAAAACACAGAGGAGCACAGCTGCTGAGGGCTGTGTTTCCCTACTCATCACATTCCTGAGGCTGGTGGGGACCTAGCCCCAAGCCCTGGGAGACACCAGCTGACCAAGGCAGCACCGCGCTTCCCTAATCTGCTTTGTTCTGTAACTGTAAGCTTGGCCTCAGTAAAGTGGGAGGATGGGGGTGGGGTCCTCATGGTTTAAAGCACTGATTGTTCTTCCATTGGCACCTTGGTTTTGACTTGCTGTCTCCCTCCTTCTGTTCTGGCCCTGAGGCCGGCATCTGGGAGAAGCTCTGCCACCTGCCTTCCTTCATAGGAACTTATGTGACTTGGCTTTTGCCGCAGATGGATCTGCTATGATAATCTTTCCAGAACCCCTCCTCTGCAGAAGGGTTTTATCACTTTTTTTTTTTCTTACACTTTAGTGATCCTAGGGATTAAACCAGAGCCTGAGCAAATTACACAAGTCTACCACTGAGCTACAACCCAGACCAGATGTGTGGTGTGGTGCTGGGGCTGGAACCCAAGGGCCTAGCGCATGCTGGACAAGCACTGTACCGGTGAGCCACAGGGCCAGCTCAAAGCACTTTTCACCGTGAACACCACCCTTCCAACCCCGCTGCTCACGTCTTGATGTCCTGGGCCTCTTCCCACTCTGCAAGGGGGTGTTTAGTGGACTAGTGCTCTACAAGGGGGTGTTTAGTGGACTAGATGTGAGCAGAGAAGAAAAAATGCCTCACAAGAGGTTTCTGGAAGAAACTGCATCAGAGATCTCTGAAAGGAAACCTGTGGCTGGACAGTGGAATCTGAGTTCTCTGGGCAGCCCCTCCACACTACTTACCATGAGCTTCAGGTTAACTGAGAACAGAAGGGTCAGAGCAGCCATTGATGTTTGTCTCCTGACAGCACACACACCACCGTTTTCTGCTGTGCTCTGGAAAATGTAGCTGTGGATTAACTCTGACTCATCATTTTGGCTGCAGAAAAATGGAAGATGCCTGCGGCTACTGCATTCAAGTCAATGTAGAATGGAATTGAGCGACACAGCAAACTTGTCACCCTTTTCAGGATTCGTGAAGCGTGTGGAAATGAACTTGGCATAAACCAGCAGTTGAGTGAATTCCCCTGACATGAACCTCTTTACAGAAATGATAAATCTGGGTGTTTTTGTTTTGGGGGGTTTTTCCTCCTTGGTTGCCTAAGGACTGAGCTCCACAGGAGGGACGTGGTAACTGTTGGTGTGGGTCAGAAGCTCAGGGCCAACTGACGGCCTCAGCGGAAACATATGGTCCCAGACAGCCTTTGTTTTTGGAAGGCAAAGTAAATCTGGAGAGGAAACAGTTGAAATGTCCCAGTCTCCACCAGATCTGTGTGCAGACTAAGAACTCATTTCCCTGATGCCAAGACAACTGGCTTTGGGATGACCTTTGATTCCTGAAATTATGCAAAGAAAAAATGAGAGCCAGGCATGGTGGCACACTCCTATAATCCCAGCACTTGGGGAGTAGAGGCAGGACAATCAGAAGTTCAAGGTCATCTTGGAGGTCATGGCCAGCAGGGCTACATGAAAAAGGAAAGGTCTCAAAAAAAGGAAAGATGAGAAAAATGGATCCAGTCCAACTCAGACTGCCAGGCTTGGCACGTAAGACAAGCACCTAAAGAAAACCGAAGCTGCCGTCAGAGAACGCACTCCTGACGGCAGAGGCCAGCTGGAAGCGGGGATGTGTCTCTGCAGTGGTTCATGAGGTATAGGAACACATTTTTTTCCCTGGAGAATTCGTGAATCAGCAAACCAGGATCTTCTGATGTGACAATGACATGCTCGGAGCTCTCCATGAGGCATGCCTGCATGTTTGTGAAGCATCAGAAACTCGGGATTCTGCACTGAAGCACGGAATGGTCTTGACAAGCTTTACAGTGTGTACTTAGGGGAGAGTAAGGAAGGTCTGCTAACTTTGCTCCCACGTTGGCTCCACCCCAGAGTTTCGCATGGGGACACCTGTCTGCAGGCAGGATCCCTGCCGCGCGTTGCCGCCCCGGACAGCCCAGCGCTAACGTGTTCAGCCGCATCACTTGCAAAGGCCACAGCGAGGTCTTCTTTAGTTTATTTCTATTCCATTTATTTTTGTGGGAGAAAGGGATGTGTATAGGTCAAAAGACAACGTGCAGGACTCGGTTCTCTGCTTCCACCACCCCGACACAAGGATTCCAGGAATTGACCTCAGGTTGTCAGGCTCGTGCAACAAGCCTTTACTGGCTGAGCCATCTCGCCAGCCTGACTGGTAGACAGTTTTTACGTTAGAGAGAGAGAGAGAGGGAGAGAGAGGGAGGCAGAGGCAGAGGTGTCAGGAGTAACTCCCAGGAGGCAGCCTGCGGGAACATTGTGGAAGTATCAAGTAAGTCATTTCACAGATAGTGAAAACTAAACCTGGGTGTGCTGGATGCTTTAGTGTCAACTTGACACACCTGGATGGAGGGAGCCTCAATTGGGGAATTTCCTTTATTGGACTGGCCTGTGGCCATGTCCATGGGGCACTTTCTCGCTGTTGAGTGATGTGGGAGGGCCCAGCCCACTGTGGGTAGTGCCATCCCTGGGCAGGTGACCAGGAAAGCAAGCCAGTAAGTAGTGTTCCTCCATGGCCTGTGCTCCAGCTCCTGCCTCCAGGTTCCTGCCCTGAGTTCCTACCTTGGGCTGGGATCCCAGATGAACTCACCTGGGAGATGTAAGATAAATAAACCCTTTCCTCCCCAAGTTGGTAGTGGTCAGTGTTTTGTCACAGCAATGGAGAAACAAACTAGGACACTGGCGGAGATTTTCAAAGCCATGAAATGGAAATACTTCTAATGTGAGACTAATCAACGTAATTGGTTCAGAGTTAAGATCAGCTAATTTGATCCCTTAGAAAAGTGACTGCAGTTCAGTAGATACTTGGCATTATAGGAATGATTAAGCACCCAAACCCAAGGCTTGCTGCTGAGGGCTGGAGAGGGCGACTTGAGTGGATGTGAGAAACAGGTAATGAGCCACAGGAACTAGATGTCATCGGAGTGCCCCTGAGATGGGTTTCTAGATACCAGCAAGACCTTTGGCCGTTGGAGTCCCATGTCAGCTGTGCTGGCAGAGCATGCTGGCTTCCAGCAGGGAGCTGCAGGTGGAGGCTAACACCAGAGTCTCATTTTACAACTACAGAAACAGCTGGTTGGCCATGTGGCCTTGGCAAGTCATTTGAGGTTCACATATGATATTTATGTGAAAGTGCTGTGGCTCTATAAAGGGGTGGGTAGTAGGCAAATGCCAGCTTCTAGGACGGTGGCCCTGTGACACTGAGTGAGGCCGAAGGCCTTGCTTTCTGTCCTCAGCCGAGCCAAGCTCTTAACCCCATTTTCCAGAGTGCCAAGGCTTTTAGAGTGTATACCATCAAAACCAGTGCATCTCCTAATTCTCCAGCTTCTTTCCCGTTCTTGAATCTACGGTATACACAGTGTGCAAGGTCCCATCCTGAAGTAATCTATACCAGGCATCACCTGACCCCTTTAGCCCTCCCAAGTGATCATGCCTCAGCCTGTATATGGAAATACATATCTGTGCGTGATAGGTGTAGGTAGTGGCCTGCAGAAGGAGCTGTGGGATGTAGCTCTCTGTTCCTCCCTGGGCTGAGTTTGTCAAGCTAACGTGGCACTTTAGATGACTCCTCATTACAAAATATATTTTAATGCATTACAATAAGTAATATAGTTCTCAGTGTGAGAGCCACTGATCCAAAATTCAGCAAAAGCTGAACTCTGTGTGATAAGGAAATTGGGATGTCTCATAAAACCCAAGTTGTTCTTGTGCCTCAAGATCACACTGGCATGAGTTCTTGTCCTGTATCTCCTACACACGCCGGAGAATCTGAACTGCTCTCTATTGAGCTTTGTGATGTATAGCTAGCCCTGGGGAATTTAGGCCCCGATTTATCTTGGTGTAAAACATAAAATTCCCAAAGAAGGGAGCCTGGCTCAGGGTGCAGAAGAACCTGCCCTGAACCAGTTGCTGTGCCTGGATTAGTGGGGGGAGTGGGGTTGACAATGTTGTACAAACTGGGTACAAGCAGGGAAGAGGGATGGTTAGGAAAAGCCTGATTCTGGGTGTATATGGCGGTCTCTGCATGAGACCTTCCTCCACTCCAGACCAGTGCTGGGACTGTCCCACCTGTGCACCTGCCTCAGGATCTTACAAGTGCCAGTAGCAGAAGACAGGTCAAGTGGCAAAAAGTAGGGTGTAAGTTATGGCAAAGGAGCCCTGCCTGGAGATGCCCCTGAGCACCTGAGTGGCAGAGCTCCCTGGAAGCAAAGGTGGCCAGCCATCTCATATCATGGGTTCCTGCCATCTCATCTGGAGCCTGAGGACAGGTTTGAAAAATATGACCTTAGGGGCTGGAGAGATGGCTCAATGGTTAAGACACTTGCTGCTCTTGCAGAGGACCTGGGTTTAGTTTCCACCCACATGGCAGCTCACAACCTCCTGTAACTCCAGTTACAGGCATTGCATGACAACATGTAGATACAGATGAGACACACATGCACATACATAAAATTTAAAAAAATAAAACCACAGCCTTGCGCTCCTCACGTGGCCTGTGTGTTGCTCAGTCAGATCTGCACTGGACCCTCACAGTTGGGAAATTTTTTTTAAAATTGTTTTTATTTTATATGTATGCGTGTATTGCCTGCATGTAGGTAAGTGCACCCATGTTGTGCAATGCCCGCAGATGTCAGAAGAGGCTGTCAGATCCCCTGGGACTGGAGTTACGGACCGTTGTTAGCTGCCATGCGGGTGCTGGGATTCGAACCCGGGTCTTCTGCAAGGACAACCAGTGTTCTTAACCACTGAGCCATCGCTCCAGCCCTCCAGCTGGGAAACTTAAGCCTTATTGCCAATCAGCAGCTGGTTCATGACCTCTGATCCAGGAAAGGAAAATGCAGGCACATGCTAGCTGGTCTTGGGGCTCCTGGGGATTAGAGCCTGTGGGGCAGTGAGGAAGTGCTGCCCTGTAGCCCTTCATTACTTTGATGGCAGTGGGGAAGCGTGTGAGCTTGGTGGTGACCCATCCTACAGCTGGATAGGGCTGCCCTTAGCAAGAGTGCTTAATAAAATGTCATTTTGCTCCTCTGGAAACTGTCTTCAGATTAAAGCAGCCCATTCTGCACGGCTACAAGGGGGCTTCCCACTAAACACAGGCCATTCGTTAACACTATTTACCATGGTCTGCACGCTGCACCATTGCCTTAAAGAGCCTTCACCTAAGCCCTTCTCCTGAGCTGATAGTTTTGTGGGCCACACTTTTCATATCTTAAATTGTAGACTGGGCCAGCGAGATGGCTCAGTGGGTGAAGGCATCTGCCCCCAAGCCCTAGTTCAATCCTTTGGCCCCTGTGGTGAGAGAACTCACTCCTGAAAGTTGTCCTTTGACCTCTACATTTGCATCATGGCACATGTCCGCCCACACACACAGTAAGTAAAGGTAACAAAAAGTTTTCGTTTAATGTAGAATGTACCCTTGGCAAGTGTTGTTGCTGTGTGTTACAGTTCCTTCTCCTGTATAATTTGTTACACATTAACCCATTTCTCCTGATAAAACCTCAAAAAAGCCTTTCTGCATGAGGCTTGGAGTATAGTCATAAAGTCATTTATGTTCCTAATTCTACAGTAAATCCAACGCCAGGGCATAAAAGCACATAGTTAGTGCTCCTTGGGGACACAGCCCAGCTGTCAGGTGATTGTGCTTGTGTGGACAGTGGTCACAGACCCTGTAGCTTGCCACACCGCAGCTCTGCTAATTCAGAGAAGCTGGTCTCTGAGGAGCTCTCCGTGAAGTGTGTGCTCCCGCCCTCCTTGAGCGGCCTGACCTTACTGACCTGTCAGCTGCACCCCTCGGGTCCCTAAATTGCCCACCAGTTTCCTTCCTGGCACTGCACCTTCACAAGGTTTTGTTTGCCAGGGCAGTTAGTCCAAGGGTCCCCCAGATTTTCCCCTTGTATTAAGTTCAGATGGGGAACATCGATGAGTAGCCTTGCGCACTGCCCTGTGGAGTGTCTGTCCTCCAAGGAGCTCACTGGGGTGGTTGCTTGCTGCCTGTCTCTAATCCTTGCTTTTCCAGGAACTGGTCTCTTCCCTGGGTTTCTCTGTTCTCTGCCCTCAGGGCTGCAGGGTGACAGGTGTGAGTCTGAGCACACTAGTGGTTTCCAAAGGCTTTCCTGGCTGCAGTGGGGACCTAATCAAATCTGAGCTTGTAACTGGGTTTCAAAGTTTCTCAGTGTGCCTGAAATTTTCGGATACCTCCAATAGTCAGTTTAGAGAGTAAATAAGTCTGTTTTTATTGTTGGTTACCTAAAAACTCCCAGGTGTGGGCAGGTTCACTTGCTTTGTAGGTGTCAACCCTACCCACTTTGTCCATTTCAGGATTGAGGCAGGTGAGAGCCAACTGATGGGCCTCCTAAACCCTTGTCTCTAGCACAGCAGGAGCTGCCCTGTGTGGCCTTTACCATTAGACCAGGTACCAGGTAACTGGAAAAAAAGTATTTAAGAGAACTGGGTTCTTCAAGGACAATGAATAGATGGATTTCTTATGGAAACTGAGCAGATAGAAATAGACTCCATAGCATCATCAATGTCATAGAAGTTGACAAGAAATGAAGGGTGGAGAAAATCGATCTGCTGTGTCTGGTGGGGAGCCCTGCACGCCCTCACCTGCTTTTCTGTTCCATGTCTCATGCTTCAGTTTGCCAAATCCTAGACCATATACATTTCCTTTATTGGACACTGAGTATTTCTGTGTTCCCGTAAGTGTGGAGGGCTGGCTTTGTAGGCCTCTGATGGCAATGGAGCAGTGCTTGTGGGTTCACAATTCTGTACCTGCAGTGGACTCTCCCTCTGGCTGGCTGGTGGGAACAGGCCCGGTTCTCCAGGCACCAGGCACGTACCCTCCAGTCACACTGATTGGAGTTCTGCTGCCCAGTCAGGGGAGGTCTCCGATCCCCCAAGTCCCACCTCTGACAATTCTCAGGCCCCATGGGTACCCCTCCTCCCCACACACACAGCAGCCACAGTGTTGAGCCTGTCAGCCCTGTCAGGAACTCTGCCTTCCCTTGCCTAATGATGTTCAGTATCTGGCCAATCCTTGTGTCACAGATTTTGTTCATCGTTGCTTGTTTTATACAAGAGAGAAAATCCGCTATTTGCCTAACCCCCTTTCACTCTTTTTCCTTTCCTAGCACCAGAAAGTCTGATGCAGGCCTTGGAGGACCTGGACTACCTAGCAGCACTGGACAATGACGGGAACCTCTCAGAGTTTGGGATCATCATGTCTGAGTTCCCTCTGGATCCGCAGCTCTCCAAGTCTATCCTAGCATCCTGTGAATTTGACTGTGTAGACGAAATGCTAACCATTGCTGCCATGGTAACAGGTATTCCTTAATGTCTATTTTTTTGTCTGTGAACCTACACCAGGTATAGATTTAAATGAGAGCCACTTTAAATGGAGCACACAGCAGACAATGAGCCACCATTCCTTTAGCCTTTGCAAATGATAGTGAAGTGTTTTAATAGACTGAAAAAGGAAAAGAATATTTTTTTCAATATGAAAAACCAAAAGGGAGTGAATTTCCTGTCAGGCATATGAAGACGTTTCAGGCTTCCTTCTGAAGGGATCAGTGCAGATCAGGGGCTGTCACTTAGACGGGGTCTTCCTGAGTAACTGTGCACGTGTGGCTGTCTCCTACCAGCTTCGTCCATCCTGGCTCCTGTATTTTCATACATCTTTGCCAGCAGCATGGAGCAAACCTGTCACATGTAGCACGCTCCCTAACCCTCTGGGCCCCTGGTATCTCCCAGCTTCCACTGGAATGTGAGCAGGGTATTAACTACTGCTGGCAAAATAGCGTACAAAAAGAATGTAGGCAGCTCACTCTCAATCTGTTTGACTTCTAAGCCATAATGCTGAGACTAGCCTACTGATTCCAAGAGCCAAACAGGAGACAACCGCCCCTCGGCAGGCACGTTGTGCCAGGATGAGGGTCCTCCGCAATGCTGATCGTGTGACGTTTTGCATTTTAAAGCTCCCAGCTGCTTTCTGCATGTGCCTCACGGGGCTGAGGCGGCTGCGGTGACTTGTTGGAAGACATTTTTACACCCTGAAGGTGATCACTTTACCCTCATCAACGTTTACAAGGCCTACCAAGACACAGCTCTGAACTCTGCCACCGAGCGTAAGTGAAATGTCCCTCAGAAACCCCCGCCCCATTTCACCTTTCCCCAAATGAGGCTCAGTTCCTAAGAATTGTTCTTTACTGACCTCCTGTCCTAACCCTACTGGCCACTGAACAGAATGGTAGCCTAACTGCACCCCGGGCCCCTGCTGAGTGTCCAGCATCCATCGTCTTGCTCAGAGTGCTGGTGTACCACCACAGGGGCCTGGATTTCTGGAGCTTTCTTTGGTCATCCAGCCTTCAGAACGAGCTTGCTTGGGGCACAGTAATGGGTGCAGTCATGAGGAGGCGGGTAAGGAGCAGTCATCTGCAGGTGCCCGGTGTGTCAAGAGCTTGGCTGTGTCCTGTGCACTCAACATTCACTCCCTACTCGGAGAGGACACTGCTGTAGGGAGAGGCAAAGCTGGGCAGCCGTGCCCAGGGAGGCGTGGAGGGAGGGCATACTGAACAGCAGTGAGAACGTGAGTTCTCATGAGGGCACCAGTCCTGGAGAAGCTGCTGGCTCCTTAGGAGGGGCACGGGCAGAGCGGCATGGTGGAGGATGGAGCTGGACCACCCCTTCCCGATAGGTCTTCACTGTTTCCCACAGGGTATCATCTGCCCCCTTTGCTCTCAAAGATGGTGTAAAAAGTACTTGAACTGCTGAGAGAAAATATGACAGCAATTTGAAAGGCTACTAGTAGGCGTGTCAGGAGCGGGGACTGAGAAGATGAGGTCAGCGGGATTTGGTGGCAGGTCGAGAACCAGCAAGACTGGTGACTGACCAAAGCTGCGGCTCACTGCTCTGAGCAGGCACAAGTGAACAGGACAGGGTAGACGAGGGCTGTTGACCGCTGGGCCGAGGCCCTGTGCATTTTTGAGTCGACACAATTACAGGTGCCAAGAAAGTAATTCAAACTGAACCAGATTAGTCCATTTTATTTTTTAAGTTGCAGCTAAGGGTAGATGCATGAACCCAGCCCGGTAGTGCGCCTTCTTACCAAACAAGACATTAGAGGAATTTACACTAATGACTTCCCCTTTGGTTTGTGGCTGCTTGAATGAGGCAGAAATGTCAAGTCTTCTGTGCCTCTCCAGTTCAGCCCTGCCCTGTGTGTGGGGGAGGTGTGGCCCACAGGGCCTGCAGAGCCTGGCCCCAGCTGGCCACCTTCCTAGCAGCCCTGAGCCGCTCTCCCCCGCAGGCCGCGTGGAGGAGTGGTGCCGCGACAACTTCCTGAGCAGCTCTGCCCTTGGGGTGGCCGAGGCCATCCGAGCAGAACTCGTAGACATCATCAAGCGGATCGAGCTGCCCTATGCAGAGCCTGCTTTTGGCTCCAAGGAAAATAGTCTGAACATCAAGAAAGCGCTGCTGTCTGGGTACTTCATGCAGGTGAGTGGGGCAGAGCCGCATGGCACTCACTGCTGTGTGAACTCCACCCCGCAATCTCTCCCCCAAGGCCATGGTTTTTTTGAGCTTGACTTTAAGATTTGGTATTTACATATAGGACTGGGAGGGGGGAGATAAACTAGTACGCCAGAATATGTTAACTTTGCCCCATTCTTTATAGAGGAAAGCAGACCCGAGGGCCTCACCTCCCCCACTTGCTAGTGAAAAATATAATCTCATTTGTTTTTTGCAGTTTTTTTATTTTTTGTCTTTTTGAGTCAGGGTCTCCCTGTAGCCCCAGTTGGACTGGAACTCACTATGTCGACCAGGCTGGCCTCGAACTCAGAGACCCACCTGCCACTGCCTCCCAGTGCTGGGGCAAAAGGCATGCACCACCACGCCCAGCAGTCTCATTTGTTTTTAAGTCTCCATGTTGGGAATGCCTAATTAATGTACATTACAGAAGTGGGTGTGCCCTTCCCATCACAGTGTAAGCAATATTGCATCTCCACATAAACTCTGAAGCACTCTTAATGGAGGGGAAATAAAGACATTTCAGCATGGATTTCTTCAGGACAAAGTTGCTTATGTATTAACAGGGTTATGTGAGGATCAACTGAGCTCAAAGGTCAAGTGTAAAGCCTCTATTTAGTGTGTGTAGCTCATGGTTAGCTGGTAACATGCTACACTTTCACAACCAAAGCACTCACCTCGCACTGTGTTAGCATATTGCCTTGAACTGCAGAGTTTAGTTAACCCCATCGCTGCCTCAAAGTTTTGAGCAAAGCACATTCATGGCTTACTTTGTCTGAAGACAGAGCAGACAGCAGCTTTTATTTTGAACTATTCCCTGTAAGTCTTTGGAATTTTTTTCAAGTAACATTTTTGTGCTCTAACCTTTATCTTTGCTCCTCCCTTCAGACTGCGCGGGATGTGGACGGGTCGGGGAACTACTTAATGCTCACACATAAGCAGGTTGCGCAGCTGCATCCGTTGTCGAGCTACTCCATCACCAAGAAGATGCCGGAATGGGTCCTCTTCCACCAGTTCAGCATTTCTGAGAACAACTACATCAGGGTGGCCTCGGCAGTGTCCCCCGAACTGTAAGTTCCATGGAGAAGGGTTCTCTATACCCCTTCTCCACAGGAAGGACCACACGTTGAGTGGTCTCACTCTCACTCAGAGGATGTTTGTTTATCCTGGTGTCTGTGTTTACATGGATGGAACCTGCTTGCTTTGAGATCACAGCATAGGGAACAATATCAAACAGAGTGGTGTGTCTTTGAAAGCTGTGCTGGGACAGTACCAGTGTAATGACCCTGAGGAGGAATGAGCTTAGCCAACTTGTAGGTACAGATAAGCCACTGTGGCCAGAGCTACGGGTCAGGGGAGGAAAGGTAGAGCTCAAGAGATAGGTGGTACCCTGAGTGTGGGCTTTGTGGCCCAAAATTTGGATTTACCCTAAGAACGCAGCACAGCAATTGAGTTTTCAGCAAGATGAGTGTATTTGTCAAGATCTGGTAGCCAAGTGAGGGGCAGACAGGAGGACAGTCAGTAGGGGACTCATCCTTCCAAAGGAATGCAGATTCTGGACTCATCCAGAAGGTGCCATTACTCCACTATTGCTGGGCCAAGTGATGTTCAAGGTAGCAGCTTACACGTAGGTGTGGAGTAGGACCGGGTGTGATGGGGAGCAGAGGTGCCTGTTGCCCACCCAAAGCTCTCTGAACACGTGATCTGATCCTGTCAAGGTGATGGTTGCACTTCCACGCTGTTACCTTGCACTAGAGAAGGAACATTCTGGAAGTGCTAGGAGACCAGCTGCAGGGAAACCAGTGTCTGCTATCTACAAAGGCAGACTGGGACACGGGGTTCAAGTGGAGTACCAGCTCCACACAGATTCGGGGAGGGGGGAATACCCCTATCCCATATCCACCATAACCCTGCTCATATCCACTTCTGTTTTGTATTGTTTTAAACAAACAGATTTATGCAACTGGCACCACAATACTATTTCAGTAACCTGCCTCCTAGTGAAAGTAAAGACATTCTGCAGCAAGCCTCGGGCCACCTACCAGCCATGGCAGCCGTGAGACAGGACCAGGACATGTGTGAGAAGGGCCCAGATGCTCCTGAACAGAGATGCACAGTCCAGTGACTGCCTGAACACAAAGTGCAATAAGGATACCCATGGGGCCCTGGCTGGGCTGCTGAGCCGAGAGGAGACAGTGCTCCCCAAAGGACGGCCCAGACAGATGACACTGCAAACACCCCTCAAAAGACAAAAATAGGTGTTTTTATTAAGTTCTAAAAATTACTACATGTTTTTCTTATTGGAAGTTTTTAATCAACTCTTCATTATTTGACCAAAATTTTAAAAAGAAAAGTATTTTGTAAATGTGTCACAGACACATGGAACAGAACCCTACTTTTTGTAGAGGACTTTAATCTGAATAAAGTCGTGAGTTTCTCAGTAAATCTCCACTGGGTTTTCTGGTAAATGTACATAAACAAGCCCATCACTGTCCAGGGGAAATGAACTAGACAGACAGATGGTCTTTCAGTTTCTCCATGATCTCATTCATCTCGTCACCTGGAATTAGCATCACAGTTCGCAAGGGCTTCATGGGCACGTCATCGAAAGACCACCTGCCTCCCAAACGAGTGTCGCTCTCCTCCTGCACCGAGTAGCTGAACTTCAGGACTGCCTTCTGCAGCAAGAGAGGCACGAGGTACGGTGTGGACAACCCAAGGCAAAACTACAACCCACAGCAACAATACGTTTGGCGTAAGTTTAAGTGGTAACAACACAAAACTCAGAATAAAGTTCAAATGTGATGTTTCAGGGAGAAATTATAAAACACTTTTCAAACAGACTTTAACTCGCATGAAGGACACAGATTAAAGCATGCCACTTCCAAGGCAAACAGGCAGCAAACACTACAGGTACTACAGGTGCCCGGAGGCCCTCACAGTCAGCATCACCTTCCACCCTTAGGCTAACCCTGTGACAGGTGACATGTGGACAGAACTGTCCTCACATGCTGACCATCTACTCTGGCAGCTCCCTTGGCATAAGGGTGTTATGGAGTTTGCAGAGCCAGACCATGCTGAGACCCACACATACCTTGAAATGGCTTACACTTGAAACAATCCATTTTTGCTATTTTTTTCCTGTGTGTGGTACATGCATGTGCGTGTGGGGGTAGATGTGTGTGTGGGGGTAGATGTGCGTGTGGAGGCCAGAGGAAGATGTCCATCGGGCATCTTCAACCTTACTGCCTTGAGACAGTGTCTCACTGAACTGAAGCTCACTATTTCAGCTAGGCTGGCTGACCAGCTGGCTTTTTGCATGGGTGCTGGGTATTCAAACTCAAGCTCTCGTGCTGTGTAACAGACCAATCCATCTCCTCAGCCCCGTTTTTGCTATTTACTTCTTGGAAAACCAGGGCAAAGCTGACCCCAGTTTGATCCCAGAATCACCTAAAAAAGCAAGGCAGTGGGCATCTGTAATCCCAGCACTCCTGGAAGGCAGACACAGGAGAACCCCTGAAAGCTCACCACCAGCTAGCCTGGAGCAGCAGCAGAAACGACCCTGCCTCAACAAGGTGGAAGGCGAGAACTCTCCAGAAAGCTGTCCCCTGACCTCCACAAGCACGCCATGGCACATGTGCACCCATAGTCATACACACATATGTATGTACGCACAAACAGAAAACAGTGTTAATTATTCAATTCAGGAAAATCAGTTACCCCTCATTCATTTCAAGATTTTTGAAAAGGACAGTGTGAGAAAGAATATAGGAAATGTCTGCGATTCGGCTGTCCATCACAGTACAGAGCGTACATAGATAATGGAGGTGAGTGAACCCACCAGTGGGCGATAGCCACACCTAAAGACAGAGCAGCCATGATCGCCTCTAGTCACACACAGCTGCAAAATGGGCAAATTCTCAAAATCAAAACATGCACACATGGCTTGGTCCAGAACAGAGATGCTCACCATAAGCTTAGAGTACCTAATGGGTCTCAGCCCCACCACTACAGTGCACCCTGGTGAGCAGCCTTCTGGGTACACAAGTGTCCGACCATATGTAAGACAGCAGCCAGGACCAAGAGACAATCATAGTGGACCGAAGGACTTTGGCACGCAGTACAACAGATCTTGACGAGTCTCAAGAAAGCCCTGACAGCTCAGCATATGAAGCCCTTACCTCATAGAAAAATTCTTCCTCTGCATTTGCGAACATTAACACCTCCTGCTTTTGGCTGCTCTGCCTCTTTTGGGAACTGGGTTTTCCGGCTTCCACAAATGTCTTACTAATCATCAGGTAGAAGTAGCACTTCCCACATGGCTTATTCGTCCTGTGAGCCTCTGCTAGTTCTTTCCTGCGAGGCACACACACCACAGGTTAATCTGTCCACAGGCCAGAGCTCACAGCAGATGGCTGACTTATGCCATCGGCTACACTGCAGAACACGATGGCACCACTTCGTTTACCACAGAAGATGAGTTTATACAGATAACACAACAGGTAACAGATGAGTCTCAGAGTCACTCAAACATTATTGTTTTATGTAGAGTTAAAAATAACCTGAATTTAAGCCAGGCATGGTGGATTATCACACACCTTTAATCCCAGCACTCAGGAGACAGAGGCAGGAGGACCTCTGTGAGTTCAAGGCCAGCCTCGTCTACATAGCCAGTTCCAGGCCAACTGGGGCTGCAGGGAGACCTTGACTCAAAAAGATTAATCAATAAATAACCTAAATTTTAAACATCATGAACATATGACTAACATGTTCAAAGGCATACAGTCACAGCCCCAATGGCACCAGTCTGTGACCAGTCTCCATCACTAGTTCTGACACACTGCAGAAAATGCACCCGTGTGGACACCCGACATTCTAGGATAATCAATGGAATGGCAATGAAATGTCTTCCTTCCAAAACTGACATCTGGCTGGTGCTAAACAAAAGCGTCGTATGTTTAGAACAACCCACTTCAGCTCCAACACTGATGCAGCAGAAAGCAGATCAAGCTCCTGAGGCCAGGAAGGGGTGAGCCCCAGCTATTTAGGGAAAAAAAAAAAAAAAGCACATAGGGCAGAGCCTGAGCTGCAGCTGGGTGCAGGCGGGAGACGGGTAGACTGCGGAGCTGAACCAGGGAGGAGCAAACAGGAAGACTGCGAGGGTGCAGTTCCCGTCCCACTGCCAGGTGCTCTCGGAGAACACTGTCTGCTCCTCAGGCCTGTGCTTTGAAGCATAGGCAATGCGATTATTCTTAGTTCACTTTACTTGCTATATTTTATAGTTCTTGTATTTAAGTATTTTTCACATTCAGAGTTGGAGAGATGGCTTAGTGGTTAAGAGCACTGGCTGCTCTTACAGAGGACCTGGGTTCAATTCCCAGCACATACACGGCAGCTAACAACATTTATAACTCCAGTTCCAGGGGATCCAACACCCTCTGTGGCCTCTGCAGGCATTGCATGAACGTGGTATACTTACATACATGTAGGCAAAACACTCATACACATAAAAATAAATTTAAAAAACTTTTTTTCCAAACTTAAAACTCCTATATTAAATGGCAAAAACCCAAGAAGTGGGAGTGAATATTAGGGCTGTGGTTTTATTAGTTATAAAAGATACCAGCCAGGCACAGTGGCATACACCTTTAGTCCCAGCACTCAGGAGGCAGAGGCAGGCAAATCTCTGTGAGATCAAGGCCAGCCTTGTCTATAAAGTGAGTGCCAGGTCAGCTGGGCTACAGGGAGACCCTGTCTCAAAAAGACAAAAAAGATACCAATGGAATTTAGGAATGTGACCTGTTTTGTTATTAATCATTCAACATTTTGTTAAGTTAAACAAAATGAAAGTGAAAACTGTCAGTCAAATATGAACTCTAGGAAATTCATCAACTTTTATGAATCACCTGAATTTTTAAAGGCACTAAAATGACTGTCACCAATAACTGGAAGCATTCAAGGAGCTGATCACTAGAAATGAGTGTGCCGCACAGAGGGCCTACTGGGCCCCCTCACTCTACACTTACCGTGGCCTGGGCTCCAGCTCTTTCTGCACCAACCCATGCATTTCAAGTGTCAAATTCTGAATCTACTTGGAAAAAATGAGGCCCCTCCCAGAGACTCACTGAAGCTGCTGGTGCATAGGCAGAGCAATCTGCGGAGGGACGTTAATGAATCTTTCACTGAGCAGAAAGCCCACAGGTTTGGCAGTATCATTCAAAAGTTGGTCCAGCTGTTCAACCATGCTCTTTGCACAGTTCTTCTCACAGAAGCTCAGAACCAACTCTTTGATTTGTTCAGCACACGGAGTACCCTGGAAAACAAAGAGATCGCTTTGTGGTTCACAGATTGGAGGTTTCCTCCTACAGCCTTTAAAACTGGAGTGTTTTCAGTGCTGACTGCTGAAGTATTTCCCAAAAGTAAGTACACCTGCTTAATTAGCATCCTGTGATCAGTGGGAATACAAGGTTCTCATTAACACTCACACGCTGGATTGGCACTCCTGCTCTATCTCCAGAAGCAGATGGAAATTAACTGGAGAGTTCATTTTAAAATTGTCACCTCCGTCTTATTCTCTAGAGAATAAAATAGTTGGCACAGTTTTTATTAGAGTTCATGACTGAGTCAATAAAGAGAGATGATCAAATAGAAGTAACTGCTAAGTGCCGCCCCCAGCTTTGGAAAGCCCATGAACAAAGCCCCACAGTATCCACAGTCTTAGTAGCAAAGACCAGCTGCAGAGGCACTGCCAAAAGACCCTGTCAGCTGTCAGGAAGGTGGAGTGCCAGAGCTTGAAATGCTTGGTGGCTGCGTGCCAGGAGGAATCAGCTTTAAGCTAGGCACAAATTATTCCAAAGGACGATCCCACACTGAAAATGCAGTAAGAGCCCGTATCCTAATAGTATCATTCTCTGGGGACTGGAGAGATGGCTTAGTGGTTAAGAACACTAGTGGTTCTTTCAGAAGACCCGGGTTCAAATCCCAGCACCCACATGGCAGCTAACAACTGTCTGTAACTCTAGTTCCAGGGGAATCTGACAGCCTCTTCTGACCTCCACGGGCATTGCACGACAAGTATGCTCTTACTTACATGCACGCTATACACACACACACACACATAAAATAAATACAATTTAAAAAAAAATAATCATTCTCTGGCATAGAAGACTCCATTGTGACAATGCATCAAAGAAAGGAATAAGCTTTCAAACGGCACCCAGTGAAACTAACCTTTCTTTCGGTTAAATTTAAAAGGCTTATGAAGCCAAAGATCTCATCCTCATCCGCTTCATCACCGCTGTCTTCGGAAATGTCTGTTTGCTATTTTAGAAAGGAAAGAGCACTTCAGTTTGTACATGTAATGCCAGCCCCACTGTTCTCACTTTTGAAACCACACCCTGCCCTGCTGCAGGCCCACAAGCCCTCTGTTCTCAATGCCGATCCCTGGATCCCTCGTCCAAGTCACAGACACTTCCTCACGGCACTCCAGAACGCAGCCTGGCACGTGGAATACATGCTGAATGAAGGAGACAAAACAGTCTACTGCTTCCACACCACTCCGTGATGGCCTCCAACCTGTTCTGGTGGGAAGGCCCAAAGTCCCAGGGGCCTTCAGCACCACTGGCTGCTAGGACTTGTGTACAACCCTTGCCAGGATGTCTTAAGTTCAAGAAAACAAGATAACAGAAAAATGGACAATGGGAAGGTAACTCATGATCCAGCCCTGGTCTCCAAGATCAACACCTGACAGTTTCCCTGTACTTCAGAAGACACCCAGCTAATGTGGCAAAGGCCATGCAGGAACATCCCCACTCCTGAGCCTCCTCAGCTAACATGACACAGAGCAGGAACCAAGATGAATCGTCTCCACTGACTCCAGTCCAAATGGCGATCACAAACCAAATAGATGCTTGTGGCAATCCTACAACACTGAGCTGTGGGGTTGTTATACAGCAACGGGGAAGCAGGAGAGCCCCAGATGACAGCAGCAGAGGCGGGACACCGCAGCTGACCGGCAGCAGAGGCAGGACCGTGCTGGGTCCTCGCTGTGTTGGGCTCCAGAACAGCTAGACAACTGCTTCTTCCTTTAGTGCTTTCACAAAAGCATCTGCGGCTTTTCCTTCTCCCGCTCCAGCCATCCTTGTCTCCTCTGCGACCTGCCGCTTGTTTTGCTCATTCAAGCACTGCTGACATGAGAGGGTGCCTGCCTCCGCCTCCCTCGGCCATCCTAAATACTTGTATGACCTCAGTGACCAGTCACCTGCTAGAAACCCCAAGGCTCCAGCCCACCTCTCAGTATCTCCCTTGTGTACCCAGCACCCCACTCAAAAATGTACCAATCCTGTGTCACCCACACCACCTGCCCCGAGTCTACCCTCCATGTTTACTATCCTGGTTGCTCTCACCAGAAGCTCAGGCATCATCCATGACTTTTCTCTCTTGCTAAGAACCGAGCACAGTAAACCCACCATCGCTCACCTCCCAAGTGTCTTCTAAGTCAGCCCAGTCCTGTCTTCCACTGCCACTGCCTGGATGGCTGAACTTAACAACCCTGGACCACTGCCGTGGCCTCTGGCCAGTCAGAGCTGAGCAGAGTAAGGAGTGAGGGACCCACTGCTCACCTTAATCACACTCCCAACGTGATTCTGCTGAATCAGGAGATCTGTGAGTTCTGCAGTGTTCACAGGAGCCTTCAGGAAAAGCTAAAAGAAAGTAAATGGTTTAAATTAAGATCAAAGAATAATTTCTAATAAACAATCAAATCCTTTAGTAAAAATTTTTTTAAAATTTAATGACTTGACCAAGATGACCCAGAAAAGTAACTCCAAAAGGAAAAGAAAAAAACAGAGTCAAAGAAATTTTAGGAGCTGGGCGTAGTGGCACGCCTTTAGTCCCAGCACTTGGGAGGCAGAGGCAGGCGCATCTCTGTGAGTTCAAGACCAGCCTGGCCTACACAGCAAATGCCAGGCCAGCGGGGGCTACAGGGAGACCCTGTCTCAAAAAGACCAAATAAATAAATAGCTGGGGGTGGTGGTGCACACCTTTAATCCTCAGGAAGCAGAGGCAGGCAGATCTCTGTGAGTTCCAGGCCAGCTAGGGTTATAGGAAGACCCCATCTCAAAAAAAAAAAAAAAAAAAAAAAAAAAAAAAAGAAACACAAAAAAAAAAAAACACAAAAAAACCAAAAAAATAAATAAATAGAATTCTTTTGCCCAACAGAGATTGAATGTGAACTAGAGAAAACAGAATAATAGCTCAAGTAGTTACCTCAAGAGGGTATTTCAGAATACAACAAACTTAGTTAGGGGAGGGAATCAAGGAGCAGAGGTGCAGACCCAGCAGCCGCCAGGGAAGAGAAGGCCAAGTGCAGAGGACAGAAACGCAGACGCCATATTTCCATAGGGGAGCAAGAGTGGGCACCTGTGTGGGAGGACCTGTATTTCCCTAGGGAGTGGGCCCTGCATGGGAGGACCTGTATTTCTCTAGGGAGTGGGCCCTGTGTGAGAGGGCCGTAGGGGAGCACAGATGTGTGGAGTGGAAGACATTACCTGCTGCAGCAGTTTCTTAATGCCATCATGGTCGTTATCTGAGATGGAATAAGCTTCAAAGTCAACGTTCACTTCCTATTAGGAGCACACAAAGGTCATCCTACATAGCGTTCCAAGAGGAGTCAGGCAATATTTTCCACTTTGCAAAGTTTTATTTTTCTTCAACTTCCATTCTTTAGGTCTGTTCTCTATTACTTATCTACAGAAAATGCTTGGTGGCAAGGAGTCAAAAATGTGAAAATGGGGACTGGAGAGATTAATGAGACCCAGCAGTTAAGAGCACTGGCCGCTCTTGCAGAGGACCCGGCCAGGTTCAATCCCAGCACCCGCATGGTGGCTCACATGTGTAACTCCAGTTCTAGAGCCCTCTTCTGACCTCTGTGGGCTCCTGTACACATATGGTACACATACATATGCTCAGGCATAGGCACATACATAAAATAAGTAAATCTTAAAATAAAGACACACATGCTGGGATAAAAGCCACAATGGCTGCAGAAAACAGAGGCCTTTCCTACTCCTCCCTTAGGTCACTGTCAAGCAGGAGACATAAGATGTGCTTGGTTGGATTTTCCTCCACATAACTACATACACATTTTCCCTTCACTTGTGTGATTTTACTTGTAAGTCCTAACTTCATGAGGTTGATATGAGAATTAAATGCAAAATGCATAGAACCTGGAAGTCATGAGGCAGTATTACCCTTACCATCTAGAGAGCAAAGTCTTACAGGTAAAGGTACTGTTCAGTTGTATGCACTTTAAATGTTCATAAATACTGTCAAATTACCCTTCGAAAAGACGGCACCAATTTATACCCCACCCCACCACCAGTGAGTGCTCCTCTTCCTGCACCACCACTAGGGTGGGCCACTACAGTAAACATGGTCTTAGTCACCGGCAGTCTATTACATTTCCATGTTAACCCCAAGACAATAAAGAGATGAGGCCCGGTGTGGTGGCACAGGTCTTTAATCCCAGCACTCGGGAGGCAGAGGCAGAGGCAGGCAGATCTCTGAGTTCAAGGCCAGCCTGGTCTTCATAGTGAGTTCCAGGCCAGCTGGGGCTACAGGGAGACCCTGTCTCAAAACAAACAAACAAACAAACAAACAAACAAACAAACAAAAAAAAAAAGGCTGGAGAGATGCCTCAGCAGGTACTAGGTAGTAATAAATATGAAGAAAGCACCCCAGATCTGTGAGGCCATAAATTCAAACACTCTGGGCAGGTCAGCTGCCCCAGGAAGGCAGAAAATACAGCCTCGGTGAGATGTACACAAAGGAAAAACTTTGGAGCTAGAGAGACGGCTCAACAATCAAGATCGCTTAGTGCTCTTGCAGAAGACTGCATTTGGTTCCTAGGTCCCACGTGGCAGCTCACAACGCTCTTCAATTCCAGTTTCAGGGGATCTCATCCCCTCCTCTGGAGTCCACGGGCACTGCACGCACAGGTGCACTTAGCCGCAAGCAAAACGCTCACATACATAAAATAAAAACAAATTTTTTTACCCTCCTCCCCAAACAGAAAACGTTTGCAGGAACGTCTGAACAGGAGGACCGATCAGGAAGCACTCAGAACTGCCAGTGCGCAGCCTGCAACCGCTCCGGAGAAGAGGACGCCCGCGGCTGTCTGCTCGCCTGGGCTTCCGCCGGCCGCTGACCCGCCGGGCTTCGGAGCTCTGCGCGTAGACCCCGCGCGTGCGTCCAGCTTCCCAGCCGCCGCGGCAGGTCCGCAGCACACCGGTCACGTGCTCTCACCTGGTCCACGAGCTCGTCCTCCTCGTCGTCGTCACTGTCCTGCTCGTCCTCGTCCTCGCCCTCGCCCTCCACCTCATCCTGCTCGGAGTCCTCGCCGTGGACTTGGGGTCCCCGCTCCACGCTCGCCAGCGCTCGCCTCTTGGCCCTGGACGCCATCTTGCGGCCCCCACGGCGCCTGCGCAGTCCACACCGCCTACCGTCCGGACCTCGGAGCCGGGCGGGGTGGGGACCGAGACGTTCTAGCTCAGGCGTCCGTTCGAGTCTTCGCCTTGCGGCCTCGGCCTGGCCTTCCGGCCCAGTCCTTCCGGGATGCGGTGCGCATGCGCACCCTCGCCGCGGTGCCGGCCTCCGGGGTGCGTCGGCGCTGCGGTGCGAGCTGGCCGCCAGGGACCTCGAGATCCCTCCCCGCGAGGTAGGTGCGGCGGCCCACGGGCCCACCGGCACGGACGCGCGCTGCCCTGCGCGAGGCCGACGGACTTCGCAGGGGTCGGCCCCGCGGTCTCTGCCCACGGTCGTTGCTAACACGCTGGTCCAGGTGGTCGCACACCCACCTGTTGGAGGACGAGGACCGCGGACGGACTTCCGGTGCCCCCGCCGCCAGTTGTGGCTGCAGCACCGGCCAGGGGTCCGGTCTGTTTCCGAGGCCGGGCTCTCCCTAGGAAGAGATTCCCTGCTGGTCCAAACCTGTGCGGAAGAAAGCGCACCTGCCGTCAACGGACCACCCATCGCAGCTCCCCTTAAAGGCTGGGACATCACTGATTTAAAACATCAGCTTATCATAGGATCTTTGGTTCTTTTTCTCTCCAAAACAAAGGCAGTGCATCAGGTGAGTCCGATTCCATAACGGGTGAGCTGCCCCTAGTAGTGAGGAGGCCGTTGCCAAAAAACCTCAGTGAGTTGTGGTCCTTAGGAGGTAGTCAGAATGCCAAGCCCAGAGTCCACGATGGTGTCCCGTGAGGCTCTTGCCTACTAGGCTATATCATGGGCAGTTATGTACATCAGGGTTCCACATTTGAGAGTAGCTTAGAGTCGCCCCCTTACGTTCTGGTAATGGACACCCATCACAAGGCTACGACTAGAAAAAAATAAAACGTCGATAGAATTGTATTGAGAAGGCTAGGCTTAGTGGCACACGCCTTTAATCCCGGCACTGGGAGACAGGCAGGCAGATCTCTGTGAGTTCAAGGCCAGCCTGGTCTACATAGTGAGTTCCAGGCCAGCTGGGGCTACAAAAAGACCCTGTCTCAAAAAGACCGAAAAAAAAAGAAAGAAAGAAATAGGAAACATTTAAAAAAAGAAAGAAAGAAATACAAAGCTCTCATTGACCTCTGTAATCCAGCCATACCTATTCTGTCCTAGGGACACCCTGGACTCCTCCTGACGCTTGGACATTTCTCTTTACTGTCATTCAGATGGTGGTCAGGAATTTTTGAAAGCAGGACCTGATGCTTGCTAGGCAGAACACTGTAGGCTGTTTCTCTGGCCTGTGCTATTCCCATTCAGATCTCAAATCAGAGATCACCTCCCCAGAACTGTCTCCCTGGAGCCTGGAGAGGTAACTGATAGTTGTCAGCATCCCACTTACTACCTATGACCTCACAGCACTTTAGTACCTGAAATCATCTCATACCTCCAGTAAATCCTGAAGACCTGATTTCCCTGAGGGAGTTTCCAGGCCCAGGGGACTTGGCTTCACTGCCTGACAACTGAATAGAAACGTGAGAGATTAGCTTGTTGTTTTATTTTTTAAGCTTTACTGAAATACCCTGTGAAGAATTGGGGACCTATGTGACTTAGCCTGGGACCTTGGCAGGGACATAGCAGGGACTGGATAGAACTGCACACAAGGAGTACCTGTTTCCCACACTGTCATGCTTCAGCTTTTTAATCCCCACTCTTGTTGCTTGCATTTTGGGCCCCCAAAGTTCTTTGGCAGAAAGTGCTGTTACTTGCCACTAAATGATATAACAAATTCCTAGAGTCCCCACTGGAAGGTGTGTTGGAATTCAAGTAGAGAAACAGAACCAAGAAAAGATATATATGAGATGTGTTAGAAGGGATTGCCTTGTACCACTGTGGAGGTCAGTAAGGCAAGTGGGAATCCACTGTAAAAACCTACAAGAAGGGCGGGCCAGTGGGATGCAGGCTGGGGCTCTGTATAAGCTGAAGCTGTGCCCACAGGTAGAATTCTTCCCACGCTTGGGAGCCCCAGTTCTGCTCTTGGCGAAGATTCTGAACTGACTGGCTCAGGCTCACCCACATTTTCTAGGGTAATCACCCTTCTAAAAGTGCATTGGTGGTGGGCTTAGTCATATCTCCAAAATGCCTCCACAGCAGCATGTACATCACCGTTTGTAGGTAACTAGGAACGGTAGCTGTTGGTTTGTTTTCCATAGCTGTGGCTCAAATGTATGGGAGAACAACATGGAGGAAATGATGATTCTGTCTTGGTTCATGGTTTCAGATTCCAGTCTGGGATAAGGCTGGTTCTGCATAGCAGGAAATGCAAGCTTTTCCTCTTCCTCTTCATCCCACCCAGCCGCTGTCTACTGTATAGGATGGGGCCACCTGTATTCAGGGCAGGTCTTCCTCCTTTAATGCTCTTTGAAAATTCTCTAACAGCCATACCCAGAGGTATGCTTTACTGATCTAGGTACTTCTCAGCCCAGTCAAGGCATGGTAATTTATATAATCCCAGCAATCTGGAGATTGATCCAGGAGATTACCTTAAATTCCAGGTCAGCCTGGGCTCCATAATTCCAAGCCAGCCTGGACTGTATTACAGTGTGACATCTTGTTTCTAAAAATTGAAAAAAAAAAATTGAAAAAAATATGGTTTACTCTCACAAGCCTAGCAGAACAAAGTCACACCTGAACGTGACCATCACAGGACAGGCTCCTGATTTCTGGGTGAGACATTTTGAAAACTGCAGGAATAACAGGAACTGTGTTGCCCATTTTCTCAAATCCTCAGTTTCTCTGACACCTTGACAGCAATAACTAAAACATAATTCATAATTCTTAATGAACTAGGTTTTGTTGCTTAGATGCATTTAGGTGCATCTCATTTTGAGCCAGATTTCCAACAATGTTCCATAGATGAATATTTCCGCAGTATAATTAGTAGTAACTTGTCAATCGTGGCTCCTAGAGTTCACACATTTCTGCTTCCAAGTGTTTGCTGTTGACTCCTGAGTAGTTGACTCCTGAGAGTAGTGACAGTGCATAGTGTTTATCAAGTAACTGGCTGATGCATCTAATGCTTTTGAGGGATGATGGTCTTCTCAAGATTTACTCTGCAGATCTTCCTTACTTGTTTGCAGCCTTTGAGTGATTTTGATACGCTTCCCTATAACATGAGGAATAGAATGCTCATAACATTTTCTGATGAGTAAAGAATGAGTAAATAGCATCTCTGGATGGCCCAGCCCCACAGCTTCCTGGAGCCAGCAGCTTGCCTGGGTAGGTTTGGCTGCTGCGTCCACCCAGCCTTGACTCCCCGAGTCTCATTCACCCTCCCAGTTCCCCCACCCCATCTCTCCTCCTAGCAAGGGGTCTGGCACATTTCCTGTCTTGACACCCCAGACCTCTGGACTGACCTCTTAGCCCACAATCCCCACTGCTTTCTGACCCTTTGTGTCCAGACCAACCCAATTCCTCCCTGTAGTCCCCAGGTGCCCCCAGGCCTCTTCTCACCCCCATCTCCCTTTGCATCCCTGGGGACCAGCATTTTCCTGGGCCCTGCTCCCAGGCCAGCCCAGCCCTCGAATTCCTAAGGCTAGCATCTTTCCTGGAGGGATTCAGACCTTAGGAGAAAGCCTGAGAGCATCTGATCCCCATCCAACTTGGGCCTCTGTGGGAACTCCTGAAAAGCAAGACGAAAGCAATCTGGCCATTCCAATATAAAATCAAGAGATAGAACCTGAAGCCTAGACCAACCAGCTTTTCATGCCCAACAAATAAACCACAAAGACACATAAAGTTTACAAAAAGAAGCAGACCAAAACTCAACAAATGAAGACTTGAGTCTCACACAAGAACCAGAATCTACAAAAGAAATCTACATGTCAAAGTCACAGAGAAAAAATAATAACATGACAAATCAAAATAATATATCCCCACCAAGTACCAACAGTCCTCTAGAGGAGTACAATGAGAACTCCCTAGAGATAACACAGGACATGGAACTCAAAAGAACAATTATAAACATGATAAAAGAATTCAGTGAATATGAAGCACATACAAATCAAAGAACTGAAAGAAGATAGGGATAAACTTCTGAATGAATTCAGAAAAGAGAAAGATTGAAGAATGCTCAGGCTGAAATGAAGAAGGAAGTGAAATACTCATTAAGCCAATTAGAAATGACAGGAGAAAGCCTCACCAATAGAATGAAATAGAAAACAGACTATCAAGACTGGAAGATAAAGTGGTTGAATTAGACCACTCAAGCAAAGATTATGAAAAATTTAAGAAAACACAGAATGGAATATGCAGGAATTGTGTGACACCATAAAAAGGCCAAACTTACAAATTATAGACGTACAGGAAGGAGCAGAATCTCGGGATAATGGTATGGACCAGATCTTCAACAGGATTGTAGAAGAAAATTTCCCAACATTAAAGAAAGACATTCCCATACAAATACAAGAAGCATATATGTATTAGTCAGGGTTCTCCAAAGAAACAGAACCAGTAGAATGAATATATATGTATAGAAGTTTATCAGCTTAGCTCACAGGATAGAGTCCGAGTAGTCCAACAGTGGCTGCACCACACTGGAGAGGCTGAGAATCCATAGTCGC
>NW_008348785.1:1256245-1258392 GCF_000622305.1 Nannospalax galili
AAAAAAGAAAACCAAAAAAACAGGACCAAAAAAAAAAAAAAAAACCAAAAAAAAAAAAAAAACCTCTCCATGGCAGATCATAGTAAAAGCACTAAACTTTCAGAACAAAGAGACAATACTGAAAGCTGCAAAAGAAAAACAACAAGTCACATATAAAGGAAAACCCATCAGAAGTACAGCTGACTTTTCAGTGCAAACTATAAAAGCCAGAAGAGCCTGGACCACAGTATTCCCAGTTCTAAATGACCACAGATGTCAACCCAGATTACTTTGCCCAGTGAAAACGTGTATTATAGTCGAAGGGGAAAAAAAAATCTTACATAAATAGGCTGAAGGAATTCATGTCCACAAAACCAGCCCTTCAGAGAGTATGGAAGCAATACAAAGAGCTGAAGAAAGGAATGACTATACCCAAGCGGTTATGGAAAAATCTTAATAAAGGTATAACTGTGGAAATGCACAGCTACACCAAGAATGTGAGCAGAAATAAAAAGGACAGGAAGCAGTACACATCTTTCATTAATAACTTTAAATGGACTGAACTTCCCAAGTCAAAAGACACAGGCTAGTTGAATGGATAAAGAAACAAAACCCTTTGCTGTCTGCAAGAAACTCATCTCACTTTCAAGGACAGGCACTACCTTAAGGTGAAAGGATGGAAAAAAACATACCAAGAGAATGGTACTAAGAGAAAAGCAGGCATTACAATTGTAATATCTGACAAAATAGACTTTAAAACTAATCAGAAGTGATAAAGAGGGCCACTTCATTCTGATAAAGGAACTAACCAAGATGATACTACAGTCATGAACATAAATTCACCAAACCAACTTCATAAAAACAGTACTGCAGGACTTTAAGACCCAGATTAATCCCAACTCATTAATAGTGGGGGACTTCAATACCCCATTGTCTCCATTAGATAGGTCAACGGGACAGAGAATTAATAGACATCTGAATTAAACAATACCATACATCAAATGGCCTAACAGACATCTACAGAATATTCTACCCAAGCACCAAAGAATATACTTTCTATTCAGCACCCCATGGAACTTTCTCCAAAATTGACAAAATACTGGGGCACAAAACAAACCTCAACAGACACTAAAAGACTGAAATAATCCCATGCATCCTATCAGACCACAGTGGAATAAAGCTTTAAATCAACACTGGAAGAAACCATAGTAGCTACATGAACACATGGAGATTAAACAACACACTCCTGAATTATGAATGGGTCAAAGGAGAAATTAAGAAAGAAATAGTTCATTAGTTCCTGGAACTAAATGAAAAGGACAATACAACACAACAAAACCTCTGGGACACATTGAAAGCTGTCCTTAGAGGGAAGTTTATAGTTCTAAGTGCCCACATTAAAAAATCAGAAGGAACACAAATAAATGACATTACAACTCAAGACACTTGAAAAGCAACAGCAAATGAAGCCCAAACCCAACAGACAAGAAATAACAAAAATCAGAGGAGAAATTAATGAAATCAAAACAAAACAATATAAAGAATCAATGAATCCAAGAGCTGGTTCTTTTGAAAAGATAAACAAGATTGACAGACCATTAGCCCAGTTAACCAAAAGAAAGAAAGAGAACCTCAAAAAAAAAAAAAAATCAAAACCAGAGATGAAAGGGGAGACACCACAACAGACACCAAAAAGATCCAGAACATTCATTATAAGGGAATACTTTAAAAACCTATACCCTACTAAATTTGAAAACCTAAAAGAAATGGATGGGTATCTAAAAGCATGGGAACCACCAAAACTAAACCAAGAAGTAATAACAGCTTAAACAGACCTATAACACATAAGGAAATTGGAACAGTAATATGAAATCACCCAGCTAAAAAAAGCTCAGGACCAAATGGATTTACAGCAGAATCCTACCAGACATTTAAAGAAGATCTACATCCAATACTACTTAATTTATTCAAAAAGATAGAAATGCAGGGAGAACTTCCAAATTCCTTCTATGAAGCCAGCATCACTCTAATACCAAAGCCAGGTAAAGATACAACCAAAAAAGAAAACTATAGACCCATATCCTTAATGAACATAGATGCAAAAATTCTCAACTAATAAAAGCCCAAGACCAGATGGATTTACAGCAGAATTCTATCAGACATTTAAA
>NW_008348785.1:1258694-1260140 GCF_000622305.1 Nannospalax galili
AAAACTGGAAGCAGCCTCATTAAAATCAGGAACCAGACAAGGATATCCACTATCTCCACTCCTTTTCAACACTGCGTGAAACTCTTGCTAGAGCAATAAGACAGGAGAAGGAAATTAAAGGAGTATTAACTGGAAAAGAAGAGGTCAGATTATCCCTTTTTGCAGATTATATGACATTATACCTAAGAGATGCCAAAAATTCCACCAGAAAACTCCTAGAAATTATTAACACGTTCAGTAAAGTGGCAGGTTACAAAATTAATCTACAAAAGTCTGTAGCTACTGGGCATAGTGGCACGCTCCTTTAATCCCAGCACTTGGGAGACAGAGGCAGGTGGATGTCTGAGTTTGAGGCCAGCCTTGTCTATCTAGTGAGTTCCAGGCCAGCTGGGGTTACTACTGGGGAGACCTTGTCTCAAAAAAGACCAAAGAAAAAAAGTCTGTAGCCTTTCTATATACCAATTACAAGCAATCAGAGAAAGAGTACATGGAAACACTCCCTTTCACAATAGCTGCAAAAAAATTAAAATATATTGGAATAAACCTGACCAAGGACATTAAATACCTCTACAATGAATTTTTTTTTTTTTTGTCTTTTTTAGACAGGGTCTCCCTGTAGCCCCAGCTGGCCTGGAACTCACTATGTAGACCAGGCTGGCCTTGAACTCACGAAGATCCGCCTGCCTCTGCCTCCCAAGTGCTGGGATTAAAGGCATATGCTGGCTCCTCTGCCCCTCTGCGGTGTGTGCTTGTGCTTTCTTCTCATTCTGTCTAAGCTCCTGCCTTCTACTGTGGGGGAGTTAGCTGTAAACAGCTGTACTTAGATCATACTCATGAAAACTATTTTCTTATACTCTATGCTTTTGATATTGTCAATCTTTAAAACTAAATGGTCTTTGATAATTGATCGATTTTGTATCGCCTTATTAAGACCAAATACTTCTTGTCATCCCATTCTTTACCCTCTCCTTTAATGGAATTGTCTTTAATTAAAACTTTTTTAAACATTGGCTTGTTTTAATCATACTGTAACTTTTGGTTGTGGTTAGCTTTGAGTGCAAATGAAATGTATAATTCTGTTATCCATCACCTGTTGAATTTGAAACTCAGTTGGGAATATTTACCATATTAGAAATGTAAGTGACGTTTCTGAAAATGCTTTCTTCAAGTGAAAGCCCTTTATGTCTAGTATCAGTGTGTGTGGCTCTGTTCAGCACAGCCATTTCTGAGATGAGATTCATACACACACACACACACACACACACACACACACACAAAACATGAAGTACTGTTGGCTTTTAAGGATTTGTTTTATATACATGGTTATGAAATATTGAAGACCAATCAGATCATTAATGGACACTTAGTGCAACTTTTTGTAATGAGAACAGTGCTATAAAGTCTGAAGACCAAAACTGGTGTCATCACTGAAATTAATAATTTTCA
>NW_008348785.1:1260169-1327732 GCF_000622305.1 Nannospalax galili
AAATGAGTTTTTCTATATGAAACAGTATATCTTCAAATGAAATGGAGATCTTTCTTAAAGGTTAAAACCTCATTCAATTTTATGTCTTAGAGGGTTTATACTGAGTTCAAAATTTTATAATGGTATTAATTCAACTGTGAACCGAATTTAATACTGAAAATACTGAAAGAGATGCATCTTTGCTCTGGAAATTTTTATTTAATATGTTAATGCTGTAATGAAATGCTTCTTCTAAAAACAAAAAAAAAGTGATTCTTGTGGTAAAGATATTTATGATAAAATACAATTATACATAATAATTACGATTTCAGAAAAATGAAAATAAATGGGAGATACATATGTAGAAGACATTAAAAACGATGACCTCTCTCTAAAAAGACATTCATGAGATCATTAAAAGGCTGTGACATAAATCTCAGAGCTGGAGAGATGGCTCATCAGTTAAAAGCACTGGCTACTCTCGCAGAGGACCTGGATTCAGTTCCCAGTACTGATATAGTGGCTAATTCCACTGTAACACCGTCTTCTGGCCTCCATGGGCATTGTATGTCACGGGTGCAATTACATGCAGACAAAATGTTTTTGCACATAAAAATAGTTCCTCACCAAAAAAAAAAAAGTAAGTAAATGATAAGTACTAAGAAATACGTGCTGTCCGTATTCTGACATGTATTCTTTCACATCTTTGCACATAAATCACACTATTTATGTAACTGATTCCTGCTTTTTTTTTTTTTTTTTTTTTTTTTTTTTTTGGTCTTTTTGAGACAGGGTCTCTCTGTAGTCCCAGCTGGCCTGGAACTCACTGTGTAGCCCAGGCTGACCTTGAACTCAGATATCCACCTGCCTCTGCCTCCCAAGTGCTGGGACTAAAGGCATGCATCACCTCACCTGGCCTGATTCCTGCATTTTTTACTTAACATGTTTGATTACATAATGCATGTAATTAGGCTATCTGTCAGTATTCTAATGACTCAAAATGTGTCAGGATTCAGTTAACCAGCCTCTTGTTGGCTGCTTACACTGTCTCCTGCTCTTTCCGGTTATAAAGATGGCCAGGATGGAATTTTTATGTAAATCCTTTTGCACACTTTTGATTGCTGCCTTTTGTTTATCCTTTAATGAAATTACAAGAAGAAAGGGTATGGATTTTGTGAGTCTTTATATATGAAACGTTGACAAATTCTTTGGTGGGTTGATAGGACATTTGAAAACATTTATAAACATTGTTTGAGAGGTGCAAGAGTCAATATAACTATTTCCTAAAGTACTTACAAGCTGCTTAGTATGTTTATGTTGACAGAAATATTTGTTTACTCAAATTATTTACCTTTCTAAAAATTAAGATATTAAGCTGAGAGTGGTGGCGCACGCCTTTAATACCAGCACTTGGGAGGCAGAGGCAGATGGATCTCTGTGAGTTTGAGGTCAACCTGGTCTACATAGCAAGTTCCAGGCCAAGTGGGGCTACAGGGAGACCCTGTCTCAAAAAGACCAAAAAAAAAATTAAAATATTAATTCTCTATCTTTCCTGGTTGGCAGAATTCGCCCCACTTCTCTCCTTTCAGCCACAAATGCTTGGCCTTGGACACAACTTCACTAGTGACTCTCCTCCTTTCCAGGGGATATCAGCTGCTGACATGCTGTCCCTTGGCCACTGATAAAGTGGCGGGTCTTCAGAAAGAACAAGCCCATTTAGGCTGAGTCACTGTGGGGAAGGAAAGCTCTGCACAGGCGATTGGCTGCCTCTTTTCGTCCTTCACCAACGTTACCTGGGAAGAGGCTTCAGGTCTTAGTAGGATCAGGTCTCTTGCCCATCCCAGTGCCTTTTTTAAGGATTTCCAGGCACAATGAAGGTCCTCCTGCTGAAAGACGCCAAGGAGGGTGACAGTGGCCAGGACCCATATATCCAGGTAAGTGGCTGAGCTACCTTCCTTGTCCCCTAAGCTAGACTTTCTTTGCTAATGGAGTCATGGAGGCTGGAGTTGGGTGGGGTTGGGAGCATGCTAAAACTCTGTGCACTTGATGGCGTAGCATAGCAAGACATGGTTGATGTGGTGCCGTGACCCTTCCCCTGCTTCCAAAGCAGTCCTGGCCCATCCAGAACGACCTTCTTCCTTTACAGGAACTTGGACTGCATGGATTGGAGGCCACACTGATTCCTGTGCTATCATTTGAGTTTCTGTCTCTTCCCAGTTTGTCAGAGAAGGTGAGAGCCCCATGCCAGGTCTGTGCCCATAGGACCCCAGCCATAGGAGTGTTTACTAGTCCTCATTTTGGCACTGGATGTGAGTACAAAGGCAGCGCACCCTCACCTGGCTCAGGAACTCCCCCAAAGGCTTCTCTCCCTGAGCATCTGTATGCTCCTTCAGGAAGCCCAGGGCCCCGGAGATCAGCCTCGAGAGCACCCACATGCATGGCTCTGTGAGTTAGGACCCTTTCCTTCATGTCATTCATCTACCCCTGGCCTCTGCATAGCGGACCAGACAGTGTTTTCCTATTTTAGAAAGTGAGGTCTCAGCTTAGCAACTTAGCCAAGCATCCAGCCAGTAAAGCAGGGCCAGAATGGAAACCCAGGGACCACTGCCTCACTCCTGCTGGGGGAGGCCTCGAGATACTGCAGGACTCAGTTCCAGTAAAGTACCCAAAATGTTTCAGACAGGCGTTTCTGGGCAAGGGTGTAGCTCAGTGGTTGAATGCTTGCCTAGAATGCAGAAGACGTGTTTGGTAGCCTCACTGCAAAAAACAGAGATTCAGTACCACACTTTGAGTGAAGTCAGATGGCCACAGCAGCTCGGTGGCTGGCTCAGAATAAATGTTCAGCAGTTTATCACCATTACCATCTTTGAAACCCAGGCTTCAGCTGAGTCCTTGGTATTCCAGCTGTATTGTGCAGATCAAGTCTGTCTACACCCCACTGTACCCCAGTCCCAGTGCCAGGCTGGGTCAGCTGCCCTCCGTTCTGCTGTCATGCATTCATGATTGGGTTCTAGTTGCCTGTCCCTCAGAAGGAGCTTCTTGAGAGAAGGGCTATGACAGTAACTGAGCTCCCCTGTGCATTAAGCCAGACTAGCTGCAGGCCTACAGTCAGCACTGGACAGGTGTGGAGGGGTGGAGGGTTGAAGAGGAAGAAGTAGTTAGCTTACTTCTTTTGGAATTTGGGGTGCAAGCTCTTTGGGAGATGCTGAGCCTACGCCACAGCATGGAATGACTGCTGCTTTTTGCTGTGCAGCTGTCTCAGCCTGAAGGATTTGGGGGACTGATTTTCACCAGCCCCCGAGCAGTGGAGGCAGTGAAGCTGTGCCTGGAGAGAGACGGCAAGACTGAAGGTGAGCGCGGGCTGCTCTTGATTCCGCTGGACTCTGTCTACTCCCGTTTCTTTCTTGAGACTAGATACCAGAGGGGCTGCCTGCCCAGCAGAACAGGGTACCTGGAGGTGCTGGGCCACAGGAGCCTCCTAAGCCTCCAGAAAGACATGGCTGAGGGGGAGCTCTCTTTTGCTATTTATTTATGTATGTATTTTATCACACCTATTTATTGGGGACTGGGCACACATGTCATCGCGTTTGTGTGGGGGTCAGAGTGCAAGTCATGGGAGTCGGTTCTGTCTTTCTACCATGTGGGTCCAGGGATCAAACTCAGTTTGTCAGGCTTGGCAGTAAGCGCCTTTATCTGCTGACCATCTTACTAGCCCTTGCTAGCGTTTTACATGTTCGATTATGTGTGGTGCCAGTTTCTTCCTCTGGAAACAGGATAAATATCACTTTCCTCAGTGGATGATGAGAAAACTTAGCAATAGGGAAGGGTTTCATGCCCTGCTTGACCCTTTCGTGGACCCTCTTCCCTTTATCCCTCTCCATCACAGCAAAGACCCTGCCTATCCCCTCACACCCAGGCTCCAGACTGCCTGGCTACTTAGCTGACACTGACAGACTACCCGTTGTTCTTCAGAATGTGCACTAAATATAATGCACAGCTGTGCGCAGTACTGTGCCCGCACTGAACAGGTCATTGAAGGCTTGGAGGACTTCCTCCAATGGTTACAGGCAGTTGGGAGATGGTCGGTGTGGGGCTCTAGAGTGCTGTGGGCCCATGCAGCCATGCTGGCCTTGGTCAGCTCCTTGTCCTCTGCCCCTCAGTGACCTTGCCCTGGAGCAGGTCTGATGCTTATACCCTGAGATGATCCTATTCCTAGCTAGCTAGAAGGTATCAAGTGCCCACTCTGTGCTAGTGCCATCTTCAGTCTGTCCTGTGACACCGATGCCAGCAGTAGTTTCACTTGGCAGATGAGCTGAGAAAAGAGAGGGTGGAAGCCAGGTGTGGTGGCACATACCTTTAATCCCAGCACTTAGGAGGCAGAGGCAGACAGATCTCTCTGTGAGTTCAAGGCTAGCCTGCTCTACATGGTGAGTTCCAGGCCAGCTGGGGCTATAGGAAGAACTTGTCTCAGATTTGAGAGAGAGAGGGGAGGAGAGGGAGAGGGAGAGGGAAGGGGAGGGGAGGGGAGGGGACTCAAAAGACCATAGCCAGAAGGTCTTAAGCCATAGGTTTCTGGTTCTGGCTGCACAGTCTGAGTCCCAAAGAGGGCAGCAGGACAACGCCTGGGACGGAGTGTGCAACTCCTGGGAAGGAGTGAGGGCGCTGGTGGTGTCGCTGTTGTGTTGTCTCCTTGTACAAGCCAGCTTGCTTTAGATAAGCCTAGGAACACAGCCTCCTGCTGAGGTGATGATGGCGCTCCCCATAGAGGCAAGCACCTGTGATGACGGTGCTCCCCACAGAGGCAAGCACCTGTGATGACGGTGCTCCCCTTAGAGGCAAGCACCTGTGATGACGGTGCTCCCCTTAGAGGCAAGCACCACGAGAAGCTCAGACTCAGAACTACTGTTGTTTCCAAGTAGAGAAAGGAGGCTCCAAGCAGCGAAGCACGGCACCCCACCCCCACTCGGGCTTGGGAGTGCTTTGTCCCAGACTCGCATTTTCTCTGTGTGTGCTTAGAAAGTGGAGCTAATGAAAAAGAAGAAAACCTAAGAGTGACGGGCGAGGTTGCCCTTAGTGTGTGCAAGACCTAGGTTTGAAAAGCTTCAGATTCCAAAAAACAAACAAAAGATCCAGAGTGGATTCTGCAACATCTTGTCATGCCTTACAGTTTACAAAGCATCGCCCACACATTTTCTAACTTTGAAGTTTTATTCTCACACGTGTGTGATAGGCGAGGTATAACTTACCCCGCTTATCTTGGTGAAGAAGCAGGCTGGGGGCGACCGAGTTGGCCAGGATCACACAGGATTAAGGGGCAGAGCTGGCTGCACAGCTGGGTTCAGATCCAGCAACTCTCTGTCATTGTTCTCCTGTGAGCCTTAGAAAATACCTGTCCCTATATCTGTAGGTAGGAAAGATGGGAAACTCAGTTTGGGGTTTCTGTTTAAAATCCAGTCCTGGGGGCTGGTGAGATGGTTCAGCAGTTAAGAGCACTGGCTTCTCTTGCAGAAGGCCGAGGTTTGATTCCCAGCACCCTCATGGCAGCTAACAACCATCCATAAGTCCAGTTCCAGGGATGCCCTCTTCTCACCTCCTCAGGCATTGCATGACATGGATGCACTTAAACACATGCAGGCGATACACTCATACACATAGTAAATAATAAAAAAAATTATATTTATTGAGACAGGGTCTCCTTGTAGTCCCAGGTGGCCTGGAACTCACTATGTTGACCAGGCTGGCCTTGAACTCACAGAGGTCCACCTGCCTCTGCCTCCCGAGTGCTGGGACTAAAGGCATGCACTACCACGCCCGGCTTATAATAAATAAAATATTTTAAAAACTAATTTCCCTTAGGGGTATGTAGGGTGGGTAGCTAGGTTTAGGAAGGGAGAATTGTATTGTTTGTCTTCTAAAATGTTTTGTAACAGTGGCCTTATGACACATTTGTGCAATCCATCTCTCCCTGTTCTTCAGTTTATAAAGATCTCTGTCATAAAGTGTATTTTGCACTACACTGTTTGTTAATGGTGGCAACATTACTTCTCCTTTGACCTAGTATGTAAGTGATTCATCTCATCTGAGATTACAGCATGACTACTTGCATTAAATTTATGTCCCAAATCAAATCAGTCTATTGCTTTAATCAAACATGTAGGTTTTTTTTTAATGACTTGACTTTACAAATTTTTAATGTCACCATACAAACAAGTTCTTCAAGTTGTCTGTCTTCTATTAATAGTAACAGGAAGCAGTGCTGCCAGCACCAGCTGTAGAAATGAGTCACTTCCTGACATCACACTGAGCAGTTTCCCAAAGTGATCTTAAATATTCTGCCTGCAGAACTGAACACTTTAAAAATGGAATTATTATACTTTTGTAGTTTGAGGTGCTGTTCTTTGCATTTGGTCGTTAACAGCTGGCTTTGCTCATGAATCTCTGGGGATGAACAAGCACAAGGCAAATGGCCAGTTGGTATGTGCAACTCAAACATGATGTCATGTGTTTTACAGTCTGGGAAATGTCTCTGAAAGACAAATGGAACGCCAAGTCAGTGTATGTGGTTGGAAATACTACTGCTTCTCTAGGTAAGGAGTCACCCCCAAAACAAAACCAAAGGCCAGGTGTGGTGTCACGCCTTTGATCCTAGAACTCAAACGAAACCAAATACTGAGTTTTTTTGTTTTTTTAAAGGTAGGATCTCAGTATATAGCTCAGGCTGGCCTCAAACTTGTGACCTTCCTGCCTCAGCCTTCCAAGTGCTGAGATTATAGCATGTGCTACCAAGCCAGCTCCTTAATTCAACTTTTTAAAAAATTTTATTTATATTTTATATGTGTAAGTGTTATGCCTGCCCGTGTATAAGTGCACCCATGTTGTACAGTGCCCAGGGAGGACAGAAGAGGGCGTCAGATCCCCTGGAACTAGAGTTACAGTTGTTAGCCACCATGTGGGTGCTGGGATTCCAACATGGATTTTCTGCAAGGACAGCCAGTTCTCTTAACTGCTGAGCCATCTCTCCAGCCCCCTTAATTCAATTCTTAAACCTCATTTGTTTACTTATGAAATTTGCAGAAAATAATTAGCTAAATATACCATGTTATTTATCAGGGTGGGCAATAAAACATTTATTCAAATATTGCTGCATGGCATTGAAAATCAGCTCACATCTTTTAAGAAATAGTTGATCGGGGCTGGAGAGATGGCTCAGCAGTTAAGAGCACTGACTGCTCTTGCAGAGGACCCGGGTTTGGTTCCCAGCACCCACATGGCAGCTATGAACTATCCTTAACTCCAGTTCCAGGGGAATCCAAAGCCCTCTTCTGACCTCTGAGGCTTTGTACGACATGGGTGCACTCACATACATGCAGGCAATACACTCATACACATAAAATAAAAATAAATTTCTTAAAAAAGAAATATTTGATCACTATATTTCTTTTTTCAAAAATGTTTTACTTGGCCAGGCATGGTGGCGTATGCCTTTAATCCCAACACTCAGGAGGCAAAGACAGGCAGATCTCTGTGAGTTCAAGGCCAGCCTGGTCTACATAGTGAGTTTCAGGACAGCTGGGGCTACAGGGAGACCCTGTCTCAAAAAGACAAAAACAAAACAAAAAAAAAGTTTTATTATTTTTATGTGTATGAGTGTGCTGCCTGCATGTATGTAAGTGCACCTGTGTTGTGCAACATCCAAGGCGGTCAGAAGAAGGCGTCAGATCCCCTGGAACTGGAGTTATAGACAGTTGTTGGGACCCAAACCCAGATCCTCTGCAAGATCATCTGGTGCTCTTAACTACTGAGCCATCTCTGCAGCCCTTAATTTTTTTCTTTTTTTTTTTGGACTTTTTGAGTCAGGGTCTCCCTGTAGCCCCAGCTGTCCTGGAACTCACTATGTAGACCAGGCTGGCCATGAACTCACAGAGATCTGCCTGCCTCTGCCTCCCGAGTGCTGGGATTAAAGGTGTGTGCCACCACACCTGGCAAGCCCTTAATATTTTCAAAAGTTTTATTTAAATGTTGGACAGGAAATTAAATTATTTACCTTTAAAAAAATTAAGATATTAAGCCAGGCATGGTGGAGCATCTGTAATCCCAGCATTGGGAGGCAGAGGCAGGCAGATCTCTGTGAGTTCAAGATCAGCCTGGTCTACATAGCAAATTCCAGGCCAGCTGGGGTTACAGGGAGACCTTGTCTCAAAAAGACCAAAAAAAAAAAACTAAAAAAACTAAATGTTTGCAACTTCTTGGTCATGAATCCCATTGTAAAGGTGCTTAATAGCACTGAATTATATGCTGAAGAAATGGCTAAAATGGTGAGCTTTATGTGTTGTCATGATGTATTTAAAAGCCCAATTCTCTAGGGAGTGGTATTTTAGTTTTCCACATTTCTTACTATCTCCTATATTTTTTTCAAGTAGTCTTAAATTCATACATATTTCAAGTATAAAAGATGAACAGTGAATTAAGAGTCAGTATTCTAGCATCTAAGTACTTAGAACAATGCTGGGCACTGTGAATACATGAACCTATCACTGTGCCTCACAGGAGCTCAGTTTGCTAGGTGACTTTAACAATACTGTGGGAATGTGTAGTGTGGGTAAAAGAGCTCAAGAATTAAAAATACATTTTCCAGAAAGCCATTCGAGGTGGAGGAAAGGCTGGAGGCCGCTGGCTCTGTGTCAGGGACTTCCCCACGAGCTCAATAGGCAGCTCCAGAGCGGACCTGGTACTTGGCTGTCAAGGGGAGCCACCTCTGTTCTCCACATCTCCCTCCCCACAAAGAATTTGCTTCTCTTTCATGATGCATGGTGTTTCTCCTGGACAATGAGAGGAGAGAAAACAGTACAGGCAATCTCTGACTTGGGTGCCAACAACTCAGCTGTCCTATGTAACATTATATAGTCAGTTTTCCTACTTGGATTTCAGTCATCCACATTTAGACTTCCACACAAGCTGAAACACCTGAGCTACCTGTGCGAACATCACTGCACTTGTGCTCTGGGCTGTAGTTACGTAAGCGTTAGCTGAGCACAGGCACTGCAGGGCCCCGCAGCCAGTCTCATAGCAAAGACAGCCACTAATATACTGAGGGCCCAGTAGCCTGCACAGCATGGCGTGTATGCTGGACAAAGGGAAGGTCCACGTCCTCAGGATGGAGGAAGATGAGGTTTGATCACATTGCTTAGAACATGTACACTATGAAACTTGCGAATTGCTTATTTCTGGAATTTTCCATCTCGTATTCTGAGGCCACAACTGATGAGTAGCTGAAACAGAGGAATATGAAATGGCAACTTAGGGGGCCGGCTATATCCAGGGCCGGCCTCCCAGCAAGTTCTCAGACCCCAGTTCGGTTCCCAGGAACTTTAGGGTTCTCTGGAGCTCTCAGCCTTCCTGCGAGCGGCGGAGGGAGGTCCAGCCTGGGTTGGCAGTGTGGCGAGGCTGCTGTGGTCCTGAGCATAGTTTACACCTGCATGAGACTTTTTTCTCTGGTTTACTACATTTAAAAAACTTTTTATTTTATGTGTATGTGTGTTTTGCCTGCATGTAGGTAAGTGCACCCATGTCGTGCAATGCCTGGCAGAAGACAGAAGAGACTGTCAGATCCCCTAGAACTGGAGTTACGGAACGTTGTTAGCTGCCATGTGGGTGCTGGGATTCGAACCCAGGTCTTCTGCAAGAACACCAGTGTTCTTAACCACTGAGCCATCTCTCCAGCCCTGGTTTAGTACATTTTTAATTCATGAATTACAAGCTGATGGTGCTCACATTAAAGCTGTCATTAGTGACGGAGGAGCTTGTTGTGTGCCTCCTATCAGAATGCCCACAGCATGTCTTCTCTCTGGGAGGCTATCTGTTGCTCTGTGCAGATAGCAGTGCTGAGTGGGCCGTGCCTTCAACAGCATCCTCTAGAGACTGGCCACATGTCCACAGTCTAGGGAGGGCAAGGAGCATTTGTCTGTCTGCTTCTTGCTCTCTTCAAGACTAGAAACCTTACAAGCTGGGCTGGGACATCTTGCTGGCAGGTCCCTGTGAAGCCTGTCCTCCTGCTCCTCCACTCCAGTATGGCCATGTCAGCCCATTACCCCTTTCTAGATGGCAGCTGACCTCATCTTCCATTGAAGTGAGAGCTCTCTAAAGAGTAGCTTGCAGAACTTGTAGACCCCCCCCCATGCCACCATGTCCGAGTGATAAGCCGATGCCAGCAGTTGGCCTCATTATCTCACAGAAGCATGAGTCGGTCCCACAGGCTGCTCTTTTCAGTCTTGTAGATAGTCAAGTGGGCTTCAGAGAAGTTAGTAAAGGCAAAGCCCCATCTAGGGGAGGTGCGGCCCAGGTTACCCCTCACCTCTGAAGTTGTCTATCTTCATATCCTAGCTTCCAGAGGAGACTTCTGTGTTTTGGAAAACAATGCCTGTATATTTGCACTTTTAAAAATAATGCAGGAGCCTGGCATGGTGGCACATACCTTTAGTCTGAGCACTTGAGGCAGGCAGAACTCTGTGAGATCAGCCTGGTCTACATAGTGAGTTCCAGGCCAGCTGAGGCTACAGGGACACCCTATCTCAAAAAGACTTTAATAAATGTTGGAAGAAATTAATTTTTTGTTATTTTCCAGTGAGTAAACTTGGGCTGCACGCAGAAGGAGAGCACAGCGGAAATGCAGAGAAGCTTGCGGAATATATCTGCTCCAGTGAGTAGCAGCAGCCCGCCCCAAATGACTTCACCACCAGGAGGGACTGGGTCCTTCTCTGAATTCCCTCCCCACAAAACATGTTCCCAGGCAAAGAACTGATTGCCTGTCAGGTCATCCTTGGGCAGCATATGGACAGGGGTTTAGAATGACACTGGCTCTGGGGTTGTTTGGCTCTGAATGGGGATTTGCTTTAAGCTTATTATGGGATTGTAGGCTTCTGAAGAATACAGAGGTTTTGAAGTGAAGGTGGGAAGGACTGGATATGTGCCCTCCTCCTTGCATCTCCCACCCTCTTCCCGTGTGTCTGATCCAGATGGAAGCACAGGTCCTTGCAGCTGTCATAGCCATATGGGATTGAAGTAGAATTCTCTTGCTGTGTGTCACAGAATAGGAAATCCAGACTTTGCTCTCAAGGTCAGACTGGACCTGATATTTTCAGCTTTCAGGAAGGTCTCCATCCGAACTAGCAAACTCGGAGGTTGGAACAGCAGAGCCCTAGGGACAGTCCATCCCTGAGGCTTGGCTCTGACCAGGTCTATAATGTGCTGACACCACTGCTGAAGTGCATGGGAGTCTGCTGAGCTGGGAGGAGGGCAGGGCAGCGTGCTGCTGCACTTTGTTGGAAGCAGGCCTCTTCTCTGTAGCGGCAGTCAGAGTGGGTGGGAGAGACCTGCAGTGAGTCCTTTTATGGCTTCTTTTTTAGACAGTGGTAAATGGTTCTGCTTTAGGTAAAACAAAGTATTTGTTTAAAAAATAAGGCTTCTCAAGGTGGACTTGTACACTGAAGTCTCATAAAGTCCTCCTGCATAAGTTACTACCGTTGCTAGAAAGTTCTTTAGTGCCTGTCTTTTTGTGTTCTCCTGGGAGCTTATCCTAGGAAAGCCCTGAATCTTGCAAGCACTGTGAACTGGGGCTCCCCAGAGTGTAGGTAGGCCTTGGGTCATGAAGCCTGCAGGAGACTTCAGCAGGCAGGCAGGGAACAGCAGAGGCCCTTTCCAGATTGTTAATTCTCCCCTTTTCCCCAGTACTGAAAGATGGATCTGCCCTGGGTGGCTTTAACTATCAACTGGACACAGCCTAGAGGTGCCTGGGAAGGGAGTCTTAACTGAAGGGTTGCCCAGATCAGATTGGCCTGCGGACATGTCTGTGGGACATGTCTGGATAACTAATGATGTAGGAGGGCCCATTCTTGGGTGGCACCCTGCCCTGGGCAGGTGGTCCTGGGCTGGGTTAGGAAAGCTAGCTAAGCTGGAGCCTGAGTGTGCTTTCTGCTTCCATTCTTGCTTGAGTTGCTGCCCAACTTCCCTCAGTGGACTGTGACCTGTAAGCTGAAATGAAGGTTGATGTCGGTGTTCCTCCTGGGATCAAGTACCAGCCTGAATTAGGATTAACTGCTAGTTCTGTAGACGGACAATTGTCTTCCACCCGTTTCTAGGTCAGAACTCGAGCTGTACTTGCATTTGATGCATCTGTCCTGGAGAAAACAGAAGGGACTGAACTGTTCCTCATTCTAAGGCTCAGAGTCATCAGGCTGGTTTTCTTGCTTTGTAAGCACAAGGCAGAGGGATCAGTGCCCCCCTGGGAGCTCTCACTGTGTTTCAGCTAACTGGCTTAGACCAGCAGGGTAGAGAGTAACATGCTCTGCCCTGGTTCTGAGGGTACTGGGCTGCATTCTTTTTTATTTCGTTTTGTTTCTTTTTTGTTTTGACATAGTCCTTAGCCCCAGCCTGCCTGGAACTCACTATGTAGATCAGGCTGGCTCGATCTCACAGAGCTCTGCCTGCCTCTGCCTCCTTAGTGCTAGAATTAAAGGCGTGAACCACCACGCCTGGCATCCTTTTTAATTTTTGGTTGTGAGCCTAAGCCTTTAACGGCTGCGCCAGCTCTGCAGCCCCTTTTTAATTTTTTAAGGTTGTTTATTTATCGTTTGTGTATGTGTTTTCAGGAGTAGGTTGTCTGCTTCTACCCTGTCGGTGCTGGGGATCAGACTCAGATGGTCAGGTTTGGGGACAGGCACGTTCACCTGCCCTGGGCTGCACTCTTTGTGGAGCTGCTGCTTCTACTTCATCACCTGCCCTTCTGTGGCCCTGATCTTCCATTTGCAATTGGAATATACAAGTGAAGCCCAAGTTAACCGCCAATGAGGCTCTTCACCCCGGTTTTACAAAGCTTTGAGATTCTTTCAGTGTCTACTTTGCAGCACAATTTTAAAAGCTAAAACTGCCACCAGTGTGTAGTGACCAGGCCAATCCTAGTTGCTGCTCACTTAGTTTACTTAACTGCTGTTTACGGTGAGACAGGCATTATTGTGGAACTTAAAGTTGTTAACCCATTTAACCTGATGGCTCATTACACTTGTCCTCCTCTCCCAGGAGCTCTCTTCTAATGGGAAAGGAATAACTAGTTAAATGTATAAAGTAGAAGACAGCTACAGCTTTTAAAAAAATATTTTGTTATTTTCATTTTATGTGTTTGAGTGTATTGCTTGCATATAATAAGTGCACTTGTGACGTGCAGTGCCCACGGAGGTCAGAAGAGGCCATCGGATCCCCTGGAGCTGGAGTTAGACAGTTGTTAGCCACCACGTGGGTGCTGGGAATTGAACCCAGGTCCTCCTTAAAGAGCAGCCAGTGCTCTTAACTGCTGAGCCATCTCCCCAGCCCCAACAGCTACAACTTTTAAAAATAGGTAAACAGAGGCAAAGGTGACTGCACTGCCCTGGTTGGAAAGGCATGAGTTTGCAGAGTTCCTGCAGCCTGGGGACTTGCTGGGCTCTTTTGGGCTCCTATTGGCCTCATGTGCTGCAGTTGAGGGCCTGTTGACTGCATGGCCCTAGTCTCACCTAGTCTAGGGGCTGTTCACAGATCTTTGCCTGTCCTGTGGCACTCCTCTCAGGCCCCGCCCCTTCAGGCCCCTCCTTGGCTGCCTGACACTTCCCTAGCACCTTGGGTGCTGTCAGCTCAGCTCTCTTGCAGCCCAGTGCCAGGCTCCCTCTGCTGGGGGAGTGGAGAGCACAGCACTGTCAGCTCCACCCACTGAGTTGACCTAACTAGATTGAAAATCAGCCAGCTTTGCCATGCATTGGCCTGAGTTGAGGATACATTCACAGAAATTAAGCTTTTCTCAAAAAGGAATGGGTTGTCATTGTGTGCAGTTTAGTTTTGAGACTAGGTCTCACTCAGTAGCTCAGGCTGACCAGGCTGGCTTCAAACCTGAAGCGACTCTCCTGCCATGTCTCCTGAGTACTGGGACTGTACGTGTGTGCGACAGTGCCAAGCTGCTTTGACTTCTTGCAGAATTAGCTCTCAGGAGATACAAGTCATTGGATCTGCCCTCAGAGGCAGTGTTTTCTCTCTCTTGTCCTCAGGACAGTCCCTTTCAGGGAAGGCAACTGAGCTGACTGCACTGTGCTAGTCCCAAGCGGCCAGATAAGTCCCTGCCTTCAGGAGCCTTGTACCACTGTGGCCTTGGGAATGACTGATAGGACTCGGGCCTAAACTTCCCTCTCAGCCAGGAATCAGTCTGTGAAGACATGCAGGAAAGGGAGACCCTTGAATCTTGACAAAGCCCTTTGCATGCCTTCGGGTTTAGGCTTGCTGGAAAACTGGGCTTCTGTTTTGCTGGTAGCTTCCCATAAGTTCTCTGGCCTCTAGCCTCCTGCACTCACGTAGCCCCCAATGAAACATGGACAGATAGACACAGGCGAGGCCCCTGGGCTAGGGTTGAGAAGACAGCACCTGAACATGACTTGGGTCTGTAAAAGTTGTCAGTGGGAAACAGAACTCAGCAGGCACCTGTCATCTTTAACGGTCCCCAGTCACTGTGTTCTTTGATGTTGATACTAACACTTACCAAGCAGTTTAAATGAAGGGCCGTCCGCCAGCAGTGTCTTTCACATGTACTTCACAGGAAGTCGCCCGCAGCTGTTCCTGTCACTGGCTACTGCGTAGGAAGCCACTGCTGGCTGGAGAGTTTGCTTCATTCCTTCCTCTGATTTCAGTCACCAAAGATGTATTCAAAGGAATCCTCACGATGTCGGAAAGACATAATGCTTGTGCATGACCAACACCCATTAAAACCTCTTACATCTGACAGATAGGGAAGGATCAGTTGTAGTAAAATGCTTTGTTTTCGCCATCGAGGAAGGTTCTGGCATCTGACAACCCACTAGTTTGGTTGAATAGTATTGTTGCAAATTGCTGTGCAGTCGTATGCTGCCATCACAGCTGCCCAAAGTGCTCAAAGATGAATATACCGTCAGGTTTCCACAGGTGGACCCGGGTGCTGGGGCACAGTGAGAGCCAGGTCACAGGAGCAGCCTTGGGTCTTCCGCCCTTTGCACATGTGGGTAGGTGGCTGCTAGAGTGGCTGGGAGAGCAGTGGGTAGGGAGCTGTCCAGACTGTCCCCTGCTGCCTCCTGAGTTGAACCCTGGCTCATCTAGGGCCCAGAGGTAGAAAATCTCTGCCCAGTGCCAATGCCAAGACCTACCCTTAACTTTCCTTACTTAGCTACATGCCGAGTCTATAGCCCAGATAGTGACCAGAAGTCAGGGAGCCCCGTCCTGACCAGAGGGAGTTCACGCAGCAAGTGCAACAGTGGTGACTTGTTCCCGCTCCTCTTAGGTTCTTGAGTAACCACCCACCATCCAAGTCAATACAGGGTAGTAGTTGCTTTTCCACTGACAGGTGCTGGAACTGAGATCTGGGAGCAAAGCTAAGCCTGGAACCCCAGAGGTTTTGTCACCCTGGGCTGCCATCCCCTGCCCTGTACACAGCATCACCCTTTCAGTTTTTACAAGGTCTGCTTATATGTTCCCAGGGGAGTCTTCAGCATTGCCTCTCCTGTTTCCCTGTGGAGCCATCAAAGGAGATGTCCTACCCAGTAAGCTCAAGGACAAAGGTGACTAGAATGTGTTAACCGCATCCCTGAAGATGGGCGTCTTGAGACCCAGAAACTGCACGTGGTCCCGTACTGGCAGAGCTGGGATGGCAGAGCTGGGATGCAGTTGGGTCTCCTGCTGATCACCCTCTCTTGAGAGCTGCTCTGGACCTCCCTTCCTGATGTCATGTCTGTGGAATTCCTGGGATGGCCAGGGTCAGACCTGTGTGGACAAACTCACACAAACTTAAGAACAGAAGGCATCTCTGGGTGCTGGTGAAGACTCTGGTTTCCAGGTCTTTCTTTGCTAACTCGGCCTCCCCACTAAAGAGCTGCTCCATATGCTCTGTGAGTTGCAGAGGGCTGGCTGGGGTCTCTTACCCCTACTCAGCTCTCCATTCTGAGCAGCTGGTTCCAGGAGGGTTGTGCTATGCTGACAGTCCCCGTACTGGGGTAGCAGAGGCTTCGTTCTTCCTATTCCTGTGAAGTGAAGCCTGTGTCTGGTTTTGATTATACCCAGGGATCCCCATGGAAAGCATGAATGTCTACCAGACAATTCCACATCCTAGAATCCAAGCGGACCTGGAGAGCTACTATTCCAAGCAGGTACATGGGGTTTCCAGGGAGAGCAAGCCATGGCGGGGCAGGCCGTAGGGCATGAGCATGGGTTGGGGGCATGAAATTGCAACTACTGACTCTCCATGGGGTTCCACTGTCCCCAGCCATGTGATTCTGAGCAAGTGGCTGTTCTGGGACTCCATTTATGTATCTGTGAAATAGGAATAGACCCATCTAGTAAAGTTTTATAAAAATTAAATAATTCATGCAAAGCTGTTTTATGACATCTATCATATACACAGGCCTGAGGTACCCAGTGGCCTTGATGTTGGCATTGTGCTCCATTGTGTGGGTGCAGAAGCTGAGCCCACACTGGGAAGAACCTGCTGTGGAGTCTGAACTGGCTTTGGGAGGCCTCCCTCAGGCAGGAGTGGCATACTCTCCTCGAGTTGGTGGATATCCTCACCATTTGGGGTTTTTTTTGGTCTGAGACAAGGGGTTAGGGTTAGGGTTAAGGGTTAGGGTTAGGGTTAGGTGCCTGGGACACCTCTCTATGTAGATCAGGCAGGTGATCTCACAGAGATCCACCTGCCTCCACCTCAGAGTGCTGGGATTAAAGGCGTGTGGCACCACGCCTGGCATCCTCACCATTTCTGTTCAGATGCCACATCCCATTGCCCTCCTAGAACTAGCTTCCACATGACTTGCCTGTTCTGAGGGGCCTGTTAAATGAAGCAGCATAAATGCACAGAAAGCGTGTGGGGAGCCCAGGAGCTGTTTGCTCCTCCCCTGGAGGTGGAAGCTGACAGAAGCCAACACAAGTGCTGATGATTTCATCAGTGCTGTTTAACCCCAGGAGCTATAGGCATTGACTCAGTTGCTGAGACCTGGCCCCACTGTGCCCATGTCCTCTGTCCAGGCAAATACAGACTGGGGGACTGACAGAGCAACCAAGAGGCAGGGCCAGCCTCTCCAGTCATAGTGCCTTGGTGGGGCCACTGCTGGACAGGAGTGGGGTGTTGAGCTGGGGAGTGCCGTCTCCTGCTAAAGGTAGCTCTCTTTCCTTTGCTACAGGGTGTCCCAGCCAGCATCACGTTTTTCAGTCCTTCTGGCCTTAAATATAGCCTTGAGTATATTCAGGAGTTATCTGGTGACAGCTTCGATCAAATTAAGGTATGGAATTCTGTGGGCCTTAGTCTTTTCCTCTTTACTGGTTGTCCCACAGTTTACATGTCAAGTCAGAGCTCTGGGCCCAGCAGATGCCTGTGAACTGACCGTGGAGTTGGAGGCCCTGCCACTTTCTAGTGCTCAATGAGAGTTGCTGGACCCATCTCACTCTAATTTGGGGATGATCATCTCCTTTTGTCCCATATAGCTGTATGTCTGGCCTTCCCTGCATGGAATTGTAAACCTTGGTTAGATGAGAACCCAAGTGAGGCCCTTCCTGCAGGGTTTGGTGCAGGTGTTGGCATCCTTTGCCTCCTTTATTTCCTGATAAACCTTTTCAAATAGTCGCCTGTTTAAAATTTCTCCCGCTTACATTCACACCTTTCAGGAACTGTATTTGTTACGAGTCTTAAGTAATCACAAAAGGTTAAGGGGTGACTTCTGAACTGAGCTTGCTGCTTATGGCTGACTTACGTACAAGTGCCCGAAGGAGCCATGCCAGAGCAGTATGGGGTCATGTCATGACAAGTGAATGGAAGCCACTGCGTTTCCTGCTTCTCTCCAGCCTTCTCACAGCAACCACAAAGCCTGTGAATGGCCATCTGCACTTCGAGGTCATTCGTCTGTCACTGAGCCCAGCTCTAGCTGTTTCACCCTGACCACCTCATCTAATTAATCCCCAGCAGCCCAGTGGCAGCCTGGTTAGAGACAAGGTGGAGACCAGAGGGAGGGGGCACCAAGGCCTGTCCTGTGCTGCTGGGATTTGAATCCTGGCCCTCCAACTTATATGACTGTGTGTTCCCTGGGGGTCCAGATCTACCCTGGCACTCCCTACTCCACCTGCTCCTACCCAGTACCCCTGAAACTCAAGTACAGCTGTCTGCAGCTGAAGCCCCTGAATAGGGCAGGTGTCTTTCCTGAGCCTCCTGTCTGCCCACACCCAGTCCTGTGGAAAGTGGCATGAGGTGATGGGTCCTGACCAGTGTTTTGCATGCTGTGAGGTTCGTTTTAAGTTAGATGGCACTGTTGTTTATATGGAAACATCACAGGAGAGTGATCTAGCAGAAAGAGGGCAGGCTGACATCTGCACACAGCCCTTGCTATAGTAGTAAGGACTGCTTGTCCCTTCCCTTTTGGCAGTTTATAGCCATCGGCCCCACCACAACCCGTGCTTTAGCTGCCAAGGGCCTGCCTGTGAGCTGCACAGCAGACAGCCCCACACCACAAGCCCTGGCCGCCGGCATCAGGAAGGTGCTGCAGCCAAACAGCTGCTGCTGAACTGCACTGGGCCCAGCCCCTTTCCTGTGGGGCAGCTCACTCCTGCCTCTGGAATGGAGCCCAGAACCAGAAAGGGCTCTGGAGAAGCTGCCACTGTCAACTCCTACCTGTCACTGGAGCAGAAGCACCTAGATTGGAGATGGAGCCAGTCATCTCCTAGATGGAGATTGGAGCCTGGGAGCCTGTCAATGTGTTCCAGAGTTCAGCTTGGAACCTAGGCCAGGTGCACCCTGGCTCCTGGACCTTGGGAGAGCTTCCTGTGCCCAGCAAGAAGGACATCAACCACATGGTGACTTGTGCTCGCAGCCCATTATTGTTCACCAGGTGTTTCTCTGTGCAGAGCTGTGTTCAGGGGAACAGACAGGGCCACCTCTGACGCCCATTATAAAAATGATAAATTGCTGTGTGTGAACTAGATTATTCATTCTACAAAAAAAGGACTGTGATCCAAGGTTGCGACACAGTCGTAATCCCAGCACTTGGAAGGTGGAGACTGGACAGTTGGGAGTTTAAGCCGGCCAGAACTGCTTAGGAAGACCCTGTCTCGAACAACAAACAAACAAGAAAGAAAGAAACAGGATCTGCAATCCCACCTTGTTTGCTATGGATAATTATAATTCAAATGCAGAAATTTTCTTTCATTTAGAAACAAAATATATCTGAGGACTCTGTGTTTGTGTGTACTAACAATTGTAGTGCTCTGCTGTGATGAATGGTTTCAATGTCAACTGGCCACAAATTAGAATCACCTGAGCAGAGAGCCTCAGCTGAGGACCTTCCCTGACTGCCTTAATCCACGTGGGAGGACCCACCTCAAATGTAGGTGGCACCTTCTGGTAGCAGCCCCCCTAAAAAGGGACGGGGCAGGAGGAAGATTATCTGCCATTTGCTTCTGTGGTCTTCCCTCTTGACACTGCTGCTGCTGCTGCTGATTTAGCTGTTAGAACCAGTGTTTGCAGGCTTCCATCGTTAGACTAAGGACCAGTGGCTCTCCAGGAACCCTCCAGGGTTTCGGGTTTGGGTGCCAGATTGGGACTTCTAAGGCACCAGCCTGAAGCATGGAGCAGCTCCCGGGTTCTCCATCTCTCAAGTGGGATTCAGCTGTTACTATTTCATTGTAAGCTGTAGGGTCTGTTCCTCTAGAAAACCCTAATATACTTGCAGAAAGGCTCTGAAAAATCTGTCTCCAAACTGTATTTGAACTTTGAGCTGGGTTAAGAAAACCATTAGTTTTTAGGGGTTTTTTTTTTTTTGGTCTTTTTGAGATGTAGCCCTGTAGCCCCAGCTGGCCTGGAACGCGTTACGTAGACCAGGCTGGCCTTGAACTCACAGAGATCCACCTGCCTCTGCCTCCCAAGTGCTGGGACTGAAGGTGTACGCCACCACAACTGGCTGTCTTAGTCTTTCACCAGTCCGTAGGCTGACAGGAAAGACGAATGTGCAGCATCAGAGCTGGGAGGTCAGGTTGGAAGTCATCTATTCATCTTTTTTTGTTTTTGAGACAGGGTTTCCCTGTAGTCCCAGATGGCCTTGATCGCACAGAGATCCACCCGCCTCTGCCTCTTGAGTGCTGGAATTAAACCCCACACCATTTTTATTGTGGTTGGAAAGCATTTTAAACACAGCCCGTGCTCCTTCATGGTGCAGTGGGCCTTACAAGTGTGATCTGTTCCTTAGAACAACCCTGAAAGAGATAAGCTACCTCCTGTCATCACCATCAGGAGAGGAGGAAGAATCAGGTGATAATCAGGATAATCAGTTCTCCAATAATGGTATGCTATGGTTTACTGATGGCTGGAATGTCTCTCAGAGGTTCACATGTTAAGAACTTGGTCCCCACTATGATGCTATGGGAGCTGATGGAACCTTTAAGAGGCAGGATGGAAGGCTAAAGGGTTGGCTCAGTGTCTCAGTGGGTAAAGGCCTTGCCACCAGCCAAACCTGATGACCTGAGTTCATTCCCTGGAATCCATATGGTGGAAGGAGAGAACTGACTCCGTTGTTCTCTGACCTATACAGACACACAGGCACAGACACAGACACACACACACACACACACACAATAAATTTATTTTAATCTTTCATTAAAAAGATGGGGCCTAGAGCTGGAGAAATGGCTCAGCGGTTAAGAGCATGAATTTCTCTTCCTGAGACCCTGCGTTCATTGGTCCCTAGCACCCATATCAGGCAGCTCACAACTGCCAGTAACCAGCTCCAGGGGATTCGATATCCTCTTCTGGCCTCCTGGATACTCCTGTACCCGTGTGTACACAGACAGACACATAGACATCATTCAGCAGGTAAGAAAATACATCTTAAAGAGATAGGACCGAACAAGAAGCCTTAGGTCATTGGGGTCTGCCTTTAGGAGACCCTTTAGAGAGACCCTGGCCTCTCTGGCTTCCTACTTCAAGATACAGCTCACACTCCTGAACACTCACCACTGCTCTTGGCCATGGGTTAACAGCTGATGGGAGTGGGACAGCTTACAAGAGCACCTGGGCTACTTGGACTTTCAGCCTCCACACTGGAAGCTGCTAACCCTTTCCTTGATAAGGTTCGCTTGCTTCCAATATTTCATTATCAATGAAAACAGATTCACACACATGGACAGAGATGGTACTGTGATGACTCCTGGTTTTCTGCCTAGAATTTCTGATTTGAAAGTCACATGTAGATTGTTAAATTTAAAATCCTTCCATTCTTGGGGCTGGAGAGCTGACTCAGCAGTTAGAGCACTGGCTGTTCTTGCAGAGGACCTGGGTTCAGTCTCCAGTACTCACATGGGGGCAAACAACCAGCTGTAGCTCTAGTTTCAAGGGATCTGAGATCCTCTTCTGGCCTCCATGGACATTACATGCCTGTGGTGCACTTACATGGAGGCAAAACACTCATACACATAAAATAAAGTTTAAGAAAAATTTAAAATTCTTCCATTCTCCAGGAACACTACTTACTCTGGGGGTTTCCTGCTCTTGGAGAACAAGTTCCAGCAGTCAGTGCCAAGGATGCTGACTGCACCTTCACAACCAGCCTCAGGTGCCCTCCTGAAACCACTGCACCCAAGGCCACAACAGGGATGTCTCACGGCTGGTTGGTTTAGTGTCCCCTCCTGGCAGATTATAATATCATCCCACTAAGAGAGGAATCGTGCCACAACAGACTCACACTGTAGGACCAACAATAGTGTGCACCAAGAAAGGAGCCTGTCCGTCTGCTGGGATGGCAGCAGCACCAGTTGGCCTTAAAAGTGTTTTTGTACCAGCAGGCTGGCTCAGTGGTTAAAGGTTCTTGCCATGCAAGACTGGGGACCTGAGTTCAATCCCTGGAACATGCAAAAAGGTGGAGAAGCGAACCCATCCTGTGACTCTGTCCTCTGACCGCTACACGCACACACACACACACACACACACACACACACACACACACGCGCACACGCACGTACATGAAAAAAGGTAGTTGGTTTCATTTCTGTACTTTGGGGGCAAACCTGTGAGGAAGAAGACACTAGGATTATGCACAATTAAAATTTGCATAGAATTTTCATAGGAAAACCTTGTTTCCTTTCATATTATACCACAGGAATAATTTTTTCCAACTCTATAAGCTCAGTTAACAGTTTCCCAGTCCCTCCCTTCTTAACTTTTCTTGCCATTATTTTCAAGGATGGAGGCTGCTGCCATGGATCTCTGAGTGGCCCAGGGATCGCAGCCACTGACAGTGCTGGAAGCTTCCCTATACCTGCTCCGACCTAAGGGCACAAGCTGTGCACCTGCCACCTTAAAGCAGGAGCACGTCCCTGACACAGGTAGAATCTGGGATGGCAGACACTGTCCTGCCCCTTGATCTTGCATAAGCCTCTACTGGACAGACTTCTAGTTGTAAAGGGACAGATACACCCTCACCTAAAGAAAACAAGAGCCAAAGAACTGGACAGAATCGTCAAAAGTGACCATCTTGGGGCTCTGGAAAAGGACAGGAGTCAGATGGTGAGAAGTATTTGTTGTAGGATACTTGAGGTCAAGAAGGCAGGTACAGGGGTGCTGGAGGAGGGAGAGGAACCAGCTGGAGAGTTTAAAAACAAAGTGGAAGAGACAAGGCGAAAGGGGGCACCACTGCTCCCTAGAGGTTGCTGGAGAGACAAACCCCACCGACAGGCAGGGGAGCAGGTTTCTCCTCTGCCCAGGAGAGGCTAGATTGGGGGATGGAGATTTACTGTCCTCTCTGCTGCAAACACCACACACATGGTCTTCCATCCCCAGTGCCAAAGGTACTGGCCACACAGGCCTTCAAGAGAGAGAGGGGGCGGGGCGTGGACACAGGTGGGGGACCTTTGCATGACCTTTGATGTGACAGTCCAAGCTCAGTTGTAGACTCATAGGGACCCAAGGGCTACCCTTCACTCCCTTAGGCTGTCCAGACACAAGAAGGAATCCCAGGAGAACCTGAACTTGCACTTACTTGCACTCCCCATACTTTGCCCCTCTCACCACGAGGGCCAGAGGCATCTGTGTAATCCATGGAACAGAGGAACAGAAAACACTTGTGGAGGAAACTGGGAGGTGAAGAGGCTAGAGAACAGAGCCTGTGGGGGCTGCAGTCATTCAAAGGAAGGACGGGGCAAGTGAGCTGATCCCTCCCCATGTCCCTCCAAGGCTCAGCAAACCAAGTGCAGGCACTGCTCACATGAGCAGTCAGGTCCACCCAGGACTGAGGTCCTCCTGAAGTCTGTGGGAGCCGCATGGGACAAAGAAAAAGATAAGAACTTGAGGAAGCTGATAAATGGGACCAGGCAGTGAGAGGCTGTAAGATGAGCCAGTGCATCATGAAGGACCACAGTAGTTGGAGGCACTGGCTGGCCAGCAACAAGCAGAATTGACAGGACACTTCAGGTCAGAGGGACAGTAGCAGTGGGAGGCCAGAACTGTGTGCTGAGCATGCCCAGACAGGATGCCACAGTCAGCCAGGATGAGGGAAGGAGAGCTTCAGAAGACCTCTGTGAGAACAGGTTAAAGATGAACCACTGGAGACTTTAGCCCTTGGAAGGCTGGACACGATGCAGCCACTGCCCAAGGCATGCAAGAGTGGGCACTTCTCTGAGTGGAGGTGAAGTGTGGGATGGCAAGAAGGCTGTCCTGCCCCTTGACCTTGCATAGCCTCTACTGGAAGGGGAAAGACCACCCTGGGGATGTGTCAGTAAGGGAGGCAAATGCTCGGGTCCTTAGGACTGACGGCTGGCCTGTTTTAGTCCAGGTTGTCCAGCTCCAAACCTCAGGCTCAACCCGATAAAGGCTGGTCTCGTGCTCATTTCACAGCATCAATCGAATGTGAGGGTAGCCAGCTCCATGCTTCTGAAGGACCCAGTCTGCTACCCAGATGCTCTGCATCACCAGGACTGAGGGAAGACACTGCAGGGAGTTGGGGTGAGGAGGGCTGAGGATGCAGGCCAGCAGGAGCTTAATCACATCTCTTTGGTCAGTCCCGTGATTACCTATGGCCCAGTAAGTCCACATTCTGGAAGCTGCCAGCTCTGGGTGGGCCTAGCAGAGAGAGCACTGTCTTGAAGACTCAAGACTCCTCTGTTAAGGGGAGCAGGATGCGGTGGGGTAGGCTGGAGTATATTCTAGTTTGTCCTAAAAAAAACCCCAAGGTGGTCTGTTGAACAGCGACACATATGTAAATCTACTTCTCTATGCATGCACACATACATGCGCGTGCCCAAACACACACCTGCAGTCCTGTTCACCACAGTGATTCCCCTCCCCCCACAGGAGTTCCTCTTCCTTCTCACTAGTTTTAAAATTCATTTTTCTACATTTATTAGACGTTTTATTTTGTGCAGGTGTGTATGCTCATGGAGCACAAAAGACAACACAGGGGAGTTGATTCTCTCCTTCCGTGTGAGTCCCAGGGGTCGAAAGGTTTGGCAGCAAGCACCTTTACCTGCTGAGCCAACTCACCAGCCCTAGACTATGTTTTTTAATTTTTTGAGACAGGGTCTCCCTGTAACCCCAATTGACCCGGAACTCATGATGTAGACCAGGCTGGTCTTGAATTGATAAATAGAGATCCATCTACCTCTGCCTCCCAAGTGCTGGGATTAAAGCCATGCACCACCATGCCTATTTTGACATTCTTTTTAATAAAGAAAAAGAACCAGCAAGGAAAGTAAAAAGGAGTCACAAACTAGCACACTCCAAGCCCCAGACCACCCAGAGGAAAGCAACAGACCCGAGCTAGAGCAAATCGAGGATCAGAGTTTTAAACTGCAGGCCCCATCCTGAGAGGCAGGTTGTTAGGTTTCTTACAGCAGCACAGGTGGACTTGGGCACGTTCACAGTTCATTTAAGCAAACTCAGCCCTGTGCAAGTCAAGAGTTTGCCACTTGTAATTCTGAGGCTGAGGGAAAAAGAGTTCTCACATCTGCAAGAAAGGTGGCCCTGGGGTCTTCAAAGGCTGCTTACCAGGGCCTGAGGAGCCGCCTCCTAGCAGGCACACTTCATGGCTGGGTGAGGAATGCTTGCTCCCCTATAAAAGTTCCCATGCCCTGTTCCTTGGGAGGGGTGACAGGGACGCAGGAAGGCAGGAGAACCAGAGTCCCAGTGGGCCATGCTTGCTGCCTCCGTCCTGCGTCTGACACTGCTGCTCTGCTGGCTGGCTGCCCTCCAGCCCACCCAGCCTGAAAGGCTCTTCCACAGCCGGGACCGTTCGGACCTGGAGCCATCCCCCCTGAGCCGGGCCAAGCCCATTGCTGACCTCCATGCTGCTCAGGTAAGGAGACCCACAGAGCAGCATCCCCTGCCTGCACACGCAATACACACGTCACACACATGCACTCAAGCACAGGCCAGAGCATGGCATGTAAAGCTGGGCTGTGGAGAGGCAGAGTCTGCAGGCTGCCATGGTTCACGCAGGAACGAGCCATGCTTCACCTGATGTGTACTGTTTGTGCAGAGCTGGGAATGAAATCTGGGGCCTCACACACGCTAGGCAAGGAACTCAACCTCCGAGTAGCTGCACTCCAGCTCCATCTGATGTTAACCCGAAACCTTGTGCATGTTTCTAGACTGATCGCCCCGTGCAGGCACAGAGCAGACATACATGTCAGACTTGTGGTGCTGTAGGGGACTGAGGACTGTGCCGACAGCATTCCTTAGCTGGCCCCCTGCCTGACTGGATGTACAGAGAAAGGACAAGTCCAGCAAAGATCCCTGGTGCAGGGAGTGGACTGGAGCGGGCCTCCTGCAGTCTAGCCATCACCAGGCACAAGCAGATGGGTACCCCAGAGGTGGAGGGCAGTGAGCAGGGGTGCTGTGCTGGACTGCATTTCCTGTGGATACCAAAGGACTACCCATTGTGGCCCTGCCTCCCCTTCCCCTATGTGAAGCTCGCCAGGCCCTCAGAACTAGCCTAGTCTGACTACAGGGTTCCAGCTCCCTTGGTAGGCCTCCCCACTGCCTCCCTCTCAACTCAGCCCAAAGTGACCTGCAACTGGTCCCTCTCACCTCTGGCATGGCTCCCTTTCTTCCAGTCCCCACTACCTGGCTTGTTCGATTCTGGCCCCAACAGTCCTTTTGGGGCACAGGAAAAACCTGGCAGGAGGCAGCTTAAGTGGACTTGAGTGCTTTTCTCCCCAACAGAGATTCCTGTCAAGATACGGCTGGTCAGAGGTGCCTTCAGTCTGGGGAACCAGCCCTCAAGGGTCAGCGGAGGCCCCTGTGGGTTCCACCCTAGCCCAAGCCATGCGCAGGTTCCAAAGAGCGAACAGCCTGCCTGCCAGTGGGAAGCTGGACTCGCCCACACTGGCAGCTATGAACAGGCCACGCTGTGGTGTCCCTGACACACGGCTGCCACCTCAGTCTGCCCTGTCAACCCCACCAGCCCCCATAATCCCTTACAGTCCACGACCCAGGAGCCGACCAAAGCGCTTTCTTCAAATGCTGCTGCCCAAGGCAGGTGGGCAGCATGAGGACGCCACAGACACTGGGACCAGCAGGGCCTTCTCCAAGAAGACCCTGACCTGGAGGCTGGTGGGAGAAGCCTACAGCAGCCAGCTCTCTGTAGATGAGCAGAGATACATCTTTAGACTGGCCTTCAGGATGTGGAGTGAGGTAACACCGCTGGACTTCCGGGAGGACCTCACTGCTCCTGGGGCCACTGTGGACATAAAACTGGGTTTTGGGAGAGGTAAGAAGGGTGCAGGCTTAGAACCCCTTCCTGTCTGCTCTCAGGCAGCCTCCAACTCTTCCAAGCCCCAACACCCAGTTTCATGCATAGGCCATCTGGGCCAGTTTCTCCTTGACCTCCTTGGTACCTACATAGTGCTGTGGTTCCAACTCCTACTGGGCTTCTTCTGAGATGATCCCCAAAGGAAGGGTGGTAGATTTTAGGTCTCTTTAGGTGCTAGTCTTAGTTATGGGCCTGACACCTTGCAGAGTCTAGGGTGATCATGGGGGACAAGGGTAGTCCCTTTGCTTCACTAGAGCAGATGGGCCCAGCGGGCACTGCCTTAGCTGTTGGAGTTTCCTTGCCTGGAGCACATTCCAGCTTATCACCCCACCAGTCTTGTAGAGAAACAGTGGGTATGGCCTACTAACTGCTGAGAGCTAGGCACAGGTCCACTCCCTCCGTGCTGCAACTGGACAAACGTCCTGACTTCCACAGCTGCACCTGGGACCTAGGTGCTCCCAGCCACCTTGCTGCTCCCACAGGGCTAACTTTAGCACGAGAGCACATAGGACATGTTTATAAAAATGTAAGAATGTGAGAGATGGAGACTTCCTCTCCTTGTGGTCTTCTCACCACAGGGACCCAGTCAATTGTCCCCTCCATCAGCACTGGTAGCCTTCCCTCTTGCCCTTACCACGCCCGCCCCCACTCCCCAGTACTTGGTATCCAGCCATTTCTAGTCTTTGCAGCTGCACTGTTCATAGACACAGCTGCTCAGTCTTTCCATGGAGGAATCCGTGCAGAGCTGGTCACTCACTGCACCAGCTCCTGGAGGCTGGGGTGCTGTCAAAGTGGACCATCAGGGGGGATTCGTGATGGGCACTCTCACTCACTGCCACCAACCCCCTCTCCACGTCAGGCCGACACTTGGGCTGTCCTCGGGTGTTTGATGGGAGTGGGCAGGAGTTTGCACATGCCTGGCGCCTGGGAGATATACACTTCGATGATGATGAGCACTTCACCCCTCTCTCCAGTGACACGGGTATCAGCCTTCTCAAAGTAAGTGGCTCTAGACTCTGCTGGGAAGGCCAAGGGCACAGCATGAGAGAAGTTCAAACCCCAGTGCTCTTCCTCGGCGTGTGCTCACCCTTCTAGGGTGTTTAGCTAAAGTCCGGTGATGGTTCTCCAGTGGTCACCCTGCTTTGCTTCTGAACAAGCTCAACTCTGCATGGGTCAGAGGCCAGCCCGCTACAATTTAGTGATTGGTCCAGTAGCACGGTAAGGCTCAGGTTCGACCCCACACCTGTGGTTTGTGTTCCCCTCCTAGGTGGCTGTCCACGAAATTGGCCATGTCCTCGGCTTGCCTCACACCTACAGGGTGGGGTCCATAATGCAACCAAACTATATTCCCCAGGATCCTGTGTTTGAGTTGGACTGGTCAGACAGAAAAGCAATTCAAAGGCTGTATGGTAAGACCCAACTAGGGTAGTCCTGTCCAGAGTGCCCCGAGGGCACTCAGGAGGCTAAAGTGGGAGGCTGATCCCCAAAGAGCACAAGTTGCACAGCTGAAGAGCTGTCCTCTGGTTCCACATGCAATGCTAAGGTGGTCGCAACAGACCACAGCTGGAGATGGTGCACAGTGCCCACTGCTGGTGACTCAGTCCCTTGTAGGCTTTCTCTCCTCCACTTACCTTACACACCGCTGATGAAAGAGAACAGAAAGGTTTTCTAGACACGTGGGGTTCTCAGGCCTTGACATCACAGAGCTGTGTGAACGTTTACTTGCAATTCTAGACAATGAACAGCTTCACCTTGCTGGACCCCAGAGCTTTCAATTGTTATGCCAAGGCACAGGTGGTTATTTAGTGCAAATGGTTAGTGACTTGGCATGGACGCCCAAGGCAAGGAAAGCTAACCTTTCTATTCCCAGGCCTCTCCCAGAGCCCAGCCCATTTCTGTTCTATGCATGCACCCCTGTTCTTGACACTTACGGGTCTATGAAGTCATTTATCTCCCCCAGAGGAAATACAAGTCGGGTGTGCATAGAACCAAACTTCTTTCCCCTCTTAAAATCAGATGGGCAATCAAAAGAGGCATCAGCCAGCTGCAATTAGGTGGCCACAGAACTGTTCCTGCTGGGTCCGGGAGTCCCGTGAGCAGCCTACTTCCTGCTTAGCGTTCTATGGTGTCCTGCCTTAAGGCCTTCCAACAGGAAGCCCTACCTATGCAGCTGTCTCCATTCCAGACAAGTCTGAATGCTGGCCTTTGCACTGAGTGGCTGGATTTTACAAGTGCTGGCCTTTGCACTGTGTGACGAGTGGCGGCATTTTTTTTCTTTCTCCAGGTTCATGTGAGGGGTCATTTGATACTGCCTTTGACTGGATTCACAAAGAGAAGAACCAATATGGAGAGGTGAGAGTGAGATTCAACACCTATTTCTTCCGCAACAGCTGGTATTGGCTCTATGAAAACCGCAACAACAGGACCCGCTACGGGGACCCTCTCCAAATTCTCACTGGCTGGCATGGAATCCCCCCACAAAACATAGATGCCTTTGTCCATGTCTGGTCACGGGGAAGAGACGAGCGCTACTTTTTTAAAGGTAATGATGCTTCAGGCGTTATTTCCCTTATGAAATAAATGCACTCAGGATGTTTCCAGCACTCAGCAGAGAATCCACTGGCTTGATTTCTGTCTGCTCTGGCGGGCACGGGCAGGTGTATCCTCTGGTCTACTAAAGATAATCTAAAAGTCACTAGATGAATAAACTAGGCACTTGAGGTGCCACCAACATGGAAAAGAAACATCTGTGGACTGTGAAAGATGAAAGTGGGGTTTCTCTGTGAAGAGGACACTAGTAATTTGTTCTGTCTTTGACTGAGGTCAGCAGGATGGTGTTCACAGGATTCTCTGTGAAGGGCAACTACACTCTGACTATAGCAGATGGGCAAGGAAAGTATTACTGGAGTCAAACTGAAGAGGACTCCAGGCCTGGGGAGATTGCTAAGAGAGCCTTGCTTTCTTCTAGTCACAATAGAGTCACGCAGGGCTATCTGGGGCCGACTGGGAGTGGCCCTTAAACCACACTGACAGCTTTTGGTTGGCTCTCAGGAAACCAATACTGGAGATATGACAGTGAGAAGGATCAGGCGTACATGGAAGACGAGCAGGGAAGAGGCTATCCCAAACTGATTTCGGAAGGCTTCCCTGGTGTTCCCAGCTCCCTGGACACTGCCTTTTACGAGCGAAGGCAGCAGCTGATTTACTTCTTCAAGGAGTCTCTCGTAAGTATGGCTTTTCTAAGTTCTTAGTTAAAAGATCTGTGTGGCAGATCATCCTCTGGAAAATTACTTGGAACTTAAGTATAAAGAAATCAGTGCAAAGTCGGACTTAATTATGATATTGCTATAAATTAACATGAAAATTAATGACCCTCAGAAGTTAGTCTTAATATCTAATTTACATCACAGGTATTTGCATTTGATGTGAACAGAAACCAAGTGCTTAATTCTTATCCAAAGAAGATGACCCAAGTTTTTCCAGCAATAATGCCACAAAACCATCCATTCAGAAACATAGACTCAGCTTACTACTCCTACGCACACAACTCCATTTTCTTTTTCAAAGGCAATGTGTACTGGAAAGTAGTTAGTGACAAGGACAGACGGCAGAGCTCTCGGCTGCCTTTCAATGGCTTATTTCCAAAAAAATCTATTTCAGAGAAGTGGTTTGATGTTTGTGATGTTCATATGTCTACATTGAACATGTGATGAGAACAGGAAAATCAAGACAGCACTAGGACTCAGGAACAACTTCTAAGAGAAAAAGTCTGAATTTTTTCAAAGATTTTCAGTAGCTAAAACAAACGTGGCTTCCTACGCTAAAACCAAATGGAAGAGCAGTACTTCAGCTTATCAGTCAATTTAAGGGCCAGTTACTCGGGGGAAAATCTCTTAAATACAACAAACGATTTTATTCCAAGGAATCTATTCTACTTTCCATAAACTCTGCTGAATCCCAACACTGCCACCAGGGGTCGGGGTCAGACCATCAAAGATGATGCTGCACTCTAAAGGCATAGGAATGACTTTACTGCCTAGGAAGGATCAGAGTTCAAATCCTATTTTAAGACACAGGTCACAATGCCATGTCTAACACTTGACAGAGAAACAAAGTTCCACAAATATGTCCAAATCTACTTTTCAGGGAGGAAGGCACATTCTGAGCTGAAGCCAGAGATCACTTGACAAACTGTGGGCCCGGCTTCATTTCCCAGTGTCCCGCACAGTGGTGGCCTCCAGCAGTCAGGTGTGCTGCTTCTCACACGGGCCTCACGGGAACTGGCCCTGAGAGTGTGGCTTTCCTGGCTCACTGTAATTGGCTGGGAGTTCTGACTGTTTATGCTGTGCAGGCCAGGCCACAGCAGGGCTCTGGAAACGAGCTGGGTAACCTTAATTTTCCTAACTCAGTCTATCTGGGATACACACTACCCCTTTACCTTCTACATCGCATGGCCTGTTAAATTCTCAGCGCACAGAAACCCCAACCCAATGCTGTGTGTAATGAGGACAAAATCTGGACAACGACGTGAACTGAGAGGTGCAGGAGCCTCAGTGCTCAGTGCTGTGATGTGCACTTCAGGAAGCTCTAATCTGAATCGGCAGCAGTGAATTACAACGCATTTTTAAAGGACAGTTTAATTCTCCTGCAGAAATTTTCATGTTATTGCTATGACAAGGGGAAATACCCTGAATTTCTATTTTCTTGCTTAAAACCAGTTTCCTCTTGACTGAAGGCTTTTGAACTGAGAAGGGCTAGGAGTTGAGATACACAATTCTAGTATCTCAACTCCAGCTCGTTTTGAGGGAAATCCTCTCTGAGTTCATTAACCCAGAGGCAACACACTCTGTGACAGCAGCAGGTTTAACCAGCAGAGGAAGAAAGTGCTGCTCTGTGTCGTGTGCTGCAGAGATAAGGAACAGTCCTGAGGAGAATCCAACTGCTACAACCAAAACTTTTCAGGGCTGCGATGATTGGCTTTTGTAAATAGATGCAAACCTGAGGACAATGTAAACTAAACAGTAAGTAACTAGACAAATGGCTAGAGAATTCTGCCAAGAAATGATGGATGCCAGCTCATGTTAGAGAAACCAGCTTACTCCAGACAACATGCCTGCAGAGGTGTGGCTGGTGTGGGAGGGACTGCTGGTCCCCATGGAGGGTCTGCATAGTGGCTGACACCTTAAGCCTGAAGGCTAGTTCACAACAGGTCACTGTTGTACAGGGCCCCAGACTATCATCCAACCCAAAAGAAGTCTACTTGACTTAAATGTTGCACTTTCTTGAAACCTCAGAATTAGAGCCTTATACACAGTAGGCTTTGAAGAAAGCAGAGAATGTATGCCTGCAAGTGGAGGAGAGCCACACGGCGGCAGCTTCCAACAAGCACAACGCTCCAGGGAGAATCTGATGGGTGACCAAATTTCAGTTTGAATGTTATGACTTATGAATAGTATAGCTGTGTTAATTACAACCAGATGTAACCACAGCACAACAGGAAGAATGCAAAGTGGAAAATACAAAGGAATTTTAAATAAATAATTTATTCAAAATAGTTTTCTTACCTTATTCATAGCTTCAAGTTTAAAATGAAAAGAGAGTAGTACCTATTCTTTATCAGTATCATAGAAACTCAAAGAAAGAGAATCCTCAGAACATGCATTAAATACAGAGAACTGCACAATCACTAGTCTTCAAAAAATCCTGCATTGTAGCTTTAAAGGGTATACTTTTTTGTGCAATTTAAAAGGAAGCACTAATGTACAGGGAGTTCCTGCAACCCATTTGAACCCGTAAAATCATCTGGATAAAAGTTCTCTTGACCAAAGTTACATTTTATCCAAAGTAATCTCATCTTCTACCCAATAGCTTAACACTTCAGAGCTATTTGAAAATGTCGTATTCACTGAACGTGTCAACGGTGACGTACTACGTACTTCCCAAGGAAGTAAGTGAGGGGAGCTTTCGGTCCATTCTGTTGTTCATCCTTCCAAGAAGCAGCCAAAGCACCTGTGTCCTCTGCTGCTACGGAAATGACGGTCTCCATTGTGGGCCCATTTAAATGGCATTTCCTCACTTTTTAATGTGGTGCAGCACCAAGTGGACAGAATGGCTCCAGGTTGGGAAGGCACTAGCAGCAAGTCTGTGGCTGCAACTCAGTAGGTCACTGAACACCACTGCCACCTGCTCCACTGCGCCCATGTGCGAGCTGCTGCAGCACACGGACGATGACACCAACTCTCTCCACAAGAGCTGTGCTTTTGTTGGCCGAGGCTCTCAAAAGCTGGGAGTAAATCTGTTTGTTGGTTCTGAGGATGGCATCTTCTTCAATGTTACTGCTGGTTAAAAACAGACAGGTGAAGGGCAGGAGAGGGCAGAAATGCACAGCCACTTTCAGAGCTGCTGGCACTGTCCATGCCTCTTCATGCCTAGCTTCTTACACTGGTAGTTCAGGGTGTAAGATGTTTACGTCAACATGCCAGTAAGGACCCAGGTATATACACAAGCTTGCCATAGACCAGAACTGCTCTTGGCAGTGAATCAAACAAAAACTCCCTGCCTTGTGGCAGGACCAAGAATGAGGGGCACTGGGAGAACACACTGACCACTATAAAACGGTGGCAGAGGATAGAGCACAAGTGGAGGCTGGTGAGGACACAGAGAAGCTGGGTAACAATTCCTCTACTCACATGAGCCTGGCCTAAATCCTCAGTGTATAGAGGCACACACACAAACCACCAGCCAGGCATGAGCTATAGAACACAATCCACCCACCCAGGACCTCACCCAGACTCCTGACTCAGCTTCCACAAAGTTCTCCCTTCCTCCATCTGTCCTCACCAGTGCCATGAAACTATCTCTCACAGGACTCCATCGGGGCACAGGGCTCTTTATCCCTCTTCTTTAAGGTCATTAGCTAACTTATCCTTTCCCCGTTTCACTCCACTAAATACTCAATGTGCACATTTCACTGAGAACAGTCCAAGAAGTCATTCTGTTCTCTGCACTGGGGGGAAAGCTTTATGACGCCTCAGACTTTGTTTTTCATAGTTTTTAAAATCTCAAATACCAAAGCCACCAAAATGTCAGACCTCACACTCTGCTTCAGCTGTAAACACTGAAATACAAGAGATCAATTCTTAATCCAAAGAGGAAATCAATCCTTGGGAACCTAATAATCAAAATTAGCATTTTGTATAATAGTGCAATACCATACACACACAATCTGAAAAATAAATTTTCAGTGAGAAAATTAAGTAACTCTTAGCTTTCTTAGCGTTCACTACAATTATATAGAAACCTAAGTAAATTTGATACTTTCAATTATTAAGCCCACTTCTTAATGTGTCTCAGGGTGAAGGGGAGAAACACTACACTTACTGCTTCCCTTCGTTAAGGTCACATTTTGACATCCCTCTACTCTCAAAGGGAATGCATTACTTCACAGGGAGATAACTAAGCCTGCAAAGGATGTTTTCCTCAGTAAGAACATTCTAGATGTTTTCATCTGCACATGAGTAAAAGAGAAGTCAGTCACGACTTAGTAACCAACACACTCTGCTTCAAAGGCTGCCACAGTATCATGCTTCTTTTGCTCGATAAACCTGAAAACACAAATTAGCTCACAGGGACTTTAGGTTACAACAGAGTATTAATAACCTGAACTGAAAGCAGACATTACTTAGGTCACACATAGTAGTACTGTGATTATAAAGCATATCAAAAGTCTAAAGCTATTATCTGTCAACCAGTTATTTAAACCACTGTTTTGTGAAAATCAACAGATTACGGTGCTTCTCACAGAATCATATGCACAATGCCATCTTGTGGACACATGTTAACTGCAGCTAGCAGTGAAGCCAGGAAAGCCACAAGTTCCTTCTCAACAGTGAGTGCTATGACACACACTACCTACTTTGCCTTCTGATTCTCCACAAAGATGCGTGTATGTGCTAAACTGTAATGAACACATTAGCACACCTTGCTGAGTGCCTGAAGGGCCCAAGGATCAACAACTAGACTGAATGAAATGCAGTGTCCCTGAGACTGAGACTTCCTTCAACTAAAACCTCTCCCTTAAGCTACTCAAAAGCAAGTAAGTCTAAGACTGAGGTACGCCCAAACTGCTAAGAACTCCTGACCAACTTGGTCCTCCTCTCCCAAACAGGCTAAAAATTACAAGGAGCATGTACACCGGAACATGGCTAACTCTGTGGGTGTGCAGAGACAGTCTCTCCAAGGTGCAGTATGAACGGAGAAGGCAAAGCTCCTTCCACAGACCAGCCTCACCCTAGTGCAAGGTACAGTCATCCCACCTTATTTTATCCCAGGGAGAGATTTTCTGATACTCACAAGTGGATGCTTGAAACTAGGTAAAACTGACCCCTATCTATACATACATGTGACAAAACTGTTTGTAAATCAGACACAGTACGTAATTAGCACTATCACAGACCTTACCAACCCTCAGCATTTTCTTCTTTATTGAGAACTTTCACCTTTTTCACTTAAAGTTGGCATATTCAAATTGCCAGCATCACCACACGCTTGTGATCTGGGGCCATTTTAAAGTGAAATAAGGGCTACACTGTATAGGGTGCTGATGCTGCAGGAGTGGCCTGATCACCAAGAAGGCTAAGTGACTGATGGGTAGAGTGTATATGGAAATGCTGGACAAAGCAGTGAGGCAGATCCTGGGTGACCAGCATGGATTTCAACATGCTACACAGAATGGCACACAAAATGTATACGGTTTATGTCTGGGATTTTCCATTTAATATTCCGGATTACAGTGGACCACAGCTAACTAAAACCTCAGAGAGTGAAACGGTTGTTACTGGCATCTACTTTATTGTTAGAACTTGGATGCTGTGATATATGGAAGACAGCCACGGCAACAAAAAATTCTCAACCAAAGCTCAAGTCAAGTTACAAAAATAAAGTCCAATGGACACCTGGCAGGTGAAAGGCAGACAAACCAAACCAGCCTCCAGTGTCCTAAGAGATGTCCAGATTTCAACAGCACCGGGCCAGACTGAGATGAAATGACAACAGCAGAACTCTTACAGGGGATTGTGAATGACCACAGTAACATGGTAAGAGACTGAAGACACGACGGAGACTGCGCAGATCAGACTGGTTGATTTCGGCAAGAAGGAATCTGCAGTGTTACAACTGTATTGTGTCACAGTGGTGGTGGCAAAAACTTGAATGCTGTATCGAAGCTCAGAGCAGTGAATTTCACTGTACATAAATTACAACAGGCCAAAAATGATCTGTACTCCAAGATTTTAAGTTCGGAGAATGTATAGAATAATGGATGTATCTGGATGAGTGATCTTTCATCTATTTTCAATGTTTTATAATATAGACTAAACTTGTTTTCTTAAAAAAATTTATCTTCATTTTATGTGTATGACTGTACCTCCTGCATGTATGTAAGTACACCCATGTTGTACAATGCCCATGGAGGTCCAAAGGTGGCATTGGATTCCCTGGAACTGGAGTTACAGATGGTTGTTAGCCACCATGTGAGGGCTGTGATTTGAACCTAGGTCTTCTACAAGAGCAGCCAGTGCTCTTAAGCACTAAGCATCTCTCCAGCCCGTACTTGCATTTTTTAAGGTTGTTATTTTATCTCGAGTGATGTACTTGATTTCCAATTAGTGACGCAAAAACACCAGCTCTGGTGAGAGTGTGCTGCGAGGTCATCAAGAGGACCCGGCACCGCTATGCTCACTCTTCCTTTCCTCCTCACTAGCGTCCCAGCTTCAGAGACTGACATCCACTCCCTAACTCTCAGGTGCAACTAGCCCTCAGAATCCACAGTATGGCCCAGACTTCATGCCATTTCTAGGCTACCTGTCTCTCTCGGGGAATACACACTATCAATTTGGTATTTACTCTGGGCGCAAATCTTTTAGATCTGTAATATGAAAATACGTCTCACCAACCAAGGATTAGTACTGAAAATTCTGGATTTCTACATAGAACAGGAAAAACAAAATACAAAACACGAAAACCCTACCTTTTCTTTCCATCAATAGTGATAACTCATAGGCAAGATATGAGCAAAGAAAATCCCATCGACAACCATGCAGTTTACCTTGATTTCTTTTTAGATGACGACAACAGTCTGATGGATTGCAGGAGAAGGAATGACAGACGAGATTCAAATATACTGAGGAGTTTGATGACTTCCTCTCGATTCAGATTAGGTGAAGAATCTGCAGCGGGAGCCGCCTCACCACCCTTGGGCTAGAGACACAAGCACAGTGTCACCACCTAAGCCGCCCAGCCCCACCACTTCCTATATGATGATGGTACTATGAAATCACCGACAGGAAACTGACCCCAGACCACACTGACAGACGCATAATAAAGTGCCCCACACCTAAATATTTATGTGGAAGAAGTGAATCCTGTATAAAATTTTCATGAGTTCTCAACACTGGTCACCACAGGAGCAACATGGAAAGGGGCACAGCTGGGACATGGCCTACCAGGCTGGAGAAGGGAGGGCAGAGTATGGGGGAGTTTTCAGCAATACAGAAAGCTGCAGAAATCTGGAATGCCAGAAATTATTCTTTCCTGTGAAGCTTGCTTAAGCCAAATACTCCCAGGAAATTTGGTGCAATTAAGAGAGTACAGGCTTTCTTCTTTTGTAAAAAACAAAAGCAAAATAAACCTCCAAATTAGAAAAAACAAAAATCAACAACCTCAAGAGGCTTTGTAACTTGCTAGTTGAGCTCCTTGGTAACTATGGTTTCATTAAAGATTATTCTAGAGGGGCATGGTGCTGCACAACTTTAATCCCAGTACTCGGGAGGCAGAAGCAGCAGGTGGATTTCTATGAATGAGACTGAGGCCATTCTGGTCTACATAGCGAGTTTCAAGTCAGATGGGGCTACAGGGAGACGTTGTCTCAAATAGCAGCAGCAGCAACAACAAAGCCCTTTCAAAATGTAAATGCTATGCCTGCAAATGAAGGCGATTTAATAATTTCATCACGCAAATATAACTGCTATGCTTTGGATGAACCTTCAAAAGCTCCCATGCTGGATGGAAGCTCATTTGCACTATGTGCTCATAAGCCAGCGGGGCCTTTAAGATATGGGCCTAGAGGCACCACTGGGCCCTACCCTTGCCAGTGGATTAATGTTGTCTCTGGAGAGTGGGTCAGGTAAGTGGTGTGAACTAAAGTTCCCAGAAAAGAAGAATCCACAACTGTGTTAATGACTCTACAAAGCTGAGAACTGCCATGGTTAAAGAGCTAAAAGCTGAAGTCAAATCATCCTGGGCTATCTCTAGTTCCCTATCGCCATTTATCATCCACTTCTGTTTGAACTAACATCTCCTGGTAACCATTAAGTAAACCCTTTAGGAACAGACTTACAGATGACTAGCTTCTACCAACCCAAAAGCCAAGAGTGTTGTCAGGAACCAGAGCTAGCAGAGATCTCCCCACTTTGCTGTAATCTGCCTGCATGATTTTCCCACCAACATATTTGGAATAGGCCTTGATTTATGATTTCTTTGTGCTATTACTATAAAATCTCACACAACGGTTAGCACATTGGAACAGTGGTTCCTAGGCTGTGGTCGTTGGTGTGGCTGCAGAATAAAGTACCCCTTAGTCCCTGAGGTGAGAGCTGTGCTTCTGCATCAACACTGGCTTAATTCTTACAGGAGCCAAGTTGTTCAAGAGGAGGCTACTTCATGTCTTGTCCCATTCTGCATGTGGCAGTTCCCTTTCCATATCACCATGCTGTCATGTGGCTAGAGGCCCTTTACCAGGGCAATGGTGCCATGCATTTGGACTTGTTAATCTGGATCACAATCTGGGACAAACATACTTCTTTACAACTTACTCAGTGTCCAGTACTTTGTTACAGCATAAAATGGACTAAATTTTAACAAATTATGATTAATGTGTTTCTATGCAAAGCATGTGTGTATACATACATAAAACATACACACATTCCTAAGTATATGCTATATGTCTACTACATACATACCATTTAGTATAAGACAAAAAAAACAGTAGTTTTCTTCACTTACCTGGTCACATTCCTCCATGAGCTCCTTCCGAATGAGCTGGAATGCATGCTCAGTTCTTACCATGATATCAAGTGCCCCAGATAATGTTTTTAACTTTCCAACATTGCTATTCTGACCTAAAGTATTAAACACAAAATGATCATTATTAAACTATACATCTAAAAACCAATCTACTGTTAATGTTACTGATTTTCAAATACCATAAAGGCAACTCATGACAATCTTAACAAAACCAAACCCAAAGAGTTTATTAATTTTCCTTTGAAAAACATACTAAATCTAGACAAAGCACTATTACAATAAAAATTTTAACTTCTAATACACGGTTATGCCAGGTGTAGTAGTGCATGCCTTTAATCCCAGCATTCAGAAGGTAGAGGCAGGTGGATTTCTGTGAGTTTGAGGTCAGCCTGGTCTACATAGCAAGTTCCAGGCTGGCTGGGGCTACAGGGAGACCCTGCCTCAAAAAAAAAAAGAATGCACAACTATATTGACATTGTTCCCTTGCTTCGCTGTTCAGCTCTTAGGCTGAGGACAGTCTTCTCGGAACAGGAGCAGTATCTGAAGTATTAGAGTAATGAACATCAACAAAGGGGAGTTTGTAGTTCAAAGGTCACTCCACTATCCATCAGCTGTGTCAAGTTGATCAAGTCACTTGACTATTTAACACTGGAGGTCCCACCATAAAGTAAGGGACTACCCTTCTGTTCAGAGTAGACAGATGTATCAAAAAGGAGAAAAGTATCAAACTTCTCTACAGTTTTCAGATACTACAAAGCACCTTAGCCCTGTTCTTTTTACACCCAGTATGTGTGTAGTGCAGTGCTGTGAAGCAAAGGGTTAGCCTCCAGATTTCTCCTCCACTCCTGAGATGATCTGTAAGCCCTGCAAATGATGTCTATGACCAAAGTGTCTGCCTGTCTGGGGCCTAGGGCCACACTGCACAATGTGATTGACAAGGGCTCTCTTGGCCCCAGGGTAACAGCTTGTCCTTTAGAGAAGCTGGAGGTTAAGTCAACCATGCAGCAGTAACCATGGCCATTATGACCAAATCTGAAGACAAACTGTGGACTCCACAGCTAAACTTCCTGAATGGCAGTCACTGGAGTAGATACACATCACTGCTCGAGTGGGCTGGGGTCAGCACCACCTATAACTCTGAGAGAAGCCAGGGGGACATCCCATCTAGAGTGCTCTGTCCAAGCACCTCTTCCCTTGGCTAATTTGCTGTACAGCCTTTTGCTGTAAGAACAGCTTTCACTGAATTCTGAGAGTCCTGGCAAACTACCAAACCCCAAAGATGGTGTCAGAGCCTTAAACTTGCAGTTGGTGTCAGAAATAAAAGGAGACATTGGAACTCCCCATCTGCTGACTGTTGGCTTCTTCCTTTACAGTAAAATCTAAAACTTTCCAAATAACTTTAAATTCAACAGACAAGATGTCAGGGTACATGTGACATCCAGGAGGCAAGCTGATTATGTATAGAACCGCCAATATAGCCTGAGGCTAGAGTCACATCCTGACATGATTACTTGTCCTGGTGTGCTAGAGTTCTCAAAGAGGATCTGCTGATCTTGGTTCACCAGTGGGGGCTGTCAGTGCCCCTATTGATGCCCTGATCAGAAACATATACTGCCTAAGGAGAAGAAGAAGAAGAACTGTCAATAGGGCAGGGAGCAGACAACAGACAGAGGAAGGTTCCCAAGAGTCCTACATACTATGGTACACAACAGGAAATACAGTGCCTTTAAAATATTTTACTATTTTTATGTGTGTGAGTGTACTGCCTGCATGTGCAGTATAAGTGCACCTGTGTCATGCAATGCCCAAAGGTGAGAAGAGGGCATCGGATCCCCTGGAACTGGAGATGGTTGTCAGCCACCATGTGGGTGCTGGGAATTGAACCCAGGTCCTCTGCAAGAACAGCCAGTGCTCTTAACCGCCGAGCCATCGCTCCAGCCCAAAATACAGTGTCATAAACTAAAGTATTACTAATATGGCTTATAAAACCCACAAATCTAGCTAATAAACCTTAACAATTTTCTGAGATATTCATAGTACTAAGATGGTTTTTTAAAATTTTTAACTACATTCATTTACTGTGTGTTGGGGGGGGTACATGCCATATGCATGCCATAGGATGCATCTGAAGGTCAAACAGCAACTTGTGGGTCCCCGGGATAGAATTCAGTTGGTCAGGCTCAGTGGCAAGCACCTTTACCCAGAGTCATCTGGCTCTAAAAATGCTTTTAAAAGGTGATTTAGCTGCTGGGCGTGGTAGTGCAGGCCTTTAATTCCAGCACTAGGGAGGCAGAGGCAGGCAGCTCTCTGCTGAGTTCAAGGCCAGCCTGGTCTACATAGTGAGTTCCAGGGCAGCTGGGGCTACAGGGAGAGCTTGTCTCAAAAAGACCAAAAAAAACCAAAAAGGTGATTAACTACACTGATCATCTTAGAAAACTGTCTCTTTTCTTTTATAAAAATGATACATACTAATCCTAAAGAATTAAAATTTGTTAGAAAATTCCATGATTTTTCTGTGAAATCAGATTACTCAGGGCTACCTAGAAAGGACTGCACTTATCTCAGAGCTTATCCCCTACATCTGCCATGCATTACCACTGGCAGTAATACAGAACTGTGACAAATGTTTCTAGACTTATAAGGTTCAAGTGGGTCCATGTGAAAATGACCTTATAGCTTCCAGAGTTCCTGCTCACAGCAAACTTGGAGTCTCTTCCATGCCTCCCAAGGAGGGCTGCATCTCATACATGCTAAGTCATGTATTTAAAACACAGGTTGAGCATCCCTCTCCCAAGCTGTCTAGGACTAGAAGCATCCAGACCTTTGAGTGTACAGATTTCACAGGCTAGTACTCCTAATCCCATTACCAGATATCTGGAACGCTCCAGATTCTACAACTTTAAGTACACTGAAGTTTAAATTTATAACATTAAAAAATGAGTTGGTATACTTCAAATAATAGTTTCTTTACTAGTACAAGAGATATTTCTCTAGAGACCTATGCAGGTGAGGGAAGCCAACGGGCAAGAGCTCCAGAGAGAACCCCAGAAAGCAGAGCACTCACTAACCTCTGCTGTATAGACGACAACGCAGCTCTCACTCCCCCGACCCCCACTTCCAACTCACAGCTCATTTCTAGTCCACCTACAACCCAAAGCTGCCAAGTGTCAGCTCCATATTGCACATACTGCTGCTTCTCACCCTCAAGCTTTTCATGCTGTTTAAATCTTTAAAGGCCCAAGTTCACTTCCCTGTTTCAGCATCGTGACTTCTCTTGGCTTCTACTGAGATTCCTAACTTCGGGCACATTAGCAAGATGGTATAGTATTTCGTACATCCAAAAGCGATGCACAGCTTGGCCTCCCTCTAAGACAATCCAACACAAGAGCTAGCACACACGTTCTGAGAAGTAAGCCGGACTTACTGGTCATCTGAAACTCCGCAAACGCTACTCTTTCTAACTGCACTCTAAGCAGTTCACAGGGAGCGTCTTTGAGAAGCTGAAACAGCTTTGCAGCTTTGCTGTAATGAAGGTCTGCCAGCACCCGGTGTTGCTTCCTCAGATGCTCATCCCCAACCTAGGAACAAAGGCAATGGTGATGACCCTAAGGCTGCGGCTTCCTTGTAACAGTGGAAGCCTTCCCACTTTGTTGCAGAGTGCTTTTTATTTCTCAAGTAAGTTCTATAAATTTACTAGATTAGAACAGCCGCTTAGTGCCTGCTGTGGAATGTCACAATAAAGCAGGAGGTGAGAGACAGGAGAATCACAAGTTCAGGTCAGCCTGGGGTACCAGCAAGTTCCAGGTCTGTCTGAGCTGCTTAGGGAGACCTTGCTTCAGAAACGCAAGGGAAAAAAAAAAAGTAAAACTGAGCTGAGAACATTGGGGGTTACATGCACCAATATGGCTGAATGTAAAAACATGTCTAGCGGAAGGTAGGGAACCACAGGACAGCAGAATGACTCCTATAAAACTCCTCAGGAAGCAAAAACCTCTTTTCAGTTCTAGACACAAAAGATCTAGACATTCAGGACTCTGTTAATCTGGGTACTGATGGCAACACATCAGTAGGGACACTCGGGGCTCTGCAGACCACACTTCGTTCCGAGCTCCAGACCATGCACACTGGGATTTCCTCTGGTCATTCTTTAAACTGTGATGTGATGGCGCACACCTTTAATCCCAGGACTCGGGAGGCAGAGGCAGGCAGATCTCTGTGAGATGTAGGCCAACCTGGTCTACAGAGCAAGTTCCAGGCCAGCTGTGCCCGTCCTGCACCACTACTTCCATATTCTCCTGTGCACACTCCATTTTACAATAATGGGAGAAGTGCATTTAAAATATATGCAGAACTATACTGCAGAAAGCCTAACTACATCTGGGAAAAACAAAAGTAACATACTCAGGAAAATATGATTTCCACACTAAGACCCAATCAATACAGGTGCAGGTAGGAAGGGAAAAGCATTTAGATACAAGTTTTTCTAAAGTAGCCATATTAGCAAATAGAAAGAGATGGCATTTAAACTATACATGAAAGTTTTAAAAAGGGGGAGAGAACACTTTCAAATAGAATTTACTTCGGGATGAGCACACCTGATTCCTCAGACAGCTATGGTACATGGAAGCCAGCCTGTGGTGGATGGTGGCAGCGCGGTACTGACAAAGGGGCTGCCGAGCAGACACGGAGTCAATGTCGCAGTGCTTCAGGGACTTCATCATGGCCTCACTGACTTCTTTTTCAATCTGTTTTCCAAAGGGGGAGAAAAAATTAACAAGCTTATAATATTGACTGAAGATTTCACAGCATTTAAATACTGCTCGCTAAAGAAAAGAGGAAGGAGGGTGCTTGCTATCAAGTGAAGGAGCAGTGCTGAGGACTTGTCCGTAATCCAGTGACCTCATTACCTGCTCCTGAGCTTTTCTGGACAATGGAGCATAATCTTGTTGTAGAGTTGCCATGGTGAAGTAAGTAGTGGACAGTTCCCAGTTCACTGAATCCCAAACAACTGGGTGTATGTCTCGAGTGCCCAATGACCTCAGCGCTTTCAAATAGTAATCTACAGCCTGCAGGGAGGTAAAGTGTAAATGTGTGACTCAGTTTAAACATATGCTAGGTCTGTAGTAAAATTATACATGCTTCAAAATCACTTGGACATCAATTCTGGGAGAATTTACAAAAGGATAATATCACGAAGAAAGGAAAATAAATGAAAATATTTTAGTAAAGAACACCTCCGGAGCAGACTGAACGCCCTCCGTAGAGTGTCCTCAGTGCAGTTGTCTGACTCGGGCTGAGGCACCTGGATGCATTTTTTCTTTTTCATTTAGAATAAACATTACTTTATGTAACTAGTAAACTATAAAAGATGAGAATTATTTTACTGTAAAAAGCAGGTCCTTCTGCCTTCAAACGCCGTTGTATTCACAGTGAATACAGATAGCAGCACCTTCCACAATTCCACCACCAGAGGGTCCCTCTGCCTCCCAAGTGCTGTAATTAAAGGTGTGTGCCACCACGCCTGAATACTGACTTTGTGTACAAGTTTCAGAAAGAAAAGCAAAAACAAGGTCACTTTTTTTCAAAATGTACTACGCCACGAACAGAATATTCTGCAGGAATGTAAAGTGTAAAAACGGGCAATCACCCAAACACTCATTCCTTTTTTCAAACATTACTTTTTTTGGTTTTTTTTTTTTTTTTTTTTTTTTTTTTTTTTTTGGTCTTTTTGAGACAGAGTCTCCCTGTAGCCCCAGCTGTCCTGGAACTCACTGTGTAGACCAGGCTGGCCTTGAACTCAGAGATCTGCCTGCCTCTGCTGGGATTAAAGGCATGCGCCACCACACCCGGCTCTTAAACATTACTTTTACTTGCTTACTTTGCATATGTCCTCACTCGTGTACCATGGCACACGTGGAAGTCAGAGGACAAGATACAGGAGCCAGTTCTCTCTTGCCACCACATGAGTTCTGGGGACTGAACCCGGGTCTTCAGGCTGAGCATCTCTCCCCAGCAACATGTTTTAAGATTCTTACTGCTTCACATCTTAAGTGGGCCTTAACCTCCAACCTGTCACAGGTGCTCTCATCATGCCCCCTAGATTGCGGTCTGCCTCCCTTTCACCTTCTGATGTGTTTACGCCCTTCCCCTGCATCTACTGGGCCTTCCAGTTCCAGTTTCATTTCCCCGCGTCACTCTCTAAGCCACAGAACACTTGCTCTTGCCACACCAGCATAATTTACTGAGCCATCTTTTCCTAACAGCTCCATGTGCCGTCCCCAGCACTGACATCTTCCTGTTCTTATGGGCTACTACTATGCCATCACCATGGTGTAACCATTTTTGGTTTTATTTAGTGAAGCAAAGGCCACGTTTACACAGATGACAAGAGTAAGTGGATAAGGCCCAAAATAAAGGCAAACATGTTACCTTGTTGTAATACAAGCCCTCTTCTGGTGAGAATTCACGTTTAAATTCATCCTCCGCACCACAGTGTGCCTGTGCACAGATCCTCATGAGTCTTCCCGTGTTGCACAGCAGAAGGGCAGCATTTGTAGCATCATCAATCGACTCAAAGTTGTGAATTCCCTTTTCAAAACAAGAAAAGCTTTTTTTCCACAATTGTTGCTCTGCGGCAGACACAGATTTGCTCACTTCACAAAGAAAGAAAGAAAACAATTGCATAAGCAGACATCAGTGAACCACTATCTGAAGTGATGACAAGGAGTGCGGCAGTCGGAACTGGGGAAAGCCACCACCTGGGCTCAACTGCATGTCCCTCACAACTCATTCTGCGGAAATGCTAATCCCACTCACTTCCTGACCACGTGACTGTACTGAGGACCAGGTCTTTAAAGAGGTAATTGAAGATAAACGTGGTCATCAAGAGTGAGGACTGGGATCCCTGGAGGAAGGGGAACATACGCAGAGGAACGCAGGTGAGGACACTGTGAGGGGCCTTAGCTTTTAAGGGAAGAAGCACAGAGCAATTCTAGCAAACTACAAAAGATGAGAATTATTTTACTGTAAAGGCAAGTCCTTGACCTTGGACTTCCAGGCTTCAAAACTGTAAGACAATACCTTTCTGTTTTTATGTTATGCTACCATCAGTGGTACTGCAGCCCCAGCAGGCCAATACGTTTAACCACAACCCTTTTCTCAAGACTGGCTGAGACTAACAGCAGCAAAGGTGCCTAAGCAAAGCGTTATACTGTAAAGAGTCAAACACCATGGTCCGTGGGGTTAAGAGGCTGCAGTTCAGGTTCTCTCCAGTTCTCCTGGGCTGTGACTGAAACTCTACAAGTCCTCAAACACTCAGGGTTTCCACCCATCCCAAAGGTCAAGCATAGTTCACAACTCTACAGGAGCTGAAGTGTGTTCAGTTTACCTACCCTCAGTTCCAGCTCAGCCCCATCCCTTCTCAGGAACCCAGCCTTTGTGCTGACATCCCCTCCAGTGGCTCCAGCTACCACCCTTATGGAATGCTCCTCAATCTGGGGGGGAGGGCACCAGCTCTAACGGATCTCCGCATATTACTAATCAACTAGTAAACCAGGCCCTTCCACATCCATGTTCCAAATGTGTCTCAAACCAAAATCAAGCAGCCTGAGCCACCACCCACTGCTTCCTGAACTCCCATGTGGCCTCCTCCTGCTGCTCAGGACCTCCCCATGGCTCCTTCTGTGCACTGCCTGCTCAGTCTCCAGAGCATTCCTTTACTCACATTTGCATGTTGAGGTCAGGGAGGGCCTGCCTGCTCAACTACACTGTCTTCCCCAAAGCCTTCCAAATACGTGATAACCTTAAGACACAGCTTCCCCATTCTCCTACTATACTGCATATACCCTTACGTACATTTCCCAGAGACCTGCATTTGTATTGGATTTTCCAAGTGGAAGGGGTACCAATTACATACCCCACATAAAGCATGGTACGCGGTACGTGGTACATGGCTGGCTGCCCAAGCTGTTTCTGAATTAGCCAGACAATTAGAAAAGTCAGGGGGGCCAAGCATGGTGGTACACGCCTTTAATCCCAGCACTAGGGAAGCAGAGACAGGTGGATCTTTGTGAGCTGGAGGCCAGCCTGGTCCACATGAGTTCTAGGCCAGCTGGGGCAACAGGGAGACCCTCTCAAAAACACATTTAAAAAAAAAGTCAGGCCGGGCGTGGTGGTGCTCGCCTTTAATCCCAGCACTCGGGAGGCAGAGGCAGGTGGATCTCTGGGAGTTTGAGGCCAGCCTGGTCTCCATAGCGAATCCAGGCCAGCTAGGGCTACAGGGAGACCCTGTCTCAAAAAGAATCCCCCTCTAAAAAAAGTCAGGATGGATGATACTGAAATGAGGAATCCCAAGGGGAAATAATGCTTTTATTTGTCCCCTAATTTAACAATGGCAGAGTCTCTAACAGAGCATCTTGTGATAACGTCTCATCAGGTGCCACGGCTCTTTGCTTCACCCTTAACAATCGGGACCATTCCCTACTGCACCAGGGAGTAAGGGGGGGAGGGGAGAGGACGGAGGAGACACTCACCTGCTCTCTCACCCTGCAATGCGGCAGCCTGATTCATGTAGAACACCCCGATTTCATTTCTAACGTTCCCCATTCTCTTCAACACTTGGACATAGTGCTCTGGGTTCTGACTTTTTAAGTCACTAAATTGCAAGATTTCATTAGCAGCCTCGTAGCATTTACAACTGACTGAAAGTTGGCTTTCTAAGTCTGTAGACAAATCAGTTGCCCATGCAAACCCTTAAAAGGAAAAGAAAAAAAAAGAAGTATCGATACAAGTCATAGTTGCCCTTCCGTCTTGGTAGCTAATGACACTGACACTTAAAGTCCAAGCAATAGGAAGTACAGTACCACAAACAGTGATGCAACCAACATAAGAAATTCACATGGCAGAGCAAAGAAGTCTTTATTGAATGAAATTGTACTTTCCTGGAATATTCATGCTCAAAGAAAGGAATAGTTTCCTGTCTACAAATACCAAACTACCACTTGGATTTTTTCCAGGTTACTTGTACAGACCTAAAGGTGTACAAAACATGGTAAGCAGTTTGTTTTGGTAATTAATGGGACTAGGTTCTGAAATACAGTATTAATGCTAAGTTTAAGTCACTGAAGAGGCTGCTGGTTAAGTCCTCAAAGACCTATGGACACATCTAATAGGACTGGAGTCAACTTAGGCACCAGAGCCAACACGTGAGGGAAAGGCAGCATTCCTGTCGTAGGACTCTTAATACCTGGGACTGTCACTCACAAAGAAGTATTTCGACAGAAAGAAAACACTGAGGAGCTGCCCACTCATCTTGGAAGGAGGGAGAAGACAAGAAGGGGAAACACTAGAAACAGCGCCTTCCCCTCGGCACTCTCCTCTAGCCGTCAGTTTTCTTTGGGGGGTAGATTCGAGTGACACAAACAACTTTAGATCACAGCCCTGCCATTCTGTGATGCTTTAAGAGCTCCTTCAGAAGACTGACACCTGGTCACTTACAGCACGTCTCTGCTTTAGAACAGATGACCTGAGACACCAAGGTAACTTATCTTAGCCACTAGGCTCATTCAGAGAGTAACTAACTCACTTTCGCCAACTGTTATTCCTTTCCCCCAAAAAACTCCATGACTTACAGGGCTACCTGGAAGTACACCAGAAAACCTCACGAAGATTGTGCATAGCTGGTTGGTTTTAGCAACTGCAAAATATTTAATAAACACTCACAGGATCGTGGTCATTCTAAATTCTAAAACTAAGAAAACAATCGAAACACTAATGTCTCTGTCACTGTGAGAGCATATTCAAATACTCTTTAGCCTGGCAAATAATCCCAGTAAGCCAGGAGAGGTGCTGGCATACCCTGACAGCTGGACTCTCTGTGGAGACTGTGGAGGATTTCCTGGTCTTCTTTCGTTTGGTAATTAAACTCTTCTAGGTGTGCTGCTCTATTATTTGCATTCTGTGCCAGCATTAGTTGGATGTCACCGCAGAGGGTCAAATATTGAGAAAGAAACAGCAGCACTTCAGAAAGCATATTGGTGCAGAGGCAGCAATAAGTATCTGTTGCAAAACAGAGAGGGAAGAAACACCTAAGGATGTTAGAAATCGATGAACAAGGCTATATGAAGAAACTGTTACCAGCTGACATCTACTGTTCCCATCAGGTAACACATGGCCTCACGTACTTCAAAGAGGCATCCCAACACTGAGCACTAAATACCACAACAGTCAGTCACAGGACTGGAAGATGTTTTGAAATCAAATTTTAACAGAAAGAAGAGAGAGGGTTCACAATGATTCAGATGTCTTGACTTCCTCCTGGGACCTTTTGGGACATTCTCTTTTACAGGAGCTCACCGTGGCTCTGCAGAGCTAGCTTAATGTATCGCAAGGCTCTTCCATATTTCTGAAGACTCATGGCAGCATCAGACAGAATATAGTAGGCCTTCGATGACTTGAGAATCAGTTGAAGTTTCATCTTATGTTGCCAAGAACCAGGGATCATCCCAGACTGACTCGAACAACTGCCCTTCTGAAGGGAGCCCACTGTGATGGGGTGGAAGAAAAAGAGACATACATTTTATTTCAATCTAAGTCTCACAATAAAAAAGATGCCTTTTTTCCCTTTTCCTATCTCACATAGCAGTTTACCATTTCTTCTATCAAGAACTCTAAAGTTGCCAGGCACGGTGGCTCATGCCTTTAATTCTAGCACTCAAGAGCCTGAAGCAGAAGGACTGCCAAGCATGTGGCCAGCCTGGGTGCGTTCCAGGCCAGCTTAGGGTACAGACTGAGACTCTTATCTGAAACAAACAGAAAACAAAGCAAATTCTAGCCCTTATTACCTTCTTCATTCCACAAATGATCACTCTTATGCTATACCCATAGTGCCAGGCTCAGAAACAGGAACACAAAGGCGGCCTCTGCTGTGACAACATACACCACACCGAAACACAGAGAAGAGCAAAATACTGGGGAACAAAGAACACCCCACGGCTCATTTCTGAGTGACCACACAATTTTTCAAGGCGACAAAAGCACTAGGTGTCATGATGGTTTCATTTCTGCTGCCATGAGCATCATCTACATGTTATGCACTGTTGGAAGACCAGAGGTGAACGATGAAGGTCTGGATCACAACTGCATGTGGGTTTGTACATAGAAGTGCTCAACACAGGAGAGCAGGCCACAAGGCAGGTTCCAGCACATGCTCACAGACATACTGGTGACAGGATAGCGGCTGGAGTGGACCGACTTCCTTCTTCCCTCTCCCATCCCCCTTTTTGAGACAGGGTCTTGCTCTACAGTCCAAACTGCCCTTGAACTTGCAGGAACCTTGCCTCAGCCTCTCAAGTGATGGGATTATGGATACCCACCACATCCAGGTTTGGTACAGGATTTTTCAACAAAGGTGTGGGAGACAGAAAAGGCATTTCAGAAGACAGCCAAGTCTTGGTACAGTTCTCCTTGGGGCATGAAGTGCTTCTTACACAATAGGTACCACGGAAGTACTAGAGAAAGAAATCTATTCCCTCTACTTCTGTCATTTCTACTTATGAAAAGAAAGGCCCAGAAAACAGGTCATATGATTTGAAATACAGACTTTCAAAACATTTTTTAAAATGGAACTGCAAGCAACAAGGTTCAAAAGGAAATACAACTTGGATTAAGACGAAGACCCTAGATTTTCACTTCGAGGTCCACGTGTTCTTTGTGAGATGTGGCACATCCAAGGGACCCACCGGAGAATTTAAAAGCCATTTCTAGCTCATACAACTATGAGGCAACAACAGCCATGACTTCCACGGTGCTTATCATGTACACAGTTCTAAGCATGTGTCTATATTAGTCACGTCAATCTTCTAAGAAGCTTTAAGGTAGGTAGGTACGGCCACTGCCGTTCTCCACAGAAAAGGGAAAAGGCGACCTGACAGAGGAAAACTCGCCCTCAAAGCCAAGGCTCACGCCAACAGTCTGGTGCTTAACTCTTTGCTCTTACACACACCATACATTTACCAAGGCAGTAATTCCTCAGAGCTCTACTGGGCTGAAGGCATTGGTCTCTGAAGGTGGACAACAGGAAGATGCAGGTTCCTATTTAAAAATCTCCAGGATAGCAAGATTCCTCTTCAAGGTCCTACGTTTCGGAGGAAAGGCTCCCCCCGCCCCTTCCTTTTTCTCTATTCCTTGCAGTGAGCGCCTTGTAGAAGCTGCCACAGCACCGGCATGCTGTTCTTTTTTTTAAAATAACTTATTGAGAATTTCATACATGCATAAGGTATTTTGATCAAATCTATATCCACTTCCTCCCCTCCAATTCCTCTCATATCTCCCCATTACTTTTTTCTGGTAACTTCATGTACTCTTTTTTTTTTTTTTTTTTTTTTTTTTTTTTTAAATGGGGCTTTTTGCTACTCTAACACTCCCCCCTCTGAAGAGGTAACCCTAAAATCTTTTAAGGATTAGATAAAAGTTCCCAATTATTTTAGACAATTTTAGCCTTTGGAACAGAGTATGTTGCTAAGAGGCCCAAGGACATTTTGACTTTTACCCAAGAAACTGGCTACTTTTCTTTGGGTTTTTTACCCTAACTGCCTACCCAATTCCTACCTCCTATTCTTATCACACCATCCTCCAAAGAGGTTACCCAAATTGCTGACAGGGGATCAGCAATTCCCTCACAAGGACCATTCTGGCTTCTTCCAACCGGTATGCTATTCTAAAGAAGACTGTATTTGCATTTCATTCAACTTACTTTTGTCTAGAAATAAGGCCATCTGCTTCTCTAGGCCCTCGGGACCTCCTCTCGTGGATTCATCTTCATATTTTAGGGGGATAGGGGTGCTGGGATCGGCCGCTGGAAGGTCACTTTCTTTTTTGATGCTGCTATCTACAGATTTTAAACCCTTAAAAAAAAAAATACAAATAATTATATACTTTTATACCTTTAAAATTTTTTATTTATTTTATTTTATGTGTATGAGTGTTTTGCGGGCCTGTACGTAAGGGTACTGGTGTCATGTCCCTGGAAATGAAGTTACAGATGGTTGTTAGCCATCACGTAGGTGTTGAGATCTGAACCCGGGGTCCTCTGCAAGAGCAGCCAGTGCTCTAAACGGCTGAGCCATCTCTGCAGTTCCTTTTATACTTTTCCTAAAAGGGAAAACATTCACTACATACAATTTACTAGTAGTCAACTCAAAACTAAGTATGTGGTGTAATTTCTAGTTTACAAATAGACTTTTAAACCTATACATGATCTGAAAGATTTGGGGAAGATTTATCTGGTTCCTACTTTAGGTGAAGAAAAAACCAAATTCATGGCAGCACATCATTCAGAACATTAGACACCAAACAAATGCTATGTGCAGATCAAGCACAAACTGCTGGGAAAGTGAAGAGCAAACTGGGACTCACCTCCAGAACATAGCTGAGCACGAGTCTGCAGCGCTCTTCTGTGTCATGGCAAACTGGAAATGCACAACTGGGCTTCAGAAACAAACAGTTACGATTATTAACATGCTACCCATATCATAAATCCAATGACTCTGATTTCCTGAAAATTATGAAGACTCTGCAAACCAGTAATTTAGAATGTGCTTTTGTATTCCAACTGGTAAAATATGTGATATTACCACTGTTTTCATTTGCAGATGACAATGTTATAAGGCATCATCAGCAAACATCTTGCTTAACAAAAGCATATTCCAGCATCTATGTGGCTTTAAGCGCTTAAAATTCTAAAAATGGTTCTATTATGACAAAAAAGAAAGAACATGAGTAATAATGCTTTAGATAAATGAATACTGAACAAAGAGGTCAGCCTAATTCCTAATTAGTACTGATAGTAGCACAGTTAATAAAATCAGCAATTTAGCAATAGGTTAACAAGTACCACATCACTGAGGTCCTATTGTACAATTTATCTGCTTAATTAACAAACAAAACCAGCTAACAGCCTCCAACTACTATGTAGCATTATATGCAAGGGTGTTTCATTTTGCTGAATCCTGGAAGGCTGGCATTACTAGCTTTCACAGAGAAACCCACCTAGTGGGCTGAGGAATTCACTGGAGGATAAGGTGAGTAAACAGAGAAGCAGGGACTCTAGAGCTCACAGTACCCATTATGTCACCCAACACAGACCAGGCGAAGCTAAGACATGTTTCCATTGAGTGCTATGACTGAACTGTCAGAGTGCGCCTCAGATGGACTCTGGTAGCATGCTCTCTGTGAAAAGAAAGCGATGCTAACATTCTGCATCATCTTTAACGATCATCTAATTCCCCCATGAGTTCCAGGGCCCTGTATTACAATGTAGTTTCTCAAGTACATGTAACTGTAGTAATTAATGATCTAACTCAAAAATGTGGAGTTCAAGCTGAAAATTAAAATTTAGATGGACAGTTAGTGACTTTATCTTACAGCCGTTCAGTCAGCTATTTCCTAAATACACATTACATGTCATAGACATGGGAGGTAGAGCTATCCACCTGCAAGAAACTTACAGTCTGGTAAGAAGGGAAACATGGAGAAGACCGAGAACATCATATGGACAGGCAGAGAGAGGTTAAACACTATGTTTGACCAGAGTGGTCAGGGAGGAGGCACACATCAGACAAGACATAAGGCCTGGGAAAAGGCGGTCATGAAGAAGATCTAGGAAAAAGCGTGTTGCAAGCAGAAACTACAGGACCTCAGACGATGCCGATGCTCTTCTTTATGGTAAAGAAAGGGGAAGTGAGAAAAGCAGGTCAGAAATCAAGACAGCGGTTTACGATGCCAGGACAGCCCTCAAAACCTTACTTGGACATACAGTTTCATCTCAAGTTGAACTCTGAGCTTAAATTAAGAGGTTATCTGTAAATGTGATTATATTTCAGTTCAGGGAATACCAGAACTCTTATGGGCTGACCTATCTATACCTAAATACATGGAGTCAGTATATGGCAAAGACCACTGTTGTCAAAAGACCAATGTAACCCATGGCGAGAGGGACCAAAAGAGGATGACATTGCTGAGGTCCACCTGGCCACAGGGCAGGTGTGGACAGGGTCACAGAAAAAGTACTATCTTAAGAACACAACACATGGATAATGAACCAGCTTTCTCCACATGAGGAACTCTACTCTGATTAGAACCTACATTAATAACCCAGCAACTCAAAAGCTGGACAGAAGCATCCTGGTGAGGAGACAACAATGGCTATACACTGGTCACCAAACGGGAAAATGTCCCACAGACATCTGCCTGCCCCAGCCTTGCGTAACATGAGTCATTTGTCCCAGGAAGTTTACACCACTGTGGGGTTGTTAAAGCCAATTCTAGAATTAGGAAAGCCAATAATTATTAGACCTCAAGCCACAAAAGACTCAGTCAACGCCATGTTTGGAGAGGCTAACTACATTCAATTACGTGTCCCACTGATAAACTGACCACAGGTGAACACACGCTTACTCTGATTTGGTGGATAGATTTGTATTTTTCAGGCACCGACAATTCTCCAACAGACTTAATTATAGCCACCGCTTTGTTGTCGTCCGACGGATCAGAGCTGGTGCTGTAGGAGCCGTTTTCATCGCTGTCGGGCATCTCCTCTTCCTCCTCACTGTAGCTCTCGTCAGAATTCTCATTTAAGGGAGAGTCTGAACCTCCTTCTTTTTTAGGCTCATCCAATTGGAAAAGCTCTGAAAGCATGTAATTGGCTGAAGCAATAATCTTACAAAAAGAAAAGAAGTCCGTGTAAATGATCATTGCCTGCCTCCCTATCTAAAGAGATGATTTCATCACCATGGTGACAAGCTTCTGGAGCAGGTCCAGAAACAGGCTGTTTTCACCACACAAACAGTGCCAATTCAAAGCTACAAACATCCTGGGTGTGCACAGTGAAATCCCAGACTGATGACCTTGTTTCTGGAAATTACTGCACCCATGAGCTCTCCTTCTGAACAGAAGTGGCCACCGTATTTCACTGGAGACAAGCTTTACAGGTGAAGTGTCGTAAGTAAAATATTCACAAACTCCACCCAATCCCAAGTGAAAAACCAGTTTCTCTTTGAAATTTTTTTTGTCTTTCATAAGCAACTAATATTTACTATCTATAAGGGGAAAAAACCCTCAATATATCCGGGGGGGGGGGGATCCTACCCTAATCACCCTTAAAATACCATTTATATGCTCTAAGTTTATCCCACTCTGTAATTTATTCTTCTTTCTTTGTTTTTTTTAAGACAGTGTCTCACTAGCTGACCTGGAACTTGCTATAATATATAGACCACACCCCAAGCCGGCCTCTGCCTCCCAAGTGCTGTGATTAAAGGACTGTGCCACCACACCCAGCTCAATTTATTAATTCTCAGTCGCAGATGCATAATAGTCTTAGCACCAATTTGTAACTTCCATAAACAGCTCAACATCATGAAACACCACCTCAGTTAGCAATAAAGATATTTAAATCAGAAATTATTTAGCCATTTTTCTTCGAATAAAACATTTTTCTGAGTTTGGTCTCCAGGACTAGCCCCATTTTCTCCCAGCCCTGGTGCTGGGGTCAAACCCAGGGTCTTGCACAGGCTAGACGAGCACTCTGCCACTGAGCGTCATCCCTCCAGGATAATTTCGTATCCAAATTACATGTGGCTAGAATGAAACTTCAGATTTAAAAAGAAATCTTTTATTTTTATTTTGTGTATGGTGTATTGCCTGTATGTACGTGCACCCATGTCATGCAATGCCCACAGAGGTCAGAAGAGGGCCCTAGAACTGGAGTTATGTAGAGTTGTCAGTTGCCATGTGGGTGCTGGGAACTGAACCCAGGTCCTCTGCAAGAACACCAAGTGCTCTTAACCACTGAGCCATCCCTCCAGCCCCCAAACTTCAGATTTTTATAGGAACAAGTACATATTCTGTATACTTTTCTGCTTTATCTAGTATATAATTACCCTTATACTGATGGGGTTGTAAAACTCAGACAACCAAGAGCCAGAGCTGTGAAAGCCATGGGGAGAATCCAAGAGGTGTGCTCACATGCTCTAAAGTATGGAGCATGAGCCTCACAACTAGAACAGTGGCACCTCCTTTCTGTAGTTCTTTTAAAAGACACCACACATTTCTGAGCCAATAGCAATAAAGCAAAACAAAACAAAAAGCCACAAAACTATACTAAAATTACACAAATCCTAATTTATTGAAAAGAGCTATACCAGAGAAATAGTAACATGAGCCACATGAAATTTTTAATTTTTTGGTAGCTATGCCAAAAATCTGAAGTACAGTCAGCATTCTAATATAGTGAATCTCATAGCTACAAAATAGTCAAGATATAATGTATATACTTTCTCTCTTCAAAATTCAGTGTGTATTTTATACAAATGCCTCAATTCAGATTAAGCACATCTTAAGAGCTCAGCCACAGGGCATTTAGGGATACCATACTGCAGAGGGGATCTGATTAGGCTTCTCTGCCAGAATTGCAGAGCTGTTTGAAAACATATACAAGTTAATCTTACTTGAGGATGTCTGCTTTTGTCCAGCAACTTAACACAATTAAGCAGCAATGTTCTAATAGTCCCATAATGTTTCCTATTTTGATTCTTCTTCATCATCATGTTACAAGCAACCCTGGAAGAAATAGCCAGATGAGCTTTAGTGCCCCATTCACCATTTGCTGCAAACCTAGGCATGTGTGCATCTTTCAAACAGATAAAAAGAAGCATTAAAATACTGTACTTTACCCACCCACACCCAAAAGTTCAAACTGTTCTTTCACAAAAAAACTGAGTAATATCTGGCATCACGTGTCTATAATGTACTAGTCTTGCTATGTAGCCCAGGTGGTCTTAAACTTGTGGTCCTTCTCCCTTACTTTTCCAAGTGCTGGAATTACAGGCATGTACCGCCACGCTGTACATGACTTTTCAACTCTGAAAGCACTCACTTGTACAAGAGGACGGCCACTGGCATCGTGAACGGGTTCTGGTATTTGTCCTCAGTTTCTTCACAGAGAGTGGTGAGATCATAGAGCTTCACTATGTCACTGCCGCTTGCTGTAGAGGGAAACAGACACCCTCACTCTACAGCCTCACCGCGCGCTCTGCCCATCCAAGCACCAGCGTACCTTTAAAGAGCCAGTAGGTATGACCTTCTTTAGTGCAATTAGATTTCAGAAATGACAAAATATTTTGTGCGATGTCTTTTATGACTTTAGTAGAAAAATTCGAGTTCTCTAAATTGGGAATTTCTTCCGTCTTTATCATTTCGTATTTCTGTAAAGCACAAAGGGAAGTAGTTGGAAGAGAAGCCCTGAGCCACAGTTGGACCTACTTATTAAAAGACACCCTAACCCATAAACCCTGGGAGACCCATGCAGCATGAAGGAGTTGGAAACTGTTTTTCAATCCTTTCTCATTCCAAATTGCAAAGGGAGCTGATCATCCCCACGCCCCCCACCCCCCAGATGGTTCACTGGCGTCATTCTCAAGGAGAGTGGCCAGTGACTTCTAGACAGTCTCAGGACAAGGTCCAACCCTCTTCTGTTTCCCACAGCACCAAAGAGGAGCACTTTCTTCTCCATCTAACGTTTTCAACTGGGAAAATGGGATATGAAGGACTCTACCCAGCTAGCTTCCCTAAGATGTCTTTCCCCAGGTACAAGACGAGGCAAGAGCATCGCTTCAGATGTCTCCTTGGGAGACACCTCTGGTTCCTGGAGCTACTGACTTTTCCTTCGCAGGATGAAGCACAATGGGTGGAACTGGCAAGATCAGGACAGGGCAGGGCGCTGCTGCACAGATCTGTGGGCCTTCATGTGGTGCTGGGAATCATGCTCAGGTCCTCATATGTCAGGCAAATGCTCCCTACTGCACTGAAGCCCAGACCATCTTTAAAGTGACTCCATACTCCCCAGGTCTGTTCTATGCCCTAAACACCTCTTATTGCACTTTCTGTTACACACAGAGAACTAGAAATTCTAAAGCAACTGGAGCCTAACATCACGCACAGCCAGCTAAACCTGCTTCTCATCCTTCTAATCTACTGCCCTCACCAGCACTGTATATTGTGTGACCCTCTCTCCTTCTTCACTTGTATGGGGAAGTTTTGATGTGTGACTTGAACAGATTTCTTGGTGAAGAAATATATAACAGCTCCTCAGAACAAGCTACCACCTTTTCTCTAGCCCCATCTTCTCTAGCAGCTGTACCTTTGGAACAGTGATTAGACACTTTTATGATTTCTTCAATCTAAACATGTGACAAAAAAATCTATCATCTTCCCTGCCTGACCAGTTCAGGGTCCCTATCACAGTGAATGGTTCTGTTACCCTAGAGCTGGGATTCCTTCCACTCTTCCTCCCTCCTCCTCGGCAATACCTTTACCCTGTCCCCTCTGCCTGCCATAAACGTCTCAGTGAAAGCTGTCACTTACGATCATGCCTAACTGGTTTCCAAGCCAAGGCTGCAAATTAAAATCACGTACAAGACTTCCTAAAAGAAAAAGGAGGCTGGTCCACTGGTCCTAAAACTCTAGCGCCCAAGTACATACAGCTAAGGAACCTTGGTGAGTCTGATGTATGGCCCTGGTTAAAACGCCAGAGTTGGAGCCGATGACTACAGCACAGCCTCCACCAGATGAAGGTTCAGACACTGGCTCCACCACTTATTAGCAACTCAACCCTGAGCAACTCACTGAAGCTCCTGATTCTCAGTTTTCCTTCCCACCAAATGGGGCTAACAGGACATGAGGTAGGATAAGATCAATAAGGCTAAGAAAAATTCACTTAGGAAAGTGTTTGGAACAAAACCAGCAAACACCAAATGCTAGCTTACAACCCTTAAGTCTTAATGCTTACCCTGCAGCATGTATATTATACACCATTACAAACATGCTGCCATGTCTGCCCAGGTTTCTCGTTTCTAAGTCTTCCTGCCTGTTTTATATGCCACTTCCAAAGCAAGTAATCAGTACAACAGATTTCACCTCCCAGCGGCAGAGCCTTCACTGACTCCAGATCACAAATGAACCAAGGCCCCACTCCTTAGCTCAGTACTTAGCATTCTCCATTATCTGGCCATCAGTTCCCAACTACCTGGATCTTGAGTTCCCCAACTAAATCTGTCAGTTCCTTTGTTTACTTATACAAGTCTTAAAATCCAGTCTAACATTCCTGAAGTCTCCAGTCATTCAAGACCCAGATGATAAACCACTCCCCCCATGGTCTTTCCTTCAGACAGAATCAGAGCCATCTCTCTGCTGTGGCTCTGCAGCCCACATATGCACTGCACGTCTCATCCCCCGTCTCCCACTGCTCCCCTGGACAATTTCTCCCCCTTAGATCACACCTGAGGAGCGACCAAACTTACTGTTTCCATTACTTCTAATGGGAGAAAATGGTTCAAAATTGGGTTTTTTTGGTCTTTTTGAGACAGGGTCTCCCTGTAGTCCCAGCTGTCCTGGAACTCACTATGTAGATATACAGACCAGGCTGGCCCTGAGCTCACAGAGATCCGCCTGCCTCTGCCTCCCAAGTGCTAGATTTTTTTTTTTAATTTATTATTTTTATTTTATGTGTATGCATGTATTGCCTGCATGTAGGTTAAGTGCACCCATGTCATGCAATGCTCGCGGAGGACAGAAGAGGCTGTCAGATTCCCTGGAACTGGAGTTACAGTTGTTAGCTGCCATGAGCATGCTGGGATTCAAACCTGGGTCTTCTATAAGAACAGTCATAGTGTTCTTAACTGCTGAGCCACCTCTCCAGCCCCAAGTTTTGTTTTTTAATATGTATGATTATTTTACCTGCCATGTGCACCACATGTGCCTGGTATGTGGAGACTGGAAGGCGGCATTGGATCCCTTCCAACTGGAGTTACAGATCACAGTGAGCTGCCATGTGAACCCACCCCCAGGTCCTCTGCAAGAGCAGCCAATGCGCTTTTAACTACTGAGCCATCTCTCCTGTCCTTATGCAATTTGTGCAGACTGAGTAGATGTCTGCCTAACAAGGAAATGTGTCCACTCTATATACCCTTTGAGTTACTCCTCATGGGTGCTTGCCATTGACATTAGGTTAATTAACATTACAGTTCTGTGCTCTCAACCCTATTGTCTTAGTTTTTGCGACAGGGTCTCCCTTTTAGCCACAGCTGGTCTGGAACTCACTCTATAGACCAGTCTGGCCTCAATCTCATAGAGATCTGCCTGGTTCTGCCTCCCAAGTGCACTACATGCCTTGCCTGACTTAAATGAATTTTTGATCTTTCCACAAATCCACAAGTTACTTGTAGAATTATACCTCCAACATACCTAAAATTCTGCTCTTACCAACTAGAATGTGAAACTACTCAAATCTCAGTTTATTCACATCTCCCTCCCTGCCAAAAACATAATTTTAGAGCCTTAGAAACTGTGATTAAGTGCTCTTTCTGCACCAATCTGCCCTAGACAGATTAGAAAAGTCACCATATATCTTACCTGCACAATTCCATTTACATGAAAACACATCACGAGCTCTGGAACATTGCATATCAAGTTATCCAACCAATAGTCGATCCCAGTTAGCACATTTATTGGTTTGTTATTATCCCTGAAAACACACATTTTTAGTGTTATTGTGTTTAATTAAAATGTTCCATAATGAGCTACCTTAGATGTATTTTTCTATTGAATTCTCCCTAGATGGAAAATGCTATATATGTTTTCTGATCTGATGAGCCAGACACATGTAGCTTTGTGGTTGTGCTATGTCTAAACCCTCCCAAAAGCTTTGACTTGCTAAATGGCACTGCTAAGGTGTCTACAGGAACAGAAGGCAATATCCAGACACAACTGTGAGCCCAGTGTATGTTCCTCACACATCATGAGGAGACACTACCAACCACACGACAATGTCTGAGTCAGAATCCTCAGTGACTGATGTGAATAAACACCCAGAGAGCATTAAGAAAAATGTTCACACCTGGCATGGTGGCACATCCTTTGATCCCAGCGCTCAGGAGGCAGAGGCAGGAGGATCTCTGTGAATGTGAGGCCAGCCTGGATCACATAGTGACTTCCAGGTGGGCTGGGACTAAGGGAGAGCTTGTCAAGAAACAAGAAAAATGTTCATAATTAACAGGAATTAACATAACGGGGAAGTTGATAAATCGCCTCAAGCAACTGAACAGACTAGTTCCAGACTCAAGCATAAGACTAGGCCAGTCCAACAAACTCTGGCTCAGGCTAATCAATCAGGGTGAGAATGAACACTAGGTTACTGAGCTTTCAGCATCAGCTGCCAGTTCTATTCTGACTGTAGCCATTTTCACTGGCAGGAGAAGGGAGGAGAAAAGAGGAGTCAGCCCAAATGCACAGGGAAGCAAATGGACACAGGTTTGAAGGAAGCTTGCTTAAATAAAGCACCAGGGGAATGACAGTGTCTTACCTGAGACGCAGGCTGACTGCTGGGTATCTGCCTCCACCAAATATAGGCATGTTAGAGCCAACCAACATATGGATATCTTCAAAAGTCCACAGAATATTCCGAACAAAATCATTTTTAAGGCCCTTTGATTAGAAATGGGAAAGATTTTAACACCAGGAGAGCTACAATTTCCCCCCATGATCCAAAGAAAGACCAGAAAAAAGAAAAGGCAGAAGAGATAAGACTCCAGTCTCAAGAGCTAAAGATGAGAGAAATGTTTACAAAGATCAAGCGAGTTTTCCTGTCAGTTATAGCTGAGACGAGTTTTTAAATGACGTGGACCGAGGAACTGGGTGTCTTGATTCGGCACATGGAAAGCATACCTGACTGTTCTCCCCGTCATTGAATAAAGTGGTCAGGTTTTGCTCTTTGGGTGCTGAGGCCACATGCCCCACTAGGCATGAGGGCTCAAGAGGCTCACTGCCCTGTGGAAAGCGCAAGATAAGGAGTGATTCTGCTGCCAACATTCTTTAGACTTGGCCTGTTTAAAGAGTATCACCTAAACACCAGAACACACACCTCAAACGCGCCTTTGTGAATAGGCTAGCAAATTCAAAGCACTCACATGATGGCATGCTAAGCTCTGAATCACCTCAGTTGCTGTGAGGAGCTACTCATACTCAGATCTCACTCGAATGAGATGGATCAAAGCGCTTTCAAATGGTTCAGCTTTTGTTTCTTGGTTTTTGGCAAATCTGATTAGCATGCTGCCAGCCCAGCATCCCTCTACTGAACTGAAGACCCAGCACCACAGCTGCAGCTTCCAAGACTCTTCACTCCAGCAGTCTGCAGCTGAGCACGTCCCAGAGTGAGCTTTGTAGGGGCTAGACCCTGAGAACCCGGGGGAGACTTCCCAGAGTCAGGGTGAGAAGCTGCTGCTGGCCAGTCCTCATTCCATGACAAATGACGGTGTTTAATGAACACCATTTCCCCACCACTGGCCTCAAAAACAAGAACAAAACCCACAACCAACAATCAAACTCAGAGAGGTTTTTCAGTAGAAAATCTGTATCACTTCTAACTCAACATTTTCCTATTTATTTAACTCAGAACTGTTATTTTTAGTACAGTCTAGATATATTTTGGAACACATCTGGATGTTGAGTAAACTCAGTACTAATTCTGCAGCCATTAGGCAGCTGCTACTAGGAAACACTACACTTTTAATACCAAAGCTCTCTATCTTTGGTCTTGAGATGTTCACATGTGCTGATTTCAAACAGGCTTATTCCTCATGTTCCCACCTATGAAGTGTGTGTGCCCACAGGCTGAGGGGAGGGGGACATGACCCTGCTGCTCTGTTCCTCACTCAGCAATCCTAAGACAACTTCAAACTCTTTTTCATCTGTTTATACAGATAAACAAATAGCTTAAGGACCATTTCTCAAATTGTATTTGCCAGGTAGTTGTTGCAAGGGGGGAGTCTAGGCTCAGTGTCACATGATCTCAAAAAAAGGTTTGGCTCAAAGGCCATTCGCCAGATCTCTGCTATTGCGTAACCAAGGCCTGACTCTAGCAGTTTTAGTTTAGGAAAGACAGCATGATGCCAGCGTGTAAACGTAAATACATCTCTAAATGTTGATATTTAGATGGTTTAAAAATAGTCTACACAATTATGTACCAGTGTTCCCAGCTTAATAGCTAATTTTTTATTAGAAAATTAACATGTATATTCCTTGTACACTTTACAGGAGGGACAGGATCTTAACCATGCTGCCTAGGCTAGCTTCAAGTTCTCTGGACTTCAGTCTTCCTCCTTTCTTGTTTATGGAGTAGCTGGAACTCTGGGGCAAACTGTGCCCAGTTTAGAAAAACAGGATTTCTTTTATAGGGAGGAGGGAGGAGAGCTTTTAAATGTGGAATTATAAAATTCCATGAAAACTCCTTTATCTTTGTAAAGTATTTAATCCTTTGTGCATATTTAGACATACTTTTCCAACATGTTTTAAAGTGTTTTCTAATCTAGTAAAAGACTGCTTCAAATATCAGAATCATAGAAAACAGATAATGGACACCACAGTAGCTCGTGTCTAGAATCTCAGCACTCAGCCCTCTGAGGCAAGAGGATTTCTAAGAGTTTGAGGTTAACCTAGGTTATACAATGAGTTTCAGGCCAGCCAAAACAAATGTAGTATTACACATGGTATTGTATATTATTTTCACTTATTTAGATGTCTTACCCACCAAAACTTACTGCCTTATCTCATCTTGTCATGCCCTGCACATTAGTCTCTTGTGTGAACCAGAATTTAGCCAATCCCTTATTTGCAGAAAATCATTTTGTTCTATTACAGGTTATTTTTGAAGGACTGTTTTCTAGAAAGACAATGATGGACCACAGAGTAAATGTAAGATTTTAGAACACATTACAGACTGCCTTGCACAGATCAAGTCATAGAATCATTCACCAGTTAATCTGATAGTCCTCCTTCCCTAAATCACATGTTTAGTTTGAGCTCACTGAGGGTGAAAGCTGCTGTCATTCTATGCAGAGCGGTGGCTACATGGTGGTTGTATCTTCTCAATGGCCCATTTACAGGCTGCATATCCCTTTTTTTTTTTTTTTTTTTTTAAATTTAAGAGAAATGTTATTGATTCAAGAATTTCATACAATGAATTTGATTATATTCAGGCCTCCTTCCCCATCTCCACCTGCCACTACCGCCTAAATCTCAGAGATCCACCTGCCACTGCCTCCCAAGTGCTGAGAGTCAAGGCATGTATCAGCACATGCCCTGCACCCAGTACACCACAGCCTTTCTTCTGAACATGCTGAGGTGTGCTTGCTCAGCTTTATCCTTTCAAGTCTTTCTAGATGTAGAACTCAGCGTACAAATTTCAGATTTTTGGTTGTGAGCCTCAGTCTTTAACAGCTGCACCAGCTCTCCAGACCAACAAATTTCATATTTTTATATATGCTAATCTAATCTGCTTTAAAAATGTATCCACCTATCAATGACTAAAAATATTTCCTGCAGTTACTGCAAAAAAAAAAATCTGTAGGCTATTATTCTAGTGGCAGGCCAGCTCTGCTTAGGAGCACACAACTGCAGGACACTAACTGCGTACAGTCTTCCTACATACGTGTTTAGAAAGGAGAACAAGAAAGGTAATCTGAAAAAGGTGTTTTAATGAGTTCAGATATATATTCCATGTACATCCTCTCAAGCCTCCCAACATTTAACACATTTTCAATGCAAAATAAGTCCTTAAAAGGGCAGTGGGCCACATGGAAGTCCACAAGGGGTTATTACTCCATTGTGAAATCTGAATTTAAATTATGTTTTTACATTCTGTGAATACTTCTGAATACTGTAGTTTTTTGGTTAAGTACTAATAAACTTTAAAAAATCCTTGGCAACAAATAACCAATTACATAAAACACAGTGCATAAAACAGACGAATACACCCCCACCCCTTGATGAGAAGCACTGGGACTTGACATTAAGTATCTCCTTCCTTTTCTTTATCCTTTAATCCCTTTGGGGGGGGGGATTCAGATTCCTTATATAGTTTTAAGTGAAAGTTTCTCTATTTTAAAACCTATTACAATTAAGCGTAGTAGCACAAGAATTAAATTTCAGTGGATCTCTGTGAGATTGAGGCCAGCCTGGTCTACACAGCAAGTTCCAGGTTAGCTGGGGCTACAGGGAGACCCTGTCTCAAAACATCAACAAAAAACTGAAACCTACTAAAACTAAAATCATGTTAACTGTGTTCATTCTCTATAACCCCATAATGTGTAAAGACTGAACCAATCTGGATGAATCGTGTTCAGTACACATAAAACAGGAAGAAAAAATGTAATTTACCAAGATAAAAATCCTGGCATTCATTTCACTGGGCTTACCAATGCATTTTTCTGAAAACAGACATGCCACGATTTAACATCTATTGAGTAACTTCATTCTAAAGTAAACATAGTAAGGTCAACAGTAAATCACTAACAAGAAACCAGGAACATAAGAAGGAGACAAAAAATATCTCTTCTCTCTTCCTTTCTAAAGCTTTATACATTAATGTGGAGCCAGAGTCAGGAACTTCATTTTAGGTCTAACAATCTAAATTATGAACACACCTACTGGACTCAATATTTGATACTTTATATCTAGAGTTAAAAATAAACTTTACTATCATTAATATTACATAGTACTCTCATAACTTTGAGGAAAAAGAAACAAGTTTTACTGATACTTTACAGCTACTTTAACATCTTTTTGAATTATTCAATAAAAAAAACTGACCAGTCATATTAACTCTTAATTCTATTGTGGAAAACGAAAAGCATTTTTTCTAATTGTGCAAGGAAGTTGATAGAATATTCCTTCCCTTATTTATCTGTTATTGCAGAAACACAGTGGGTTCAGAACCAACACTCAGGTGCTAACAAACCTGACTAGAAGCACTGGGGTCCTCAGAAACTGAAGAAGGCATTTCAAAGGGAGCAGGCCATGCAGCTCCTTCAGAATCAGGAGTCTGGTCAGAACTGGATGGCTCCTGCTGCTCTGCATCAGATGGCACAGGCTGAGCAGCTCCATCACCATTGATGCTGGAGGAATCAGAAATGAAGAGAAAAAAGCCTCACCACTGTAGCTTTGCTGGAGTCTAGCCACATGCATGAACAACATTCTATAGCCAAGCATAGATCTTTTACAAACAAAACAAAATAAAATGTTAACAAAAGCACAGAAGAAAACTTAAGTCACTAATTTTACCCACTTTAAGCTGCTACTAAATTTTAGGTCCAAATCCCATTTTTCTTAAGATAAAAATAAACAAGCAGTCAAGTACCTGTAATACAAGAACTTAGAAAGAATGGCCTTCTGATACCAGTGCTCTTTGCTTTTTTTCTTCCGCTGCCACTTCTGATCAATCAGTCTTTGATAGAACTCTTTCAACCATGTCCAATCACCAGTCTGAAATGTTAAGACATCACTGAACACAGCCACACGGAACCAAAACCATGTGCTACCCTGCTATAGCACAGATCTTGAACACACCTCAAAGGCTCAGCCACCAGCCTATGATGCAACTAGGTGGTGGAACCTCCAGGAAGTAGGGCTTTGTGGGTAGAAGTTAGGTCACTGGAGTGTGCCTCTGAAGGGGATACTGGGACCCTGGCCCCTTCTTTCTCTTCGCTTCTTGGCCTCCATGAGCGGAGCAGTTTCCTCCACCATGTGTCCTGTTGCCATGATGTGCGGCCTGCCAACAGGCCTAAAGCAGCGGAGCTAAGGGATGAACGGAAACCCAAGACCACAGCCAGGAGCCTTGTCTCTTTTAAAGTGGAAGAGCTCGGCATTCTGTCATTGTGAAAAAAACTGATTAACAGCATCTGAGATGCTTTTACAAGTAGATGCTCTAATTTTTGGATATGGTTTCATAAGGTGTACATCCAAAGCACTTCAGTCTTTCTACATCCTGTTCACATCTCTTTCACAAAGCACACTTCTCTTCTAAGCCTGGAGCGGTAACCTTTTCCTGTAGTATCTTCTGTGCTGGCTGCAGTATGCCCTACTCTGCACACTTTATTCAAACATCAGTGTCTGTCTTAACCAAATTGTGAGCTACCGAGCAAGGACTGTGACCCGCTCACTGCCACATCCCAATACCTGGTTCAGTGCTCAGCGGATGCACATGGACTGAGTTACACTGTGCTCCTTTCCAAGGGAAAACTATTTTAAACATCAATTTAATTAATCAAAGCATTGTGGGAGCCAAGCCTGTAATCCCAGGTTCCTGGGAGACTGACGAAGGAGAATTCCAAGTTCAAGGCCTGCCTGTACTACAAATGAGTTCAAGCCAGCCTGGCAATTAGTCTTTAAATTAACTAATTAATTAAAGGCTGAGTAAAACTCAGTGGCTGCACATGTGTCTTGCATGTGAAGCCCTAGGTTCAATCTCTGGTATTGTAAACAAAAACACATTGCAGGAACATGCACTGAAAAGCAATACAGACTGGCAGAGCCATTGACAGCTTGTTACGGTTCCATGAGAACTAATACAGACCCGAGAAGCTGAAACCATCTTCAACGCAAACATGTGCTGACCAACACTATGAAAAGCCAGACTATAAAAATCAGTTAAATCTAATAACTATATTCACAGAAATAGCTTTATAATATTTTTCTTTCTTTTTCTTTTTTTTTTTTAAAAAAGTCTCTTTGTAGGCCCGGCTGGCCTGAAACTGGCTATGTAGACCAGGCCAGCCTCAATCTAAGAGACCTACCTGCCTCTGACTTT